>NC_052122.1:9268750-9434995 GCF_012273895.1 Zerene cesonia | reverse complement strand
TAAATATTGATAAAAATTATATATTATTAATCAAACATATGAACGTATAAATCACGCGGCCGGATCTTAGACTATAAACTTATATTAAATTATAGAATTCAAATGTCATATGTATGTATCTGCAATTACATTTTATTGTGTCTAAATTGAACTATTATGTACTGTATCGGGAAGACACAGACTCCTGAAACACATCGAAAGCTATATTAGGAGTCTGGGTTTCATGTTCTATGTGATTTATAATTTGTTCAATAAATGATTTTTATTTATTTTTTTATTTTTTTTTATTTCACGCAAAAGCAGCATATCTGTATGACATTTGGTACTGAGATGGATTGTAGACTGGATTAGATACTTTCTATCCGGGTACCACGCGAGAGACGACGCGGGTTACACCTAGTACGTTTTAATTTTTAGATCATGGGATATGCGTATGATTTTAATTATTTTGTAATTAGTCAAAGTTTAAATCATATCTAAAAATTGCATTAACTTTCAACGATTATTTTACGCACATTTAAAATAAGTATATTTGTTTACGATACGTTTACGATAACATATATGGGATATGGATATGACCCTAAACATTTAGGAATACCTATTACCAATTACACATTTCTTCCTATGAGTGACTTTGTTCATTTGACTTTCACTTATATTATAAATGGGAAAATTTCTATGTTTGGATGTTTGTCCTTCAATCACGCTTCAACTACTGAATGGATTTTGACGAAATTTCGTATACAGACAAGGTAGCAGCTGACTTTTTATCCCGATGAAATGCTCCCTTGGGATATAACAGGAATTTTGACATCAGAGCGGAGTCGGGACAAATGTCTAGTCTTACATAATTGCCAAGTGCAATTGCCAATTGATTGATCGGTTTGTAAAAATTAGTTTCAGCAGTTTATATCGATATAAAGAAAACATTTAATACTCAATGAATGCATTACAAAATGGCGTATAATCATCATATCAGAAACAACAGTATTTTATTGACACATTTTCATATAGTTATCCGTCTATAAAATATCGTATATTACGAAATGTATTCCAACAAACATTTTGTTAAGTACAGCAGTATCTGCGTAAATGACCCATACATAACATCAATCTCCTCTTCGAAAACTTCTCCCCTTTAATATTAGTTTGACGTTGAATAATTGTACTTTGATTGACAATTCTATTGACTACTAGACTATTTACTACGAATGACTTTTAAAATTGGTATGCCACATCAAATACAATACATTAGCTCTGAAATTCTAAATGCAAATTGCTGGAGGGGATTAAATAATAGTCTGTAATCGTAACTAATTTGATTATTTAGACAGACAGCGGTAACAATGTTCAATATATGTTAAACGGAGATGAACATTATTGGATGTATCGAGCATTCCATTTGATAACCGAAATAGGTGTTCCTTAATTGAATTATAATCTCTGTTGTTATTATTGTGAATAATATTATTCATTATTGATAGTTAATTTGTATTTAGTTCAAGTAATTGAATTAAAAAATTTATTACAATGCTCCATAGGTAATTACGTTTTCACTGCTGAACAGATTTTCCTTATAATTGTTAGGTTATGTAAATAACAATTTAACACGCTTTTATAAGCTTCATCTGTGGGTTTGTATGTTGGCATATAAAAGACTCCTTTAATTAAGGATACTTAATATTTTGTTTTTTTTTTCAAACCTTATTTAATGTTACGTATTGATCTGCATTTTTATTAACTTTAACCTTACCCACCTTAAGAATCAATTTAAAGTCCGTTTACATTTCTACATAGACAAATATTTATTGCTATAATTTACTTAAAATACTTCGTTCTTATTATATGGGTAGTATTAAAGGACTCACCATCATGCGAATCGTAGATGTAAATGATGCTAGACCAGCCATAGTGACGAATCGTGTCCATAATGGCGCGGTGGTAGTCAGGCCGAAGACTCAGTGCGTAGTCGGTCCCTGATATTGAAGGGATTACCTATATTGGGAATTAAAATGTACTGTTTAGTATTTAACTTATAGAAGCATGCAGTAGTAGATCGCTTTTGATTTCGTAGTAATAGTTTTTTTTCTAGACAATATCGCGGTTATCACTACTGTATAATCTCTTCTCTTTCTCTTATATATAATTCTCGTGTCACAATGTTAGTAACCAGACTCCCCCGAAACGGCTGAATGGTATCATTGGATAGGGCTTAAAAATGAAATAAGAGTTTTAAGAAGTTTTTCTGCTTATATGAATAGTTGATGAGATGTACGCATCTAAATTTGTAAAAAATATCGTAGTGCTTTTATTTCGAACATGCTCTGCAAAACTGTACAGTCCCCACGAGCGAAGCTGTGGGCGAAATGCTAGAATATGAACAAAAGATGTTAAAACACAGGCTCTATTGGATTTATCTCTGAAAATAGCTAACCTCTTCAAAGTTATCAGTGATTAGATGCTGGTCACAAAACGAAAGTAGAAGATTAATTTACAGAAAACTTTGTACGACACACAGATGAAAAATTCCAGTCACGAGAGCAAGTAATGAAGAAACTCAATGCTATACTGTTCTATTAGGTGACTTAGTAGGAATTCTACAAAAATGTGTATGTTCAAGGGAGATGAAATACCAGCGTCGGTTGGTATTGCTTAATTTGATAATTCCACTGCAATCAAGTTCGGACAATATCACTGGGGAACTTTTAATTATTTCTGTGAAGTATTTTATTGCTGTTGTAATATGATGGAGCTACCTACGGTTCGCATTCCTTTATGTACCCAGTAATCGTTGTAAGAATCCTAATAGGTTTTTTTTTGTTTTGTTTCAATGAGGATATAAATGTTATTTATTATTGTGTAATTTAAAATTGTACGATTGAATGATGAAAATTCAGGGCCATTTGAATAGGATTGCCAGTTCTACCTAGACTAGTTCGTTATTTCCTAATTATTTTAGAAAACAGATTAGCATCAATTGCTCTCTTTGCACATATCAATTACGTTAGTAGATAATAATGTAACACATAAAATAATTTAAACATTACAAATAAATAAACATCGTGTTTCTGTTGTAATATTTTCTGATCAACATAAAAGGAAAAAGATCAATATATTGAGAAATGTGTAAAATACAATACGCGCGTAACACAAGAACATAATCTAAAAAATATAAAATGGTAATATTTGACTTATACACGAGTCTTGGAACGTGGGCTGCCACTGCAGTCTTAATTTTGCTTTGTTCTTTTACCCTCCACCTCAAAAATGACGCATTGTGAAAGTCGACCAAAAATTTGTATTGAAACACCTTCATCATATAAACAATACAAGTAATATTAACTAAAATTCATATGATATTTTTAACTCTTTATTAACAGCACGAAAATGTGGTAGACGTGATTATTGGAGGAAATTTATGATGTTTATACGGATGTGTACATTAGGCTGTTTATCTTGTTAAAACGTACGCAACTCTGCAAGCGCAGCCTTGTCAAACAACGTCATTTATAGCGAATACGATTAGTGTTGAATGGGATATCATTTTCCGTTTGAGATTGAAATGTTTATGCTGTTTACCAATAACGCCACTAAAGCAGGAATATGACGGTCTCTGAATATGGTCGGATGTTAGTATGTCAATCAAGCTTAAACGGCTAATCGGAAATCAGCTGAAATAAACTGAAACTAAATCCGTTTAACATATCATATACATGTAGGATGAAGTCGAAATTAGAAGATTAGTTTGTTAATAAACACTGAGTTTGACATCAACGTATTATCGACTGTCAAAATAAAACAGTTTCAGCTTATCCTGTGCGACAACAGCAGTCTAAAATAGATGTAAAATATAATTCTGATAATACTGTTTTCCATGATAGGCATACAACGATACCCTTCCGCCAAAATAGGCTTTGGACATGCTCCAAACTTTGTATAATGTCGAGTGATAATTTCAACAACACTAATACAGGTTTTTAGCCAGAATAAATAAGCATTGGTATACATTAAATGCAACTTTAAAATAGATTATTATTTGCTTCAATTACTAAAGCATTGCCAATTGTAAATTCGAAATTATGTGTTTTTGAGTTCAGTTTCGTTAATATCTGAATATTCACTGCATATTTCGTAAAAAATTTGGCAGTGCCATTCGGGATGACACCAAAATGTATATCGATTTAGTATGAACTATGCATTAAGAGATATAATAATACAATGTATAGTATATAGCCGGGAAGGCATTTATGGTAATTGAAATAATATAACTGAATCAAACTGCACATGGTGTGCAAATTTAATCTAATCGGTCGAGTAGTTTAAGAGTCCAAAGCGGACAAACAATGACACACGTAATTCATTAATTCATGAAAAAATAATATTTTATTCGATAATCAAAAGTAAAAATCATAAATAAGTTTATTTGTTTTATATCTAGCTCTCAAGGCAAGATAGTGCCAACCACTAGTAAATTAGTTTTAAGCGGAAATTAAATTTGAATTAAAATTCTTAATAAGATGCAGATATTATGTAAATCTGAAAAGTTTGTTTGTGCTGTTTATGAAGTTCACTTCAATCAAAACTTTTGAATCACGGGGAAAACATACTATTGTATTTTCTTATTACTTCGATTTTTCGTTGGAGACTTGTTTTAAAAAATACCATAACTATCAGCTTGTTTTAAGATCTCCTTTTTAATTATGTTTAAAAACTTACTTAACTTGGAATTTCAGTATTGTAGATTGTAATTTAATAAAATGGCTATGTCGATGCCGAGAGCCCATGTATTTTAAACCAAAAATACAAAATGGCTGCTACAATAATTTTCTCTTTAAAAATATATTGATGGTCGATTTTTGACTGCAATATTTAAGTAATGCAAATTCAGTCTCCGTCAATGCTCTCAAGGCAATAACTCAACGCGAAAAATGTTTTGTCATCAACCGAGTGCTCTCTTCGGGAGTTTTAAGGAAATTTTCCACGTTAAAAAATGTCTTAGTTTGAACAAAATATTACGCCATAAACGTGGGAATTGCAAATAATTATTCTTTTCTTTTCTGAAAATTTTAACGGTAAATGCGGTTACATAACTTTTGGGAAATATCATTTAAATAGCTGGGCAGTTATTGAAATGGAAGTAATGATATGTAATTTTTTTCCCAACTCGCAATCGACTTTATAATTAATTATATAAACTACTAATACGCTTTTGATTATGTGTACTCGTATCCCCTAAACAATATTACCGTATACATCTCTCCTAACCTACTAATAGAAAGATGTATAGGGTCGAATTTTATATAACCACCAACTGAAGAGAATGAACTCTTAGATACTGATAGCAATCTTTACAAAAAGCAAAGCATGTATTAAAATTTTTTTGACACAAATAATAATATAAAATTATATGCTAAGATTTCCGAAAAATCTGCAGTTATCATTATTTTCAACGGATTTTTTCTGTAGTAAAATTATCCACCTATATTGTTAAGGGTCTTTCCCCATCAGGTGATATCACAAAATTCCACCCTACATCGTGTGTGCATTTGATCATAAGCATTTGCAACATGGCCGGTGATGAGTATGCAACTATGTGCAAACAGAGGAAAATCTGTACAAAGCGGATCTTTCGTATTTGGTTAGCATTAAACATTCCCAAAAATGTACGTGTATTTTTTTCTAAAATATATGTCTATTACGGCATTTAGATATTCCAATATAAATAAAACTAAATAAACAATGCTACTTTTTCTGTTTAGATCTAAAAAAGTACTTGAAAATGTAATGACGCATCAAAAACACTTAACACGATGGGACTTGGTAATGAAATCAATAAGTACTCATGTTTACTTTCTAGGTCTTTTTTCAGAGTATCATTCATGATATTAGGTTGTAAAGTAGATTCCTCTAGTAAGTATTCCATGATCCTCATGACCTGGGATCATGGGACTAGGTAATAAATAGTCTTTCAATAAAATTATCTGATTGATAGAGTAAATTTAGAAATCGGAGTTCATAAATTAAATAAATGTTGATGATTTGAGTATGATCCTTTTCTATGGTGTTATAAATCGATTGACTCTATTTAAAACAATTAATACAATGGATGCAACATATATTTGCATTGTTAAACTATCAAGTATTTAGAAATTAATTAGGAATTCATTGCTTTTCTCGGCTGCACAGCGCAGTCATGTCTCCTGTGTAAGTTTAGTGTACAAACGGTTCCCTAGCATCGTAACGCAAACTAATTTGCGGTGAACACAATTTATGTGATTTTCACTTAATATCTCTGTTTGTTTTATTGACATTTAATGAACGTTTTGAATTATATCGAATGATTGGCGCTACGTATAAATATTCGTGAATTTAGTTTTTGTTTTATGGAGTAGAATAGATGAGTGTTTTAATATCGGAGTAATATCCACTGTTTGAGTACTACACTCGCGTGTTTCCCGGCAAGAATATTTTTTACACATACTATAAATAATACTATAATCTATGTCATATAGATCCGAATAGAGGCTTTTCCTTGAAAGAATAACACACATCCATATATTCTTAGAAACTTTAACTTGATATTATATATCAGTAGGATTAGCTGACCCGGCTTAATTTTTCGAGTAACTTTAAATTTCACGCGCATTTTCGCAATAACCACGGTATGCTGATAGCATTTAAATTAGAATCTTATCGATTGTTAGTAGATTCTTCTAGGCAGTCATAAGCAGAGGTAGTTTATAAAGAAAACGCATTTTAAGAACGAATTGTAGTCTTTTATTTCACGCCCGTTTTGGAGGTGTGGTACTTCCCGGGGGCGAACTGGCCCAATTCGTGCCGAAACATGCTCGACTCTAACCCGTACGATATGATATCCATAGCATGATAAAAATTTAAGACATTATCCTCAACATTAGAAATACCCCATGAAAGGAGGTTGTTTGTTTTGGAATAAGTGGCAATATGCAAATAATGCAAAAACAAAAAACAGGAAGATATCGGTATGAGGTAAAATTATCGATGGGCAATAAGATAAAGTACCTAATGATTTATTGAAGCAAATATTAGAATGTCTTTAATGAGCTTTGTTTCATATCCTGAAGTTATTAAAAAACACCGTTAACAATTTGATTTATTTATTCTAATTTTCATTTACAAAAAAAAAACAAATTTGTAAACCAATATACATTCCTTTCTAAACTACTCAACGCTCAAAACGAGCTCCATAAAAGATTATGACAATATTAAAACATTAAAGGGCAAATGTGAAAGAAGCATTTTTGCCCCTGCCTTTTTTCTTAATGACACAATTTATTTGACTTCCCGTGAAATTTAATTTTGACTAAAACGTCCTCTTTGATCTTTTAAACGTCTACAATATAATACTGTTTATTGATTAGGGCCAAGGTAAGCTTGATATTGTTGGAATTTTACGGTATATTATTTTAAACCAAATTCTCTGTTCAAGAATTTAATTTGTATCACAAATGACAAGGAATTGAAATGAAAGGTTTCACTTTAAATCGTGGGTTATTTTTACTCATTTATGTATATATTGTTAGGAATCAAAAGGAGAGACAGTGTTTAATATTAGTATCTAGTAGAAACATCTGTAATATGCGCGGTTTCTAAATGATTCGACATTTTTAAGATTCGATAGCTAAACAAGTTTTGATAAGTTATGAAAAGCGACATCTTTATATTAACTGACCATTATTCATCCAACAGAATATTAAAACACAATTGATATCCGACAATATTATCTCCTTTATCAATAGGTACAGAGACAATACGAACAAAACATTAAGTGTTTATTTATAAGATTTATTGAAAACTCGCTGACTTAATCAATGTACCTAATAAGCATCGAAGTTAAATCCTAACCTAACCTTAATCCTAACCTTACTTCAAAAAACAATGATGTGTTTATGTGGTCGTCTTATGAAGAATATGACAAACGTTTTGGTTTGGAAGTATTTTTAAAAAATTATTAGTATGATTAATTAATTTAAATGCGTCCTCCGTCTAGATGGGTAAACAACCTGATCAAGGTCGGCACTGCAGGCAGGATGCTGGTAATTGTCAGCTGTTATGGAAGACGACTCAGCGATTTAAAATGACATTGAAACAATAAATAAAAGACAAAGCCGCCGCCAAGATCTCTCCAAATTTATAAATTTAATATTTCTGTATATCACCCGCAGATTAGCTTTAAAAGACGTGTTATCCCGAGACCATTGAAATGCAGTAACCCGATACATCTATCGAATGGCATTAACCTGGCATCGAAATTCAAACTGTATACATTATTCAGGATACAGAAATGTTTCGTCTTCGCTCTCGTTATACCAAGCCCATAAAACATATTTTGTCCCGATATATTCCCTGTTCGTTTGTGTTGTTGTTGATGGATTTTATTACTTGGGTAGAAGGGTTAATAAAAATTGTCAGTTGTATTATTGGATGACATTATTAGGTAGTGTTTATGGGTAAAATTATAAATTTTGGTGATAAATACTGTAATTTTGGAATAACGTAATACAATAATTATTGAATAAGATAATTTAATCTGCCGCCAAGTCGAGCAAAAAAAAACAGCGCGACCGTAACGTCATTTTCTCGGAGCATTTCAGGCGATTTTCGACCCCCTATAACTTCGTTGTGATTTGTGTTATTCCCAGTCGTCATTTTTATCTTCCTGTATGGTTATAAAAATACAGATATAGCTAAGTTTGTTTTGTGCTTTTTGAGTTTTGATGGGTGGATGTTTGATACGCGAATTGCTTATCTAATTTCGATGATATTTTACAGTGCTGTTTGTTACGTACAATTGAATATATTTATTCACCAATGCCCTAATGAATGGCTAATAAACCTACCTATTCGCATCAATGTACGTCATATAAGATGACCACACAATGAATATTTTAACATACTTTAAATATTGTTTTAATCTTATTAAGCCCTAAGGAGTGTATGCTCAAAAATTACTCACAGCTAATTGCATCCTATGCTTGCATTATCGACATTGCCAAGACTCTACTTACCAAGCAATCTCGAAGTATGAAACGAACGAACTATATAAATAGCCTTAGCTTTTAGATCGTCTAAAGCAAACATCCTCTCGAGTGATCGTGAATTTCTGGAACCTTCTCTCTTTTCTAATATTAATTTGCAAATTACTGGTGTCGTTGGAGCAATAACGTTGAAAGAGAGCCTTTGGTCTTTAAGTTAATTTCATACTTGCTTCTACATTTAATAGATTAATTAATGTATAAATTGATTGGAATTATTAACAGAACACGTGTTTGTATTAAATTCAATGTCATAGTCGGCAATGGAGCTGGTGGGCCGCCTGATGGTAAGCGGTACCACCGCCCATGAACATTTGGAAAGGCATAAGGCCAATTGCAGACCCTACGTCTCTACAAGTGGATTGCCGACTTTAAATTAGGAAAGAATTGACGACAGGAATAAAGGAAAGGTCTGGGAAGGGTAAGGGAAAAGGATATAGGCGGCTCCGCCACTCACCATATAAAACACAATAGCAAGCTATTATTTCACGATGGTTTTCTGTGGGGGTGTGGTACTTCCCTGGTGCGAGCGGGCCCAATTCGTGCCAAAGCGTGCTCGACTCCCACAATAAATACTAATAAAACACGGTGTCAAAAATGACGTAATTTGGTTTTTGAACAGAATTTTATCTGTGACAGAAGGATTGCCAATAACATCATTTGCCATTAAGTTGTATAAAGCCTAATATAAAAAAAATTATATTGAAAACATCAAATACCCATTTCCGCCCTTTTAATGACATACACGCAGCATCGCGTGTAATTAAATAGATATGTGGCACCTATATACATTGCGATGAATTTATTTAAAATGAAATCTAAAAGTATTGCTGAACAAATTACAACTATTATGGACACAGTAAGTGCATCTCAGATTTATTTATAAGGAATGAAGTGCTATTTTCATAATTTAGAAGTAGGTACACCTTGATGTAAAAACAAAACTAAGAAAACTAATTAAGAAAAATATGTATCTATTTGAGATTTAAAAATAATAATAATAATAAACCCGCAGGGCACCTTCTGGCGAGGTGACGGGGAGTAGCGCCCCCGCGGTCCTTAGTTCTCCCGGGGGAGGTCCCTGTCCTCACCTCCGGACTGTCTCGGTGGCAGTTCGGAGTGAACAATGACGACGTTCAGGATCCCCCACCTCTGGCTTGCCTTAATCGTCCAGAGTGGAGATGCAAGAGCTATATGCAAGGGGGTGGAAGTGTCTAATGGCGTAATAGCGGGGAAACCCAATCCGGGCCTGCGGGCCTGCGATGGTGAAACCGGTGCCGCACCTCTCTACACCCCTAGCCAGTCAGCTGGTGTTGCCCCCTTGTTGCCATTTTAGTTAACTTTTTTGGGAGCGATAGCCATCGACCGAACTGGCAAGTCACCGTCTGTCACTATTTTTCAATTTTTCTAAGTTGAAAAGGCAGACGCCTATAGTTCCCCATAGACCCAACCCACCAATCCATTGAACACCCCGTTTCCATAGCCCAGTTTTTATCCATGCATTTTTTTGCAATAGTCCTACATCGGCCGCGGACTGCCCAGGGCTGTATCTCTATAGTGTAGTCATGGGCAGGCTGCAGCTGGTGTCCCATAACACATTAAATTCTATAAAGGGCCTCTGCGTGTTGGATCTGTGTCCCCACGTAAGTCTTCACCGTGAGCAAAAGCCCGGGTGCTTTCCTTCTGGAAGTACCCGAGTATTATGGAGAGATACACATAATAATAATAAAAATACAGACTCAATCAGTACATGAGTATTAAAAGCATGAATAATCAATAGTAAAACACTATATATGCGATATTTTGATATAACGTTACTCGTTATCACAAATGTACAAAGCAAATGATGCAGGCCAGTGATCTACCAATGAAATGACCCGTATAATTCTCGTCTAGTTAACTTCTATTGCTTGGTTTACACCAATCTAGTGGCCAACAGAACCAGACGGTTTTATAATGATAAATACATAATGTAGACATGCAAAACTATTTGGTTTACTTATAACTTTTACCTATAACGAATTTTACAGACTCTATTCGGATTTATAGATATATTTTTTCACTATTTGACGTCAAACCTGTTGGACTTTGCTTTTTTAATTTTTATGTATCACTAATATCATATAAATATTATATTATCACTTATCACTCTTAAGATTAGGACGAATCTAATGACATCCTACTAATATTATAAATGCGAAAGTTTGTAAGGATGTGTGTGCGTTTGTTGCTCTTTCACGAAAAAACTACTGAACCGATTGCAACGAAATTCGGTACGAAGACAGCTGGACAACTGGAATAACATATAAGCAACTTTTTATCACGATTTTCTAGATACGGACTTACGCGGGTGAAACCGCGGGGCGCAGCTAGTCTCATATAAAAATATGCCGTTTAGGCTCTGTGGTGTGTCAAATAAATACAGATGCATAGTTACACTAGAAAAATACATCTCACCTTTCGCGGTCAGGTAAAAAGTTATTAAATTACACTACGTTTAAGCCTAAGCGTCATAGGATCATCTCATGAAGTGAATGTTGCGTCAAAATCGGAGATAAGAATTAAAAACCTTTGTTTTTTCTACCCATAAAAGCAAATATATACACGATTGTATGAGACCGCTGCATATTATAAGTTAGATCATATAGCACGTGGTAAGAAAATGGCTCCGTTGCTAGGTCTCTCGTTAATGGTTTAAGTACATTCTGCAGCGCATTCGTTTTTGCGAATGGAATCTCAAAACTCGTTAATTATTTTGCACAAAATACATTTCATAGGACGTCTTTGTTCTTAGCGCATGTAATAAGTTGAATAAATTAAGTTCAAAAGCTTACGCTGTAAATAGTTAATTACCTTCACTTGCGTATTTGTAAATGTGAAGTTTTCTCGGCTCGCAAAAGAGACATATACTATAATTCTATAGGTAAGCTTGTTTCACTCTTTATATCTAAGTTCAGTGATATTGACTTGTTTAATTACAACAGTAAATTGAATGCTCGTCGACTAGTACTATATACATTCAAATTCAATTTTACGTAATGAATGAAAACTCTAACTCTGAATCGCGCAAGAGAAGTTTGTGAAGGTAAATCATATGTATTGGCCATATCTCCCCGGACTATGACACGTCGCTATAATCGGTCCCACCCAGAGTCTCGCTTGTTGTTGCAGGCAGTTGCGATCATACTGACGAGGGAATAAATAAATATAATTATTATCGTCCTACACGTAGAAGACGAAAACTATTATTACGAGCTTATACATTGTCAAACAAGTCCGTACATGAAGCTTATGGCAGCGTATCGTTAGAGACGTTTCTTGTATACGTACTATTACGATACGCTTACGAGACGACTATACTTAGGTTCATTATAGGGGATTTCGTGTGGTGTGCGAAAGGAGAAAAATATCACCACATAGCAAATAGTATTTGCTAACTTTTAAATTGTTTATTATACCACAACTTCGTTCTGTAACAGATAAACGTAAATAGATAAAGTATGTATAAAATATAGTCTGTATTTGTAATATGAATGTTTTTTTATTACGTATAAAATTATACCACAGATCAACAACTTTTCATAGGATACAATTGAATTTATTACACGCGGTACTTTATAAGGTAACTAATTAGTATAGATAATAATAATTATAATCAGAACAACGTACAACGAGATATCTCATGCTTTTCATAAATGCTAATTTTCAGAAAGAGCAAATAGCATCATTGTAATCTAAACATGATTTTAGTATATAGTCTACCAAACAATTCCACTGTATAATGCTGCTAGACTACTCGTAAACGTAAACACGAACAAGCCAAAAGTTTTTGCCGTACTTCCAATAACTATTATCAAAATCACGCTACTTTAATAGAGATTGATTCCCACACCATTTGTTAAGCCAAGGCCTGGTGATCGCCGAAATGGCTTAGCACTGAAGGACGTTGGTAATTGAAGTCACCGCAACAGATCGCTCCGATTAACTAACGTCTTGCTGATTTAACACTCGAATACGTCATGTATCAAGTGGAGCCATTTTGAATCTTGACACGTACTCTATGTTTCGTTTGGGGAATTAAGACTTACTTGGATTTCGAGCTACGCTTTTCGCATGTCGTGGGAGAGACAATACGGTGAGCTCAAACGGGTCAGGCAACTATATGAAAGTCGAATTTGGTGTTTTAATGAGAAATAGCGTCGCAAATCTATTATGCTTCAAATAGCGTATGCTTACACATACATAATCATTCTTGCGTGAAAGTAATCATTGATTAGGTACCTTCATTAAGTCATCTCAAGGGATCTAATGGCCTCTGCCAAGCATTTATTGACTGAACTGGAAACGAAATATGATGTATCGAAATCTTACCGTTATTCTGAACATTCTGTTTTAAATTTTGAGATAGATGAACAATAAAATTGTATAATACAGTCTTACCTTCTCAGGGAACCAGGGTGTGATGAACGGCATTTGGAACGTATTAGCATACGAGTGGAGGGTGTCGAAGGAGTCCGATGGCACGGAGCCGAGCATGGCGACAGCACCGCGGGTGTACTGGTTGCAAACTGTAAACAAATATTGGATGGAATTTCCTTGAGTTATATCGTTTACATGCTATAGTGTCTTAACAATGTGATTAATTAAGGAATTGGGACATTTAAAAAAAAAAAATAGATTGGATAGAATTAATTCGATTCATTACGCAGTATTATAGCACAAAACTTTTTATCGTTCTAGAAGAGGATATGTCCATTAATATATATTTTTTATTAAATTCACTACGAAGTAAATCTAATCTAAATGGATTTAGATATACATCTTCTATGTTACTTTACACATAACTCAAAAAATATATAATGAGCATTTTCGTTCAATAGATTTTGCTTGGAACCAAAAAATCCTGAGGTTTTGTTTATTTTTACGCCAGCATTATCGGGTTGGAAAAAGTGACGAAACTGAGCATTGCCGAAAAAACGGCAAAAGTTTTTTAACCATTATTCCAGAAGCTTAGCACGGTTCGGTATTTCGTTGGTATTTGCAGTGGATTTTATTTTTACATACATGAATTCTAATTTGCGTTGTTCTTTTTAATTTGATGTTTACTTTGAATGGGCATTTGGATGCAGTGTATGTTGGGATGTTAGAAATATAGCAAAAAATTTATTTTGAAATCTATTCAATATTTTACGAAATTTTTTAGCGTCTGTACGATGTGTTTCTGGTTTTTAAAATCATTACTGTGTTCGAAAGACATTTTATATGTACAATCAGAGTCAATAAAAAAATGTCTAAAGAGGTATAAATTTTGTTATTATGTGATTAATTCGTATTAGTAAACAATATACTCATAAAATGCATTATCATTTATAAATGTTATGTTTTACCTTAGTTATACTTGTTTGTTTTTGTTGAATGTTGTGTTTATCTTTAATTGTTGTGCATATAATGTATAATACTAAACTTTTTTTTGTATTGAGAGGAAATGTTTATGCAACAACAGCCGATGAACCTAAATAAATAAATAAATAAAAATGTTTATTAAGTGTAACGAGCTGCCCATCTCGATTCCACCCGGGATCACGGTCTTTTCAAATTCTCAAAAATTTATTTGGTATTATCGTATTCCAATATTGTAACACAACACAGATTACAAAAGTATTTTTTTAATTATACGCTAACAAATTTATTTTTTTAACGAGTGTCGGCGATAAGGCGCCTCCACGGTAAAACGAAGGACGTGGGTTCAATCCTGCATCACGTTAAATATTTTACCGTTTATAACTTTTTCTTTATTAAGCAGATTAATACTACTCAAATTAAATAGAGTATCGTGTTAAATACTTTGTAGGCAGTCAAATTTAAAGGTCAAATTAGGATTATACAGTTTCACGAAAAGGATCGTTATCATCTTAATTTCCGTTAAGTCGACAAAATTCAATCATCAATTTAATTCAGTCGCTTAATTAAGAAATCATATAATTTCAATATTAATTTTATCGTTTTACGTTATAATTTGTTTGTTATAACAATCATTATATTGATGGCATATATTTTGTTTTATTTTTATTTTTTAACAATATATTGTTTGTCATATATTAGTTAAAATCGATGGAATATTTATCAAAATAGTTGTCATATTACATTAAACTATCGGTCTAGCCAGTCTTCGCATATATGTCCAAAGATGAAAGAAGTTTTGAAATCGGTCTTGTAGTTACTGATATGAACTCTTAGACCAAACAAAAACAGAACTCATCAGCCTTATATTATTAGTAGAGACTATAAATCAGTGTGGTACATTATATATAATATTAATTATGCATTTAATCACATTTACTCTAAAGACTACATATACTACATATATTAAAATTTTTAGCCCGACTCTTTATTTAATGCTATATTAATTACCGTAACAAACGCTCCTCATACATTTATTTCTATAAGTAAATTGAATCTAATGAGCTATAGTATAGTTCGATAAAGTTTTGACACAGCAAGTTCTCATTATCACGCGCCTCAATAAAAAAACCCCGCACAGTTACTGTACAAAAGGGAATTTACATGTGAATTATCACAGGTGAATTATCCGGCTTTCGGAGCGTCGTTGTCATACCATCGAATATTGATTTCGGCGTGGGAGCATAAAAGTACTATAGAGTGTATTTGAGCGCATTTAGACTGTCCGATACGATGCGCTTATAACGTAATTATTTCCCACGTCCAGTCATTCATTCCATCCATTTCAAAATATAAAACTTATGTAATTGAAATAACAGTTATGTCCTCATTCATCAATGAAGGACGTTTGTAGAACCATGATTAGTTTTCACAACGTATAAATACTAAAAAGGCTTGCTGATGCTAATGATAGTAGTTGTATTTGTTTATATATGAAGATGATTTAATTGTGAAATCGATTTTATTCATATTTAATACTTAAAGATATATTTAAGTGAAATCTTACATACATTAATAGTTCATGCTTGGTTAGTAAATTAGAGCAATATGAGCTTTTGTTCTTAGACTTACTGTATACAGTTTTTTAATGCCAATTTTAAGCTAAATTCAGATAAGAAACCAGACGTCTGAAGCGTAGTTTATGACTATTTATTAATACTTAAGAAAACAGATCAACGACCGATATTCTTTCGTCGTACAACTCAGTCAAACATCATCCTGGTACGATATCGAATCGCAACGTATGAAGGCGCTTTAAGAATGAATGACGGTGACTGCATTTGATTTACAGCGCGCTAACACCTTGCGCTTTGAGTCAGTAATCCGAAATCAATGAACTTCGCGGCTTCATGATATATCTTGGGAAATGAAAATGGTTCTAGTTTTTAATACTCTCTGTGGTGCGAACGAGACCTAATAATGTTCGGCTTTGAGTAACTTTTAAAGCGTACATTTATATCTGTTGTAGTTACAACACTATAAGATTGATTTAGATATGAATGTGCATTAATACGAATCGTAATTTATGGCCAATAGTAAATACAAAGTTACGCCTTTAATTATGTAGCAAGATAACACTACTACAATACTAATGTCTTATCAGAGGATATAACAACTAAATAGCTTTTTCTTTCTTTTGTATTGAATTTATAAATTTTATACATACTTATATTCAACTAAAATAGATTTTTAACACTTAAATTATCATGTGAGTTAATGTATAAACGCTGCTTATCTAATGAATTTCACTGTGTTAAATTTTAACCCCTAATATTACAAACTTTACATCTATCAATAACAATAAAACGCACAACTATTACTAAGTATTTATAACAAGATTCAGGATTGAATCGTACAACTAAAAATATTGTTCAGCAAATAACATATAGTGTGGACTAGTAATCATATCAAACAAATTTCGGGTGTCTAAATTGTTAGCTCGGATATCTTGAGTTCGTGTCAACATTTACTGAAGTCATATCTGAAAATACAGGGTGTTCTATCTCGTTTATGTAATGATTGTTTGATATAAAACAGAATAACACGAGATATGTTTGTTACTGGACGACCGTTTTTTTTTAATTTGACTGTTTTTTTTTATGTCATAGCGGGCACTGGGCTGGTGGTTCGCCTGATGGTAAGCGATCACCACCGCCCATGAACATTCGCAGAGGTAGTGCCTCTGCAAAGGTGTTGCCCGCTTTTAAGGGGTAAAGGAAAAGGAAAGGATTAACGACTGGAAAGAAGGAATGGACTGGGACGGGTGAGGAAAAGGAAATGGGCGTCCGGCTCCCCCACTCACCGTACGAAACACAGTGGCATGCCACTATTTCACGCCGGTTTTCTGTGGGCGTGTGGTACTTCCCCGGTGCGAGCTGGCCTAATTCGTGCCGAAGCGTGCACGACTCCCACAATAGTTTTTGTGACGGTTTGTTTAAAAGCAACATTTTTGCATATTCTTAATGTCTTCTTGATGATTGTTACATAATAATCATTTTCTAATAATTATTGATGAATTCATGGAATTGTAGCTGACAAGACAACTACAATTAGTGAAAGATATTAAACGCTATTGGAACTTTCGGTAATGTTTCGCTGTTCTTATCTATTAGATTCGACATATTTGGATCAATAATAATGTAGTACTTATATTATTGTTTAAGAAGAGCTGTTTAAGTTCCCCCACTCCTATTTTATGGCACATAAATGTTAAGATCAAACAAAATAGAGAATCTATTTGACTGCAATGTCCACTGCTGTGAAAAGCAATAACAATGTTCTAGTGTTACTTCAATGGAAAAATACGAGTGAGCGTAGGTTCGTTTTAGTGTCAACAGAGCAGAGTACCGCCCCACACGAAGAGTTGGGACCTAGCGTCAAAACGTAGCCGTGTGCTAACTGAGCGATATAACACACACATACACACGCTTATATGGCGCAATATTAATAGTATTTTTATTTAACTAATGATGTGCGCACACATAAGAATTGGGAACAAACGGGAGGCTTAAACATCAGAATCGGTTTAACCAGCGGGAAGCCTTGTTGTAACAAAGGCAAAAAATACAGTTTTTTTTCAATACGGTTGAAAATTCTGTTGAATTGTACGTGTATGCTTAATTATATTCAATAAAAGCTATCAAAGATATTCACATGTTTTTTCTCAATTATAGATCACTTTTTTATTTGTTGTATTGACAAAATATGGACTGATTTACGCATATAAAAAGATTACCTTTTCTAGTAATGCATATTAATTGACATATCAATTTGTATCTATTATATATATATATATATATATATATATATATATATATATATATATATATATATATATATATATATATATATATATATATATATATATATATATACATTGTCTTGCGGTATCGCAATGAACAAAATAGCATAATGAGCGTAATAAATATCTTTCCCTCTCAAATTACTTCCAAAAGAATGGAATTACAGAAGTTTTCAAGAAAAACACATCCTGTAAAACCAAAAAGTTGTTTGGGATAAATATAATACATATTTAACTTTTTTTATTAAAGATTTATGGGAAAGAAGATAATGAAATTCGGTATTTTTATGTTTGAAACGTAATCAATTTTAAAACGGCGCGATCGACGGAAAGCGCTTATAAATAAAAATATTTTTTACAACGGATTTTCTATTGGAAACCGATAGAGAATATTAAGTGCCTGACGCTCTGGAGCAAAGCTTGAATTAAACAAATGAATTGCAATTTTAATACGCCAAGTCTATTCACAGTTATCAATGGGGAATAGCCATTGAATCGCGTTATTCAGATAATAGTTTTCGACATAAATACGGTTATATATAGGAAATTGTAAAATGCTTGTTATAATATAATATATTTACATTCATGATCACTGATATTTGGTCATACTGTTATTTTAACTCGTACTTTCTCACACAAGTAAAAATATTATTCAGTTGTTTTTTTACCATTTAAAGAAAAGCGGTTCACATTTTTTACACATTTAACTAATATATTGTTAATTAATTGATTCCAATATTTGATATATAATAGTTGATTCTATCATTAAAACGTGCTTTTTGTCTTTTAACTATGTTTAATATACAGAAACCACGTTTCCTTGATAGTAATAATTAAAACCGATGAACTGTCTTAAAATGAGCAATTGACGCTATTGGACAAACAAAATCCAGAAGGCATTGCTATCTCGTTATGCGACCAATTGCCAAGAATGTAAGGTCGACTCTTGGCGAGGCTTTCAGTGGTCAAACGTGACTAAGCTAGCAATGAGGCCCCTGCGGCCACCGGGTGTGTTTGCTTTTTTTATTACCGCATCCATATTTCAACAGGACGATCCCACAATATTTGGGAGCACTGAGAGCAGTAATGCGTGCGTGGTAGGAAAGATGATTCCGACCTCTTTTCAATATTCCTCGCAAAAACCCACAAGTGAATTGTTAATAGAAAGAAAACGGGATGGGTTTTTTTCCTTTCCTAACGTATTTTAACCGATGTTTATCTTCCGAGGTACGATTGTATGAAGCATCTAATAAAAGGTCCGTGAAATTACATACTCCGGAATAATGTTTCATGAATTTGATTTTATTAGGCCTTTTTAGGTATTCGAAAATGTTTATTTGGGGGAAATGTGACCTAGATTTGTATTGAATCAAATATACTGTTTAGAATGCGAACATTTATAAGTGGAATGTGTGAAACGAAATTAGATTTATATTGAGAAAACTTCGTTTTGATTTTTTTCGGTTAAAAAAAATTAATGAAAGGATATAATTTACTGGTTCTCCCATGACCACCAGATTAGTTGCTGATGGGGAACTGAATAAATAAGAAAAAAAAAACAATTTGACAGAATCAATACAATTTTATAGATATGTTGTATGTTTCTGACAGTTTATTTATTTATTTATTTAATTCCACATTGATATGCTGATAATGCAGATCATCATCATCATCATCATCATCAGCCCATACAGGTTCCCACTGCTGGGACACAGGCCTCCTATGACGGATAATGCAGATAACAGTGATGTATTAAAAATTTCATTATTCCGCCTTCAGAAAACGAAGAGAGTCCCAAATCATCTACATCTTTTTTCATTAATAATTTAACTTTTCTTTAAACCAAAAAAGCAGGATTCTAAAAGCAAAAGATAAGTCGAAATCGACGCCAAAAATAAGTGATATTTGAAAAAGTATGAGTTTATAACTATGGCATATATATAACATATAGATGTTGTAATGGTCTTAATAATTCCTTACCGAGTGGAAATGCTTCCTTGCCGTGGTTAAAAGTTTCGCACCCTACCTCATGCTGTGGACCCCAAACTCCATGGGCTCATTTATTCACCACTAGCAACATCTGCTCAATATCTGAAGTGCCGTAATGATACTTTGAAGTTGTCAAATTATCGCTAACACTAAGCGAAGATCGGAATGTTATGGAAGTTTGTTGTAAATTAGTCCTTGTGCCTTCGTGATTAGATATACGAAGTTGTGTAAAGTGTTTGTTGTCGAATTAATACTAATTGGTACAAGTTTAGGTAGTGATTTGTTCGCTAATGAGTGAGAACTTTGTTTCGAAGTTTTTAGTGAAGACATTTTGTGTAGATACACAATCAAAATGTTATTTGTATGTATTTACATAGATGGATGTGTGATCAAAGGACAATTAATAGAAGGAAGCAGTCATTTTATGATGCAGATAGATGTTGTGAAGTAGACAATTGCAAAGAAAGGATTTTCATAAATTCTTACCCCAAGGGAATGAATGTTTTGTACTATGAAAACATATAAGTACTGTGGGCAACAGCTAGTTAATAAATAAAATGTAAATAGAATATAACGAATTACAGAAAAAATATTGGAAGGAACAGCATGAGAAAAGAAGTGAATTTTATACAAACTCCAGGACGGAATATGAAACTTGCGAAAGGAAATTGACCACAACGAGAAGTACAAAGATTAAATTGATCCTGGCATGTTTCCAGGTAAACTGCACCGGAATTATAAAATATGATTTTATGCTGATTCTATATCTTAAGACCTCTGCTTTTTACCCTTCATTATATATTGACTGTCGGCTATATTTCACTAATTGTTTCTAAAAACAAGCATATTTTAAGGGATTTAGATAATTCAATCTGAATTATGGTATTACTGTAAGGTTCAGTTTGAAAATGTGAGAGTTTGGGACGTTGGAAGTAATCCCTGAATCTACTAAACCGATAGAAAAAATTCGTCAATAGGAAGCCACATTATGTGTAACTGTCTCGAACAGGCTAAATCTTAATTTGTTTTTTTATTAATTGACTTCAAAAAGAACATGATTCCCGATTCGACTGTATTTTTTGTGTTTGTTACCACATAGCTTTTTACTAGTTGAACCGATTTTGATTATACTTTTTTTATCAAAGCTGGTGGTTGGTGGGGCCTCGTTAGACATCTAGTTGTGACAATATTTAGGCGGCTTAGTTTATTGTTAAACACAATTATTTTGTCTAACAAACATGGGCAGAGCCGGACGCGTGCCTAGTATATAAACAAGAATAAACTAGAATTAAATATTATAACGTATATGGTGCAGACGTCTAATAACTGTTTCTTGCCAATTTGTTTGATTGCTCACGTGTAGTTTGAGTTTTAGTTAACAAAGAATTTGTGAATATTCATAAAAGTTAGTTTTATTCAACTCTTATAAGAACATCGTGTATTCTTCCGACATATAGTCTGGGTTGTTTGGAGATATCGCTAACAAGCTACAAGTTCTAAGAATTGTTAAAATTTATCAGATTTGTTTTGATATTGAATTTAGAACAAATCTTAACGCTTATTTTATGGGATTAGCTCTTCTGCCCTGTCCTATGTCTTTAGGGAATTGATAATTGTGTAACATTAATATTTTAAACATTAGTTGACGTGTATAATTAAGAAAACTAACTGAAATACAAACAGAATTGTCTTGAACTCCACTCATGGCGACATATTGTGCTAGCAAAGCCTGAAGACCATTCCGTTGGATATTATTTTCAAACTACTAAGCTTTGCTAGTTTAACGACTGCAGTCATACTAGTATAGTATATGATGTTTCACTTATACTATTATTTCATAAAATGGCGACGCATTTAACAATAACAAAGTATTGTAAAAAATACTTTCCCAATAAGAGTCATATATTATTTAGTAATATTTATTTACATGAACATATGGCTTATCTATTGTATTTTTGTTGCCTTCGCATCATTAATTGATTACACCTAAAATACATATATAAGCTAGATGACCGGCCCAGAGTTCTTGCTGGATATCCCTGTTATATGTCACGTAATTGCTTCTGGATTGAGTGTTTGACAGAAGTGACAATTCGTGACAGAGGTATTGTGGGAAACTGTCGTACGCACGCCAAATCACATGTCCAATTTGCCTTGCCACTGTAATCAAATAACAAGATTCTTGGTTTGCAAAAAGCGTGCATCATTTTCATATAATTGTTTTGTACGGTAGGTAATTATTTGGAAGATATGCAAGCAATACGTGAATATTGAGATATGTTTTAAATACAATTTGATTTTAGAAATATAACCTTTTAATATGCTTTTATTAGCTTCACCTCTAGGTTATCGTTATGGACTCAATCTAATCCACTAAAGATTAAACAGACATATAGTCCAAACATTGTACCTCATCAAGGATCGGTGACAATGCAATAAATCTATGATTTTTTTCTAATTATCCTGATTAGGATCACCAGGATTAAAAATGTTACTTACTTTATAAGAGAAGTGAGATAATTTAGTTTAATTCATGATGAGAGTGTTTTTTTTTTAATTATGTTATTAATTTACTATAGATATTGAGTTCATGAGCTTACATCATTAGATGATGCTTCCGGCAAACCTTTTTGGATTCCGTGGAGAATATATAAGAGATCGATTTATTAATTATAAAATTGAAACAACGCTTTGAACAAATATTTCCCATAATTACTATACATTTTAAGGTTACGATAAATCGAACCCAAAGACGTTAAACGTATTCAAATGTGTTCGAATTAACTAGCGATATTAACGAACCTGAAAAATTCGCGCCAGTTTGTCATTTGGAATAGGGCTGCGAATCGCGAGGCCTCATTTAAAATGTCGAATGGCAGGCATTCTTGATCAAAGCCCATCTGAGTGTAATGACGGCTCTGTGAATTTTTATGTCAGGCCTAGTTCTAAGGCAGCCGATACATTTGCAATGCGATTATGATGCCTTTGCTCAAGCGAACAATAGTTTGAGGTTTTATAAATTTATATCATTTTGGGTGGAATACAGTACAAACATACAGTACAAACATACAGTACTCTCTTTACACAAGTAAAGAGAGAAAGATTTCGATTAATAATTATACTGAACGATTAGAAATAAACACATTTTAAATAAATTGAAAAAAAGCTTAAGTGCTTGTTTCTACGACCCGAAGCTGACGTCTCTGACGAAAAATGACAAGGAGAACCGAAAGCGAAATGAGATGTATACTACCTTTAGCTAGGCAGAGAGTGAGATTTTTATGTAATTACATTATTGTTTGATATGTCCTTGCATACTTAAACTAACAACTTCTAATATTTTCTGTTGTTTGGTGAGTATAATTGTTCAAAGTATAAAAACATTCACTGTCTTATTACAATGAAAGTTGTTCGTTATTTATAAAAATCTAATCCCAGTAATGGATTGGCACGGACTAAAACCTGTAGCGTAGTCTGGGTAAAACTTTGTGGTTAGTTATACATTTTTTTATATTCGCTCCAAAAACGCAAAGCCGTTGTGCAAAGGAATCAAATATCCATCTCATAAAAGTAATATGCGTTGAATGGTTTAGCTGTTCTAGGTACTTGATTTTTTTTTTTTTTTAACGAGGAGGAAATCTTCCAAAGATGCTCCAGCTTTGGGGGAAAAGTAGAGCATGTGGGATTTCTACCCACTAAAACCTCCTCGGCGGCCAAACTCAAAGAACAAAAGCAGGGATCCTGGGATCTCCTATGGAACGCACCAGAATCCCTTAGTTACTTGTAGGTAGGTACTTGATCTACCCACTAACCTTCCCGCTAGATTTAAAATGGCACACAAAATAAAGAAGTTCTATAGAAAGTAATGAGACCCCTTAGACGCCCTTAATCCAGTCCTATTCTAAAATCGAATCCCAGAGGACGCTAACACTAAACAAAATCCTTAATTTTCCGTTTAGAAATTAAAAACTTTTTAACGTATTTAAAACGCGATTTATTCATTTTATTATTAACCCGACGTGTCGAACACTTTACAGCGAGCGTGGTCACGGGGAGACTGAGGTGTTATATGTCTTGAAGGTCATACAAAAATTGTTGTTTGTCGACTACCAAACAACAAACGTCGGGTTAGTAATATAATGAATAAATCGCGTTTAAAATCCGTTAAAAACTTTCTAATTTCTAAATGTATTATAATACTCGCGTGAAATCAAATACAAAAAACCTTTAGAATTACCGTATTAAATCGTGTAAGCCATCTTTTACTAGGAATACAGAAGAAAAAAATGTGTTAAACACCATGTTCATACTATCAATATCTCAATAAAAAATGTGCGAAATTGCGGGAAACTGCTAGTATAATATGTCATATTTCCAAGAATTAGGAGTAAAGAGAGCTTCACGACTTTTTTTAGGTCTACTAAGTATATAGTCATATATTATTCACATTTACATTTGTTATTCCATTGCCATTACCATTTACTATTATATTTATTCGTGTGTTGAAGATACCTTTGTTTGCATGTTTACTCAAAAACAGACAGCCTATCAGTCTACCCTTTACCAGAACCATAGCCAAAAATGGCACTAATTAACAAATATATCTAAAGAATTAAAACCATTAGATACGAATACGCTCGTTAATTGCTGTAACAGTATCAATTACCTCCTCGAAATCACCCTTTTGGAAAGGTTAAAAGCGTTTACGATAAAAGTTTGAGTGTCATCGTGGCGTAGCAATTTCAAGCATCTCCTATAGAAACAATCCTTTTGATCACACAGTAGGCTCTGCTAGTATTAAAAAAGCAATTTTTTCTGACGTTTTCAAATTACTCGAAAACAATGAACACAATCCGTCACCTGTACAGCTTACCTGTTGCTCTCAAATGCAATTTGGGCAACTCTATTTCACAATAGGATACGAAACAATGAATGATAAAAAACAACGAGCCTTTACATTGGAATTTATATAGAAGTTAGAAACGCGGTCCCCGGAGGACACCCGAATTAGGTTCGTAACGTATTTTTGGTGAAATAAAATCGAAACGTTAATATAAGACTCTGGAACGTTCGGATAAGATTTTGTACAAAGATTTGTTGGTATTTGCAACAATTTACGATATTTTTTCGAGCGAATGTCTTTTTGGCGAATTGTGTAAATTTCCACGAGTTATAACTGAACAGTATGTTTTACTCAGCGATATAGCTTTTAGCTCTAGGTAGAAAGTAAGACAACAACATTAATTAAGAATAAAGAATAATGTATAATTTCATGCGCGTTCTGAATATATTTCATATTTATAAATGTAACTTTCAAATAACTAAAAAATAAATTCGAAAACCTAATTACAAACGGTCGAAATGCTTGAGTAAGTAGGCCATAATTACGCGTAGATGAAGAGTTTGCGAATACGTCTAATTAAACTATACCTAACTAGTTGAGGCCACATAAGATTGCAATTAAAAACTTTTCAGTACGTGGGTGTTTGCAATATTCTTGGTATTAAGTAATCTTTCTTCAGATTGAGTTGGAATTTACAGTCTGTGGCGTAAATAAGTTCATGATATAACTGGGAATATTTGTGGAAGTAGGTAGGAAATTCTACTATCGAAATCGACCGCCAGTCTACTCAACTGACTGCTCGGATAAGACCGAATGGAAGGAATTAAATAAATAAATAATAATATAATATGAACAAGAACATTATAATAATTACGCGACTCAGAAGTTGAGTCGAAACAGATGGGAATATGCTCAGAGATTTCTATATTATGATATAAGGTAATGCAAACAAAACTGTCACCTGATGATGAGCATTGGTTATCAGCACAACATTCAAATAAAGATGTATTGCAAAATGAATTGTCAATAATTATCTGATATAGAAAGGAAATATGATAATATCGCAGACATACGCAACTACACTCATTAAATAGTTAACTCCTTTGTAATCTGGAGATCCATTGGTATTTTTACAAAATTCACATCGCTGGTAAAGGGAAGCAAACTTTCAATAAAGCATATATTGCACTATGGACCCGAGGTTCCAAGGGTGCTGATATTTTGTCAACGAGCCAAACTCTAAATATCAATTGAGGTGAGGATACATAGACAGCTAACATTCCTGGCATTCTTCATTCCTCGATATCATATGAAAGGGAATTGCAGCGTTATGGAGAGGAAATACAAAATGCGATGAATTATTTATGTTACTAACATAAATATAAACATACATAGTGCAACTCGATTGTGTCAATTTTTTGTCGGTTATGCTCACTTTAATATTTCTTCGTTTCGAAAAGTTTGCAGTAAAGCCGATGGTTTTTTTTAATTTTACAAATGCTTGAATATTTGTGAAATTTTCGTATTTGTTTACTAACGGTTAAACTATTTGATCCGATGAAAAAAACTGGAATACCAGCCAGCCGTATTTGTATACGATCTGGGCCAGCCTTTAACATCTAACACCGGCTGACATTTTATTTCTATCGACTTTTACTCTATTTTGGTGAAAATTGTTTATGCCAGGAAAGTAAACGGCTTTTTTTACTGCATTTCCTCTAAAAAATGTAATATCATGAATATTTTAAAATCAGAATGAATTCTAAATTGCCATCAATAGATTTATTAGTTAACGTGTGTGATTAATTAAACGTTTTTTTTTCTTTTAAAAATGAAGGAACTTTTTAACGTTTGTCACCTACATTATAAACACCCTTGTCTAGTATGTTTGTTCGTTACTGACTCCTTAAGACTCAATTTTGATCAAATTTAGACATAATATTAAAAAATTTGTACACTTATCAAGGATCGTTGAAAAAACAATAAAATTATGAGGTTATCTTATTACGCTGATTAGGAATGTAATTAGACGTTAAGGTATCATAGTTTTAATATGAGAAAATAAATTTATATGTATAGTGTGATATATAATAATAATAATCGTGATAATAAATTTTTGTTCATCTATCTATATAAAATAAAAATGAATCTCTATTTCCCTTGGTCCGCTCACACCATCGCGCGTGAACGTCTGCACCGCTTTCAAAAATTATTTCACCATTAGAAAGCTGCAATTATACATATGTATATACCATGGGTAAAACCGGGGCGAACAGCTAGTTTGCAATAATTTAATTCTATGGGTATCTTACAATTAAACAGATTTATACATCTGACACTTTAAATTTAAAACCGTATAATAATAACTTTAAAACCTACTAGAGGGTAAATTAACGTTAAAAATATGTTATAATAATTTGTAGTAAAAATTAAACAAAAGAAATACATAATATGGTATTAATACATCATCTATGTTTGTTCTATTTAAGAAAACACAATGCATTGTCGTCGAGAACGCTCCATTTAATTAACATTTATAACATCCATTTACGTAAAGAAAAAGCTTAATCCAGAGATTAAAACTGCAATATTACGATTCGATTCATATTAGTATTCAACGTACGTATTAATAGTTCACAAAGAGGCTCATGCGGTTTCAATCTAAACAGCACTATAAGAAAGCGAAGTGACTATATATAGTCTTTTCGCTTTTAACATTGAAGCAAATACCGAAATATAGCCCTATTTTTCTGTAAAACGAGTTTGTTTAACTTTCTTTTAAAGATCTCCGATATTAAAGTTTGCGCAAACTTTGTATTTTTTCATAAATTCTTCCTTAGTACAGCGAATTGAATACTGCTGGCATTAAGTAGCTCATTTATGGTTTCGTTTGAATTATACCCGAGGGTAAATTAACGTTTAATAAACGTGTTTTATTTCTATTTAACTGTTTTATATGAATGTATAATCTATATATGTATAGCAATAATACATTTTGAAATTTAAGAATGTATTATTTTGAAATAATATATACACATAAATAATCTATAGCTAGTGCTAGTTTAAATAATGCTTAAAAATCTCATAAAATTATACATTTTGTAATTATATGACATATTAATTCAGCTATTTAAGTAAATTTTCATTTGCAAAAGTTTATGCAGCATAAAATTTGACCCCTTTTTATGAATTACAAATAAATATGGAGTTAATAACTTTAATAACTATCAGTTTATTTCGTAAAATAAAGTATATTTTTAAACAATTATTTTTCATGCACTTGAGCCTAATGACTGGACACGCAGGTGTCAAAATTCCATGAAAAAAATATTGCTCAAAATTTCCATAAAAATAAACATAAAAGTGCGCATAATAATATAGTGGATAATAGCCGCAAATCTTATAACGGCGGTGACGGACAAAAAGAATGCTTCTTTGTGGAAGCATCAAAGAGGGGACAAGTATAGGGCAGTTAGGGATTTCACTCTCAAAGCTCAAAGTGTTTTGATCAGTCCACCGTGACGAGGCAAAATAAAAAGATATCACCGTGTTGCATTTAAATGAAGCGCCCGTTGAGAACACCGCAAAGAAAGTTGGCTTCTCGCTTTAAAATTGCGTTATCTTTATGAATTGGACTAGGGAAATTTCCCTCCGATGTATTCTTATGAGAAATAGATTTCGGTTTGTAGAAAATTTGTGTGTAACTTGTAAGAGGTTTTAGAAAATCTCTGTGTGTCAAGATTTTTTCTAGAATGCAAGAACATGATTTGTGAGAAACTGCATTTGAATACTGTGATTTTCTTTTCAAGATAAAAATAGAATGGTAGCTGTTGGTTGAGTTAAAAATAAATCCTACTAATGTTATAAATGCGAAAGTTTGTAAGGATGTGTGTGTTTTTGTTGCTCTTTCACGCAAAAACTATTGGACCGATTGGAATGAAATTTGTTACGTAGACAGCTGGACAACTGAAATAACATATAGGCAAATTTTTATCCCGATATTCCTATGGGACTTACGGGGTTGAAACCGCGGGGCGCAGCTAGTCTTATATAAGCGAAAGTCCTAAGTATGTAGCTAAATTATGATTGTGCGCAAAAACGATACCCTGTGGGGACAAGATTATTATCTAAGTATGCCGTAGGCGTCCAACCATTGTCCCATACAATCCAATATCTTTAACAGTATACAAATCGATACTAATACAATCATTTTGGAATCTAACATCTGGTTATTATTATTGGCAATATCGTGACAAGAATCCGAATCGTATAATTGATAATAATAATCATTCTAGTTTATGTTTCGGGATTTATTACTTGGCTATGCTAATAGCATAATATAACTGTATGTAATTTTGATTTTGACGAACAAATCGTTAAAAAAGACGTGAACATAACCATTTATAAGTATTACGAGTATTGTAGTTTATTCACGATGCTCTTACGTGTAAAGATATTTTACATTAAATTTCAGTTTGGTTTTAAACATAATAGGTATATCTTAAAGATGACCAATCATAGTCCTGTAATGGCTTATTATAGGCAATAATGCTATCCAGATTATTGGCCGCAGCGTTGTAGCTGGATATTTATTGCAGGAAATTAATTAGGAATACTTTGTGCTAAAGACAGCAGATAAATTAGTGTTATTGGAATTTCGTATAACGTTATGAAATTCTTTCCTATGTTCCCTGTGACTGTAGAATAAGTCTGGTTGATATTTATTTGTAAATATAGTGGGTTCTTTTACGAATTATCTTTGCAAATATTTACAAGGGTTTGCAGAAGTAATATAGCACTTAACACTATGTTTAGAAATCATTTTTTGAAATGTATGAATGATATTGCCATACTCAATTACGATATGTATGAAACACTTCTATTCTTGTATCATTAAGACACAACGTACACTTAGACATTTTTTTATTTTGTCGTTATGATTCAATTAGATTTAATAAAACTTGTTTGCCGATACTTTTTACGAGTTGTTTAAAAACTTCGCGAAGCAATCTGACCGTTGGCGCTGACAGTCGGGACGTATGAACACGCTGATACGCGTTATTCTAAAACGCTTAAAGAGGTTGATATGTTTCGACTGTTAGTGAATTGTCAGTGTTCTGTCAGCGTGACTCTCAAACCAGCTTTATATTGATCTCATTGTATCCATTTGTTAAATCTAGTATATCACTTTAAATGGGTTAAAGTCATATTTATATGCGTGATTAGATAAAGTTGTAATAATAAAGATATTGTATGGGATATGTGAATAACAGGCCTAACGAACCATAATGTTATTTTCGACGAAAAAGCGTAACTGCGGCGTAAAAAATCTCGAGCAATAATTTATTAAAATATAACCGTAAGTATATATAACAGAGCTTGCTACCTATAATGAAAAATAATACTACATTAATTATAATAAATCTCAAACAAGCGTCTAAAAATTTGTTCCTACCTGACTGAACTAAACTTTTTCTCACTTTTAATTTTCAAGCGCAAAAAATAGTTTTCATATAAACTTGGAAGTGCCTTATTCTATTGTATACACCCGTTAGTTATTGATATCAAGTGAGCACTATTAATGCTGGATTCTTATAACAATTTACGAGAGTCTATAAACTCATTGCAGCTCTATCAGGATATCCTTTCTTACTGGAAAACTACTTTATACCAATTTTATCAGTACATCCAGCGGTTTTAGAGATTTCGTGATGAGTGAGTGCAATACCTTTGTTTTTATCTATACAGATATAGTTTTTACCTACATGTATTCGTCGAATAATGGACGTTGTACTGTAACTAAGTGAAATTGTTAAAATCCGATGTATTCGTAATTCGTTCACGATAATTCCATTTTCATACGACATTGCGATTAACGCAAGTCACTTCTGTTTATACAAAAAGTTTTCTTGTTTCTGTCGACAATGAATGTCTAAACTCAAAATGTTTTGTATTCGACTGTAAATAAAATGCAATATAAAATCATCCTTTCGGGTGTTTCGACAAAACATAAGATTAATTACAGTTCAACAAACTCGAGAGCAAAATTCAATAAAACAAATAAGTTTTGTGACGTAAATTAATTTTAAGTCCGTTTCATAAAGATTTGGTAAATAAAAATTTGATTAGTATACGATTACTACTCTAGTCGAAGAATTAATCAAAATTTTACATACAATAAACTATAACGAAGTATTTTATCATACTCGGCTTTTACAGTGATTCAAATTAACAAAAATAAAAATGCGTGATTTACTAAAAATTCATCAAATGATAAAAAAATCAAGCACTGCTATCAATGAATAAGAATTATTGTGTGTAAATATATTTTAAAATTAAAATAAACATTTAGATTCCATGAGAGATAGAGGTTCCATGTGATTTTTTTCTATCGGATTTAACTTAGCATTATTACAACACGCTAACAAATTAGCATAATATATCCTGAGAAATATCCAATATATTTTCTGCTTCTTCTTTTAATCCGTGGTTTACATAAAGTAATTACAGACACTTAGAGCCAATTTTCACAACCAACCTATCGGTAAACCATTACTCCCTTCCTTAATATTCATTTATAATTAATTTTATAAAAGAAAACAGATACTTGCAGAATCGAGCAGTGAAGTCTGAATTTATTAAAAATATACACTTAATAGAAATTAAAATGCTAATTTGTAATTATACCTTCCTCTCACATACACACTTTACATTCTATTTTTTACAATTGTTTTTTTCGTTGTATTATAATGAACATTTAAAAGTACATGAATGATAGAAGATCGATTTATACAAATTCTGGATTCTGATTGATTCTGATGATGGAATCGCCCAACACCTAACACCTGTAGTCAATGGATTACTCCAATCCGCAATTTCAAGCCTACTATAATATGCTACCAAAATTAATTGGCTCTACAAGAATTTAACTTGTGGGACGTTAATACAATGAGACTGAAGGCAGAATATTTCATTACCATATAAAGGTATTAAGTACGTATTAATTACAAAGGATTAATGTGCTTGGAACAATGGCGATACTTTATATAATAATACAAATTTCGTGTTTTTGGATGACACCGGGTGCACCTTTGATATTTTATATATCCTTTGTTGCGTTGTAACGGAAGTTATTAAAGTAAACCATTGACGAGGTTAAAAATGCGTAAGAAATCGTGGTTTATAGAATAGAAATTATATGATAAGGAGGTTTGTATTCCGCCTTACTGTAGCGACGCCTTATTTACGACACTTTTTCTAATCCTTAAAATTTTCAAATATTAAATTAAAATTCAAGATTTATTTTGTTTTGTGTAGTGTTGTCAAGAGTGCTTAAATATATTTAATGCCACACTTACTGAGCCGCGAAAGCTTGTACACATCAGCTGTGTTAATGACGTCGATGTACAGCTGGAATTCCATCGGTGCCTTGTTGGAATTGTACATCATCATGGCCGTCTTGAATGCGTGCTGCACTTCATCGGAATCCTTCTCGAAAATGAGACCTATAAACAAAAAGTTTCATAAGAATCCGAAAAAGTTCCTGGGGAGAAAAGAACGACACTAGATTCTCTCTCAAACACAAAGAGAATCACGTCAATCTGCTGAAAACCCACGTAGTTAACGAAGAGCATAAGCAAAAATAAAACACAGTCGGAATGAAAACCTCCTGCGTTTTTGGGTACATCGTTTTGAAAGAATAGAAAAAATTCGATGACGGGGCGGGATTCGAACCCGCGTATCTTGCCTAACCGTAGCAAGGCTTAGCCTCTCGGCCACCCGTGAATCCCGCCCTGGAATTCCCGGCCTCGAATTTTTTCTTCTTTTTCAATAAATTTCTCATTTTTATAGCATTTCAATGCGATAAAACTAAAAATTAAATTTGGATTGAATTGAATTGGATATTTTTTAATTCTAATGGATTTTTATGTAGTCCACTCAAGCTGTAAGATACAAAGCGTAACTTACATAGAAAGAAAGTTCGATTTACTCTAAAAAAATTGAAGAACCGCGTAACTGTTTAGAGGATCATGTTTTCATTTTCTTAGTCGTTTTCGAGGATAAATCTAAATTATTTAATTAGTTTATTTCTAAAGAATCTAACATGATTTGATGTTGATGTGTTAACAACATATTTGGCGAGAATCGTCAAAATAAATAAATAAATATATAAAAGTAATAATGTTTCTAAATTTGTATTACACACATCCAAAACTAATCAAGGTTATGTATTTATACGATATAGAATTTTTTTATTTTTCTTTATTTCTTTAATTATATCACCCGATTTCCCACAAAAACCAAAGCATTCGACCAACCGAGTGGAATTTATGCTTTTAAAGAAGAAAATAATAATGGGTCTTAAATCATATTGTGACATTAACTCCCTACAGAGTATTTACCTATCCTGAAAATATATTTTCTCTTTCGTCTTCAATCTGTTAATTCCAAGCTTTATGATAGCAATCTCTCAGCAAAAGGTCGGCGGGTTTGGTTATGGAGTCTCGTATCAGTTGCAGACATTTTTTTAAATAAAGTTTGATGCAAAAAGGTGCAGTGCGCAATAGTACGCAGGAATGAATCTTGATATTGCTTATTAAAAGTTCTCTTCCATATTATTTAAAAAAAAATGTAGTTGCTTTTAAGGAGCAAATGAAAGACCTACATTTGTTATTTTTCAGCTATGTTTTGATATTATCTTGTTACATTACTTAAAACATGATACTCCTCTCTGTATTGCGTGGTGTTTAATATAAAAATCATATATTTTTTAACAGACTTAATAATCATCATCATTATAAAATCATGTCAAGAGTTGGAAATTGTGACGTGTCGTCGATGTTTTGATTCACCGTTTCGTGCTGTGATGGTGTGGACAGTATGCACATGAATTGAAATATCAATTTATCTCTCTCACGTTTGTCACGTCTCTATCTGTTGATTTTTCGATTGAAGTAAAAGAAACTCAATTGAGGTGGAAAATATTAATCAATTGATAAGTGCTTTCAAATGACAGAATATTTTAAAAGGAGCTGTTTACCATTATTCTAATTTAAACGATATGCGAAGTCCTTTTATTGAGTAGTGTCGATTCAAAGCAACGCAAACGATTAAACCGCAAATTATTGTGATAACGCGCGCATTCGCATTAAAATAATCAACACAGCACTATATAACACTATAATGTGATTAGTAATCCAATAATATCACAATTAAATATTCCGCACAAACAATTTTAATAAGAGATATTGCAACGAAGCGTCATTATCATAATGGGCTTAATAACATTGTTTATTTATGAATATTGAGGTCATATCTCATTTTGTGTCCACCAAATGCTATTACTCGGTTACATTTTTTAACCGACTATCCCTACGTTTATATTTTTAAGGGCCGTACATCTAGCTCTTTGGTTTCTCAATCGATCTGAAAGGATTTTGGAGTGATGCAGCGCGTTACACTCCTCTCCTGTGGGCTATCGTGGTATAGGTCTTATCCCACTTATAAAGTTAAGTTGATCATACATTACTTTTCACTTAGGGTTTGATTTTGAAAATCAAACTGTCAGTTTATTTGAATAAATTTAGGCATTAACTATTTTTATAATTAGTTACTTTCATCTGAACTATGGGTTCTGACGTATGTGTGAACTTACCTCCACTTATTTTTAAACGTATAATACTCGCATTAAATAAAACACTATATAAACAAAATACTATAACAAATGCATGATCAAATATTTTACTTTGATAGATAAGTAAAAAATGTAAAAAAGAAAAATACAGAAGAATAGTCTATATTTTAAGCTAGATAACAGACGTGCTTAGCTAGTTTTGACTATGTAGCGTTTTCTAAATGCTAAATCCAAACGCATGTTTTGGAGACCTACGTGTTTAATGAAAATATCCATAAAAGCCGTGGGAAACAGTCAGTAGTATTAAAAATTATATGTTGATTATATATGATTTTTTTACTCATACTATGGAATCGTTCGTGCGCGTGTTCCATTGGACTTAATCGGATTTATTTATGAATAGTCTAGGTAGATTATGTTTTTGTGCGGTTTAGTGTGTATTTCCTCTAAGTATCTTCAGATATGAAATTTTCCGTTGTTTTCCTTTATGTATTGATACAGGTTTAGGTTGAATTATTTCCCTGTATTTCAAATCAGTTACAAGATTGACCGAAATCGCATTAAAACATTACTTATTCTTATCACAAAAGCAAGTATTAAAGCACCAACGTTGGGATTTCGTTAAAAAGCTTACAAAAGATTCGAAACGCAAATATATAAAGCCAAAAATAAACATTACACCCTGGCTTTAATCGGAGAATTTTGTATTATTGAGGTCGGCATATATTAAAGATAAAAATATATTTAAAATGTCGAAGAACCAAAAAATTGGCCACGTTCTTTATTACTCAGAGCGAGCCAAGCGGCAGTTCGTACATAAATATATTACAATATGAAAAAAATCTTTATGTGAAATATATTCGACTGTAAAACGTATCTGATCTCGTTGGAACCGTGGTTATTGACGCATTACAATCTCTGCATGGATGTATTATATCTTAGTAGGTACATAAGTTAAAATTAAAAATAATGTCATATCAAATTGTCAGAACTAAACGAAATTGAAAGGGGACCATAGAGCAGGCACCAGCTATCAAATAATTTAAGAATTATACAATCGGTTCATCCAGTAAAAAGTTATGAGGTAACAAATACAAAAAATATAGTCAATTTGATAACCTTCCCTCTTTTTTTGACTCATTAGAAGTATGATATATTATTAATATTATTACCATAAACGAAAAATGGTCTTACATTGTTTATTTTTGCCCTCGTTCTATCTATTTTCAGAGTCTTATGTATGTATATAGTTAATTTGATTCAGGCATAGACAACTACCACTTTCTTTAATTTTTTCGCACTTAACATATAAGATTATGGTAGGATATAAAGCATTTCCCAACACAGAAGCTCTCTCCGTCTTAACCGCAGAGTCTAGGTCTGATTTTATTAACAAGCGAGCGACTAAAGATGTGGTTTCAATAATATATTAGGCGAGATGCACACATTGCACTCCGCTCTCAGTAAGTACTCAGGTAAGAGTGTACGTCGAAAAGTTTCCTTATTTTTTTCAAATCTCGCAGATGTCCGTAAGGCATCGACTCGTCCAAATGTTACTTTCTATTTCCAAGCGGGGACGTTTCAAAAGTAAACTGCGATGTTATTTAATTTGTTTTTGTTTGACGCGTAAAAGAATTTCGAAATTTCTTTTCAGACGTACGTTATTGAATGTAAAGACTTTTTTCTATTTTGGATATTTTAACTGAACGATTCATTACAATAATACGATATAAGAATTGAAAAGAAACTAAACAGACTGTCACTCTCCAAAATATGCTTATCTTTGTTAGATGGATGTTTGGTTAAGAAGTCATTCTAAAATTACATTATAATGGTCATACTGAAAATATTTAATAGGGGTTTTATACAATCTACGTACAAATTATACGAGGCTAAACCTACATACACGTTTCTAAACAATGGCGTCGATAAGACAACGGCGTTGTTACCGATCGGAACAAAATTCCTCTTTACATAACCTTTATACCGTTGGGTATTCTTACAACAAAGATTCCAGAGTTTTCGCTCTGATCCTGTGGGATACATTAAAGGGCTCGACAGCCCCGATGCCTCGGGCCAGCTTCTGTACAAAAGGGCAGCCGGTGACATTTGAGGATGGTAATGTCTTTTAAATTCATCGGGATTTGCTAGGCAAAAGATTTGAAACAATAAAGGTTTCACATGGCATGTTTCAACCTATTTTAATGAACTTGAACGTTTAGGTACATTGTGTTTATAAATAGAAGTATTTATGTGATATTATCATGGGTTTTGTAATACATTCATTTTAATTACTCCATCTGTTTACTCTGTTTTTCGGATACATTTATGTAGTTTAAACATTTTTGAGAACAATTTGTTGTCCTACGTTTTCCCATTTCAGTGCATTATTTGAAAGTATTCTTATGAAGTTCGGATTTGGTACTTTTAAAGATTTTGTGTTCAGTCACAAAAGCGTTTCTACATCGTAACAAACTAAATTAGTTTTACTAGATGAAGATAGAGAATTGGTAGGTGCGATGGCCGCGTATGCCATTAGATTGTATACTATTTATAAAAGTTTACTAATAGATCTTTAATATGTATAAAGTACCTGTCACTTTGTTTGTCCGGGATGGACTCTTAAAGTACTCAACCGATTTTAATCAAATTTGCACACAATGTGCAGTTTGATCCACCTTAATGTATAGGATAGTTTATATTATTTCAATTACGATAAATGACTACCGGCTGGGGCGTGCAGCTAGTATAATATAAAAAAAGTTAAACAAAGGAGTTCGACGTTAATATTATCTTGTTTTCCTATACAGTATACATAAAAAATACGTATCGATAAAGAAATTTCTATTTAGGTGTCTTCGCGTGTTTTAATGGTAAAATGAGATTTTATCGCAAACACATTTTAAGAATATGTGTCAGCAAGTTTATTATTTTCTAAAGAAAAGTATTTCGTGTTGCCAGCCGTAATTTATCGAAACCCGTATGAAAAATATAGGCTTTTATAAGGATATACAATATTATGTACTATGTATATTATTATAAATGACAGTTACTGTATGTCTGTTTGGCTAACATGCTTTCACGCCTAATTCACTGAACGGATTTTGATTAAAAAATTGGATCATAAAATCGGTTCACCCAGTAAAAAGTTATGAGGAAACAATCACAAAAAATACAGTCGCATTGGGAACCTCCTTCTTTTTGAAGTCGGTTAACAATTGGCAGTAATTGCTTTTCAATAGGCTTAAAACGTTTCAATATAATAATAATAATTATATATTGAAGATACAATGTTATTAATGATTCTAAACTATAAACAATGATGATTGATGTCGATTGACATTTGATTGTCTAATATGAAACGAGTATTCTCATTTAATATGCCTCTGAAATTATTTTGGGTGTTTATTGAATTAAACACATGTACCTAGATATATTCACTATTATTCAATTAGCATTAAACATACGTTCATTAAGAAGAAAACTATTTCACGTTATTATTCCTCGCAAAAAATTCCTTTGAAATTACTGCGTTCATATAATCATATATTATTTCGATTACATCTTTTTTTTTCATCACCACTTAAATTTAAGTTATTTATAATGCTTTGTTTTTTTATTTCATGTTACAGTCGGCAGTGGAGCTGGTGGGACGCCTGATGGTAAACGCTACCACCGCCCATGAACATTTGGAGAGGCGTAAGTTCCATTGCAGACCTTACGCCTCTACAAATGGATTGCCGACTTTTTGGGAAGGGATTAAGAAAGGATTCGCGATAGAAATCTACTCAACTCACTTGTATACGAGCAAAGACAATTCAATGATCACAAAGACAATTTAAAATTCCCAAAACTTTCCCCCATCGAAGCAATACATTTTTCAAATACCGAAATGGGGTCACAACAGAACTTTGCGATTCATTTCCTATCATTTAACTCGAGTTCAACCAAACAGTAAGTTAGCGAGAACAATGAGCGAATTTTTGATTGATAAGTTCATAAATCTATTCATGGATCGGGTTCCGCTGAAATTACGACACGAGTTGCGTTTGATTCGTGTAATTTAGTTATTCCATTGGCTATTCTGCGAATTATGAAGAAGTGAAGAATATTCTACAGTTGGTAAGTTTAGTTTTTTGTTAAGATCAATAAAAGGTTGAATCTACTCGATTCGAGCTAATATATATTTTCATGTGTGTTCGTGGATAACTTCGTCGTTCACGAACCGAGTTTTAAGATCCTGTTTTTTTGGAAAGGTGTCGGCGTCCAAAATAAGTAAAACATTCAGTTATTATTTTGCATGTGTTCGAAAAAAGTTTATAATTCCATTTTTGCCACGGTTTTCTGCATTCAACCTGTAAATATCCAAAAAGGCATCCACCTTTTGTTAAACATATATTTTCGTTCATTACCAAAAATGACAGAAAAATATATCGAGACGACATTGAGATAGTTTTTCTAATAAAAAAAAAATGACCTGAAAACCGATTTACAGATAGCAGGGCAATCGGTTATCTAGTTAATAACCCTTTTTTCGGTCATTTAGATTTTAGTATACTCATACCGACATGAAATCGTTACTTGGAATAGATTATAAAAAATATTTACAAGAGAGCGCATCCTATTTCTGCAACAATATATTTACAATACATTCGTATATGACATTAGTCACACATTTTAGATCTTCTTTTATACGCCATTGTCGCACGTTGTCCTACGATTTCACAGTAAGGTATTCCCTTACACACAGGAACAAATCCCCCAGTTCTCAGTTAACACAAGTCCTTTGTCAACTCTGGTTAGATCATTAGCTGTTGCAAACAATCCAGCGGATTTATACGGAGCTATGATTGAACATCCTGCGAATGTGTGCAGAATGACGCGGTATTAATCTGTGTCTGTAAATAAATGTGAGGCGTATGTCAGCGTGGCGTCGTCTAGTCTCAGGAAACCGTAGTTGTACATATTGGAGTCACTCGCCGAAATATTCCAGTCATATCACCCTGTATTTGTAGTGGGGTAATGAGATGTAGCTTAATTTAAATGTGGTTCACGCGGGTTATGTTTTGAAGTTTTCATAATTGGATTAAATTTGTTGTTGTGACAAAATGGTAAATCACGGCAGAATGCAAATATATTCGACGAATATACTGCATTATTGCATTAAATGCATTTTTTTATTTCTATAATAGAAGTCATGGTGGGCTCACGATCAAATGCTTTATATTTTACGGATACGCACTTTATAATTTACTTACAATAGACATTATAAAATTAGAAGAAATAATTGGAGCAAACAATTTTTGTATCAACGTCATCTAATATATTAATCTCCACGTTACTACGCTCGCTGTTAAATTGTTCGAAACGCCGGGATAAACGATATAACAAAAAAATCTCATTTAAAATTCGTTAAAAGCTCTTAAATATGTAAATATATATCCCGTATTAAACACAAGATGATATAACAAATTTGTATATAATTAGCACCCAATGAATGCACGAAATCTCCAAATATCATGGAATCCCAAATGTTCGTTTCAGCCTGTATCGATAAATGGAGTAAGGTGCTAATTAATTTCCCAATCGATGTTCACGACTCACACTTGTCGCAATTAAAAATGTCAGCTTAATTTCATCGCCAGTAATTTGATTGGCATAATGCTGTACACAATAGATGCACCTCGTTAATTGCTTAATTACCGATTCACAAATGATGTTCACTAGAGTTTTAATTAAACGGATCTTTATAAGGTGGGAATAGTTTTGATTGTTTACGTCATACTTGATTTGTTATGTGTTTTGTTTACTCCGGAAATTTTTAACAGGTCTTGGATTTATGATGTGACAGCTATTGTTATCTTGAAGATAAAACTTCTAGCTGAGTTGACTATGTCTCTATTTCTACTGCTTTATAAAAACTACATAACTACTCATTGATAACCCTATTAGAAGTGTGTATCCATACAATTTGATTTTATAGCAGAACTAGCTTTTCGCCCGCGGCTTCGCCCGCGTAGAATTCGCTTATATCGCGCGACATGGTAAGGAGTATTTTCTTCGCATTAAAAAGTATGGTTTGTTCTTTCCCACGTTTAGCTCCATCTTCATACCAAGTCATACAAAATCGGTTTGACAATAACGAACTTTCATACAAACTTTCATCCCCTCTTTCAACCCTTTCTACCCTTTTTTCGCGATAAAAAGTATCCTATGTCCTTTCCCAAGTTCAGTTCTATCTTCATACCAAATTTTATCAAAATCGAATCAGTGGTTTAGGCGTGAAAGCGTAACAGACAGACAGACAGACAGAGTTACTTTCGCATTTATAATATTAGTAGGGATAGTAGGGATTTAGAGTACAAAATGATCTGATGATGCCTATTTTAGTTTAGTATTGCGATATGTGTAAATCTGGGTTTGGTCTTCATAATTTCAGTTTGGGTAGGTATTAGCCTTACAAAACAATTACATGGCAATGTATTATAATTTATGTGTATTTTCGCTTCCTAAATAGCTACTATTTGCATAACATTGAGTTACTAAGTAGTACGCTATGGGACTTTTAAAATTCAAACGGTATTTTTATTCGAGTTTTTGGATTGTTATTAAATATGCAAAAAGTTCGGGCAATCAAAAAATTTTAGTGTAAAAGTCTTTCATTTGGGACCAATTTGAAACGGGCTGGCGTTTCTTCGACGACAAGTTTACATATTATTTTTATGTTTATTTTTTCTAAGAATATGCAAAATATTATTCAGTTTGTTCAGTATAAAAACAAATTCTCGGAGTCTCTTTCCTTGTGGATTTATGATAAGATCTATTATGGTAAATATTATGACCTTTTAAATTATATGACGAAATCAAATAATTATTACCAAAAAAATTAAGTAAGCTATTAACAGATATATAATTATTTTAATATATAATATTTGAGACCCGTGGTTATGTTTTCAAACTTTTCATTATATTTTACTTAAACATTCACTTATGTATACTTCTTATAAGGGACTCAAAAAACGCCTCACAATTTTTTATTGACAATTCTTGTAGTACGACCTTTTAAGAAATGTATATGATGTTTTGTAACAATACTATTAAATTGTATTGATAACTTTTTATTTTTGAAGGGACAAAACATAATAAATATAGTTCAGTTATCAAGAAAAAACGAATTATTATTAAAAGGACGACTATATATACATAGGTAATTTTTTGTCACCTTAAAGTGGGGTTTATGCATTAAATTAATACCAGTTAAGATTTATGTTATAATTTGATTTCAACAACAATTGGCTTTTAGCCTTTCACGTATTAGTTTTGTTTATAACATGATTAACAAAAGAAAATACTTTTAATACGTCAGTGAATCATTTTTTACAAACGATAACATAATTTTCGTAATTTAGTCAAAGACAACTCAGGCGATTGTTTTTCTATCAAACGTTTATTTGGGATTGTTACACCAAACAACCTATTATTATGAATTGATTTTAATAATTAATTGTTTGTGGAACCTTCAGAGAAATTGTGGTAAGATACTGGATGAAATAATAAAACAAGATGACATTTTAGTTTTTGGTTCTTATTTTAAATTTGTACAAGTAAATATACTCGTAGTATTGAAGATGGTTCTAGCATTTGTCCCCCCAAAATTAATAATACCTTCCGAATTTTACATCAACACTAACACGAGGTCGTTAAACTAAACATAAATAGTTATGTTAATAGTCACAAGCTTCAAAACCTCAATTCATATTATGAATTACTTCTTTTAATGTTGCTATATTCGACGTACGTTGAATATTTTTTATAAAAGAGCGAATGTACAGCGAAAGAGTATCACGAGTATTAAGACAATCGTAAGCTTTAAATGTAATATTATGTTACGTACCTTTTTCGCATTCACTTCAAGAATTTGTAGAAATGCATTTTAATTACGCCTGTCCTGCTGTTGGGGAAATATTAAAAATTCCTTATACAGGGGTAGAGTAAGAAAAATGGAGAGGTGGGAACTTAGTTAAAAATAAGTAGGTACAATAATATAAAATGCCACGGTTTATTCTCGTCATGTCTAAGTCTTAGGGCTAGACCACCATTTGTTTTAATAAAGTCTGGTTCTTCGAGAAAAATGTGATAATTTATATGACTCACACAGAGTAGGATGGAGCAGAGAAATTGTGAAACTTTTTATGTTTTCAGATAGTGCCTCTTTATTTATTTTCTTCTTGTTACTCGCGCAAATGAACAGCGTCTATTATTACTTTTATTAAATTCTCAACGCTTTCCGATTAAGTTTTAATCGCCGTTTTTATAAAAGCATGTTTTTTAGATATTCAATGTATCTATTGAACCATATCGAGACTTAAGTCGAGGTGGAACGCAGGCTAAAACACATATTTCAAGCAAAAATTGAAGTAAAAAATTTAAAGTGGGAACGTAGGAGCGTATGAAAAAGGTAGGACTATTAGTTTCATCGTAGGCCACCGACAGCTGGTGTAATCCCGATTCAACTGGGATACAAATTTTCCTGACCGACTGTCGGTGACATCTTGACATCTTTGTTGGTCTCTTCATGCTGCGCTCAAAGTAAGGGGGTGTGGTCGTAAGTCGCACAAACTATGATCACTATCGCTAACTGAGCTGAATACACATGAATAGAAATAAATACGAGAAAACGGAGGGGAATTTATTCGTGAATGAAAAGAGTACTAGGCTGAGAAGTTCGTTTGTTATTAGTATATTACGCTGTTGTTATATTGCCTTATGAAAAATTAGCTGCGCCCCGCGGTTTCACCTGCGTAAGTCCGTATCCCGTAGGACAGCTATCTACGTACTAAATTTCATTGCAATCGGTTGAGTGGTTTTTGTGTGAAAGAGTAACAAACACACAAACATCCTTACAAACTTTCGCATTTATAATATTAGTAGGATTCCCGTGGTGCATATCGAGTCAGATTGTAAGATTGTTACCGAGAGTTTAGTTTAATAAGGCTCAGTTACTACAAAGTGAGTCTACCAAATGGATTTATTAAGTTGTATTATATGATGATGTATAGATTGTTGTAATTTTTCAGCAACACGATTAATATAAAAAACAATAACTTGAATAATTCCAAAAACTGACAATACTGTAACTGTCATAGCTATTATTGTTAAAACTTATCTTGTCAAAATTTGACAAAGATCATTATCTCATAACTTTTCGTGTTAGTTTCTTTTGTTTTAAAAAATACGATAAAACGTATGTACTATCAAATATTATCTATGGTAATAATAGTAAAATAGAGAAACGGTTATTTTTGTTTCATTGTCACATAAAAACGCAATATTGTCAATTACTCAATTGTTCATACACGACACAATGGATAAATTAAATCCTTGATAATCTTGGAGGAAACCTCAACATTGCGTAAGTATAACAACATAATTAAGATCAGTATTTGGAATTTAATCATCGGTATACAAATTATGATTAACAGCGCCCTATTAAATTAGTTTCTATAGGAAGATCGCGGTAAACAGGCGTGTTTATAGCTAAATTGAGCGTTGTGTAAGCTCACCGTTTTATACGGGGAAATTTGCAAACGAATATTATCAAGGTTCCGTTTTCATTAGCGCCATTATTAAACGAATGTTTAGTAAAATGTGTTTTCATACTGGTCATAGTTTATATTTATGTACATTAAGATGATAGATATACAAAATTATGCGTGATATAACGAATATTATTGAAACATAATAATTATAATTAATTAATGGTGAACAATAAACATTTAAAGACAAATCAAACTACGATAGACGCATTTCACCCTACACGTCATGTTTTTGTAACCGTTGTAAGGAAAACAAGCGAAATATAAGAGCGGCTTGTAGTCTTTGTGCTGACAGAAATGTATACTCAAACTTTTTCAATTCTACGCTACGGTGAGAGGGCAGGTTCTGTCATTATTAAACCTTAGGCTCGCTGAAAGAAACTCCTACATAGACGTTCCATTTTGTGCCGCTATCTAGACCGCAGGGGTGTTATTACTGACAATATTTCGCGCCTGTGTTAAATGTATGAAAATAGATGTAATTCTTTTGGTTGTGTGCTTACATAATTTTATTATTAATTTATCCTAAAATCAGTTCTTTAATTTATCTTTATTTCAAAATGTTTAGGCTGTTATAGTCCACTTTTTAGTTCTGTAATTAATAGGTTTTATATAAACTATTTAAATTTATAATAATAACAATTAAGAAAAAAAAAAAAAAAAAAAAGAGAGATTACAATGTAGCTGCATATATAATCTGTCACAGATTGAACAGGCCAACGACGACGACGAATTAATAGGTAATGGCGAATGGATTAATTTAAAAAAATAACGCGCTAACATCGCCATCAAAGGTTATTTATACTACTATTATAAGAAAAAACATTTCTATTAATTCAATTTGTTCACAAGGACGACAAAAAAATAAACAACTGTAAAAAATTAAAGCGATATGAATTTATATGATTATTTTTATTAGTTGATATTAAAACGAATTGTAAATAACTTTTCAATCTCGTGATTTTAATTCATGCAACCTCGAAATAGAAATAAGGATACTGAATATTAACTCAAATTTAAAAGACATTCAATAACCCAAACCATTTTTCTTCTCTTATTTAGCCTATACTGTTTCACTGTTTGATAAAGGACTCCGTCATTTCCTCGCCGGAGCTTTATTCTGTTTCTATTTTCACATATGTATTTTTATTTTTAAGCAAATGTACAAAAGTATGGACTATTCAAATATATAATATAAGGTTTCTTTTTCTTTAAGTTTTAAAATTGGAACCTTCTTAAATTAAGCGTCTGTTAAAAAAGTATTATTATTTTTTTCCACTTACCAAGAGTAACTGCGGCGTGCGGGTTGGGTCCTTTTAGAGCTGAAACAAAATATTTTACATTAATATTTAATAGGACATCGACAACATTTTCATCATGAGGTGCTTTAAAGGATGAGGATAGAGATTTTCGACGGGAATAAAGAAATGGACTGGACTACATACGAAACACAGTAGCATTCTCATGTTGCTATTGGAAGACGATCTTCTGTGGTGCTATCTTCCTCGGTGCAACTGACATAATAAGGAGGCTTTCCTTGACTCCCACATATAAGATACCAGATGAAGATGCCATAAAATTATTATTTTTTGAATATTTAAATTTAATTAATAACATTGCCTTGAATATCTGAATATTACTATTACTATTGTACCGCACGCTGGTCAAGTGCTGGTTAGTAGATGTCACATGTCGTCGAACTGTTTTATTCTCGCACTTTCCGGTTTCCTTACGATGTTTTCCTTCACCGTGGTGATGTTATCCACTTATGCAGATAAATTGAAAAATCAATTTATTTCCTGCACCCTCGCCCGGTCTCGAACCTGGACTTATCGATTTTTAAGTCCGAGGTTCTCAAAAGTGTATAAACAAGTCAGCGTTATCCTTTTTTTAAATAAGTATTGTAATTAAAAAGTTTAGCGCATGTTACACAAGAATCATTGTAGCGACCTTCTGATAATGTAATTTACAAACGAGGTTTATATCTTTAATTTGTTTATGTATTATTTAGAATTGGCCAAGCATCTACCATCGCTTCGGTTGATGGAAAGCGACAACCGTGGTCTAGGATGGAACACTATTACTCAATAAATGCCTATTTATATTCCTTTTAAACACAGGTACAGCAGTTCGAAATAAACACACAAACTTTTAAATTTCATATCAGTAATATCATTAGTTAATAGGCGATACCATAGGCAGTATTAACTAGAATTTCTATAACGCATTATCCATAATCAATTTTATACTGCGCCTGAATGTACATTAGCTCAGCCAGTACGCCAGTAATTACTTCGCACTATGTATACCCTAATATCCACGAGGAGTGCAAAACAGCGTACAATGACATTACAGACAATTTGTGCGCGACTGTACCCGCTTAGTAAATAATTAACTTTGGCCAGTACTAATATTTACACCCGAAATATAATGACATAGGCGCACTATTCGAACGAGGGTACCATGCGGCTACATTCCATTTAACTTTTGGTCGCCACAAGCGCTGTACATCTTTATGCTTTAACGTGAGTGCTTATGAATTTAATTAAACCCCCCGTTGATGTAAGTACAAGTAAAACCTTAATTGCATTTGGAGCGGAGTAATGAATATGAAATTTGACAGTTATATGTTTCGGGCTTACGGTACCGTGCAGCTCTTCTTTGGTAAATTAGTCCAATATTAATTTACTTTTAAAGCACAGTAATGTTGTAGTTATAGTAATTTAATTTCAGTTTTAATGAGTTATTAATAATTACATTACGGTACTGTACCTAAAAGCATACTCTATTATGGCAATCATTTAATGTGTATGAAGAAAATTCATTGTTATTATATTGACCTTTAACGTTGCGTGTTAAATTTCATATCATAATTAAATTTATGAAAATGTTTGTATATGTAACTACGACTATTTTCGCGTGGTCCAATGAAATTCCTATCGGGATTCGATGTTTCAGCGCAGTAAAAGGGATTCTAAATCACTGTCTAGCCTCATAACTATCTCAAGGTACAAAAATCATATCATATCATAGCTAGGTTGCGATGTGAAAGATAGAAAAACCAACAAAGAGCAAACAGACTTTAAGAAAAATATTTTAAACATTTATTAGCTAATATTTCTGTTAATTTTTATATAAAATTTTAATACCGTAAATGAATTTATGATTGTGGGAGTCGACGCTTCGAAACGAATTGGGCCAGATCGCAACGGGGAAGGTACTATCACCACAGAAGATCGGCGTGAAATTACTATTTCATGATACTGCATGCAAATGCTACTGTGTTTCGTACGGTGAGTGGGACAGCTGGAGGCCCGCATTCTTTTTCCTTGCTCATTTGCTCCCAGCATTAATCCTTTCTTTATCCCATACCTTTTAAAGTCGGCAATGTATCTGCAAAATCTCATATGCTGGTAGAGCTAAAAAATCGCTCTTATTTCATTTGTGAAATAAAAACACTAATATAGCAATTGAATGATAATAATTTTAATTAGCATAAATTTATTATGAGTTTTCGCTATAAGGTAGAACATTCTCTTAGAGCTATGAATTTGTAATTAGTTATTATACTTTAAAGATAACTAAATAATATTATTTTTCTAAATGAATGCAACATTTGCACAGAGATAGATTTAAAGAGGGAGACTGTTATAAGCTTAAAAGAATATGAGAAAAGTTCTTCTGTAAACGTTATCAAATATCATTTATAGATGGTCGAATATTCGAATAGTCGATATTGAATTTATACAACGATGGTGATTATTCAGTACATCGAAACATTCCTGGTATTTTCATGTAGGCAACAACAACACGTAAACTCAAGTTTTCTGTTTATCATTTCATAGTCATATAGTCCTTTGTTTGTTAAAATGTTCAGAATTACCAAGAAGATTTGAATAAATGAGATTATAAATAAACTACAACCCAACAACTCCTATGTATTGATAAAATTGAGACAAATAATTAGACTTTATTGATATCGACGTTAATTAGTATTAAATGGAATACTATTTGAAATTCGTATCATTAGTGACGAATAACAAATAAACAGAACGTTCCAGAACAATATAATATAACAACTAATCATGCTCAACTAATTCTTCCGTGTCGAGAATAAATCGTCCGTCAGCTGACAAATTGTGGACTATTAAACTACATCATGTGACTCCGTGTAAGCGGGCCTGTACCATGTCTCATTAAGCACCCACGGAATGATTAACAATGTCCTCGTTACTATTAATTAGTACGTAAAGATCATGCATTATGTAGACAGGTGCATTGCTTGTGTTGACCGCTGTGTGCGTCGTAATCCCGGATTTCTGTATGTTGGAGGTGTTAATAAGGAATGCGCTTAGTATAGAGATCTTTTGGTGATCAATATTTATTCAATACAAGTGTAAGCTTACATAATAGGTAAGTATGCTCGCCTATGCCATACTTTCTACGGGCAAATAAATATCAACATTTTAAATAATGTCTACAACCGGCGATTCTCCTTAGTTCTTAGTTATGTCGTATGTATTATATTGACAAATATTACAAGTTATTGTTAGAACCATTCCCTAAATTCATTGCATAAAGTCTTTTTATTATTGTTATAATATGTGAAAACCTTGATTTTAAGTTATGCGAGGTGATTTAACACACAGCATATATAGGGCAGAACAAATAGATAAATCTATGGCGTAAATACTTATGTATATAATACTATTTTTTCCAAAGTATATTGTGATTTGTTCTATCATAAAATAGTACGAAATATTTTACAACATGGTTCTGTAAATAGACAGACACTGAGAATCGTTAATTTACCTGTCACCAAAAATGAATTATAAAGGCAAATATTTTGAAATTCGATGCATTTATTACACATAATTGTTTATTTTGCGGTGATAATATATGATTAACAAAATAATTTACATATTAAACTAATGATTGAATGCATCTATATGTAAAGAATGTTACTGTATTATAATAATATGAATATTCACTATCATAGTGTTAATTCTATTGACCACTTGATTAGAGCATGAAAAACTCTTTTTAGTGCAAATAGGATTACCGGACTAATTATATAAAACTATCTAATGTATACTGATACCTGAAAAGTGGAGCCTCAGTGGGCTATTCTGAAAGGAAGACTAAATAACGTGTCAAAAACATTAGATACTTAAGAGTTCCTAGAGAATTTCTGGACGAGCATGAAAACCTTATTGAAGTGAATTTTTCAAAGAAAAATTTTCACGTGGTTCCTTTAGTGGAGGACGCAGACAGGTGAACGAATTCTAAACGGCCCTAAGTGTTCTGAAGTATTCTGGGACACGATTGAAGCTTGCACTAACATATGAATGTATTTTGGTTCTAATGTCTGAATAGACGCCGTTTCCTTTGCAAAATTAAGTCGTAGTTAATTTCGAATGGAAAATTGATCATGATTAATAATAATATTTATTGAAATATGATATTAAATAGCACAGTCCGTTTAAATGTTCATTATGTATGTATATTTCAAAGGAGTTACCTCCTTATAATATAATATTATTAAATTATAAAATATTATTAAATTATTATTAAATTATAATAATTAATCAAACAACTTCAATTATATAGTTTGCGCATAAATTTTATGAGTCGATAAGTATTACCTCAATTTCGAATCAATAATATAAATATTCAGACGCAATATTAGATCACGCAAGTTGTTTAATGCCAACTGAAAAAAAAAACAGCAACGAATAAAGTTTACACGTTATTGTCTAAGTTTTTTGAACAGACATAATGCCGGTTCACAAAAACCGGGCAGCGTACCGTAACGAATAACTACGACTTTGAAATATACCCTCAAGTATGATTCTCCCGACAATGCGAGAACCACTTTTAGTTGAACTCATAATTTACTTCGCTTTGTGATTTTTCATCGCGCCGACGACTCATTTGTACGAACCGAACTCAGGTCACTTTTCAGCCATGTCGCCGTGATTTCGTGTCATATTCCGTCTCGGAGCTATACGTACACTTGTATTGACTGTTTTTACAAGAGAAGATCACGAGTAGGTCACGATATAGTGATGCAAGTCGTGGTATGAAATGCTATTTACGAGGACACGAAACATTAGTTTTCTTTAGTAGACAACAATCTGGACAATATTTAAAATAAAATTGTTCTTCAATAATAAATTTTACTGATATCATTGGTGGAATCCAAAAGTTTATAATAACACTACCTGCGCCACGCGGTTTCACCCGCGTAAGCCCGTATCCCGTAGGAGTATCGGGATAAAAAGTTGCCTATATGTTATTCCAGTTGTCCAACTGTCTACGTACCAAATTTCATTGCAATCGCTTCCGCAGTTTTTGCGTGAAAGAGCGACAAACACACACACATCCTTACAAACTTTCGCATTTATAATATTAGTAGGATATTCTCGGTAAGTAGTTAAATATACCAACCATGTTTTGTCTTATGATTCTTTCAATAATATTAAAAGACCCTTTTGATAACACGTGTGGATATTACAACAAAACAATTGATAACTTCATCATTGATCATTAATCTGTCACCAGTGCAGTAATAAAACCTTTTCTATGGAAATATAAGTTTTATATTACGTTACGTTACGTTTTACGTTACGTGAAAACATACATAACAATCTATACAGTCTACACAATATGCACGGATACGCAGACATCGATACGTTCACGTAAAATTGCCAAACGGAAACATTAATGTCCATTAAAAACTTTGGATGCACATACAAGCCCGATTCGTAATCACTAGAACGATTTGAATGTAGGAACTGAACTTTTCTGACGCCCAACTCATTAATTCGTTTTGCCCGCATGACGTCCGTATGTTGATCCGCACATCGTTAGGAAATTTGTCAAACTAATACAAAGTTCCATCAGATCCGGGCTCTGGCGTGTCTCAAAATCTCAAATGTTCGGCTAATTAATGAAAACTATTGTCATGGAACGATCTAGATAAAATTTCGGAGCGGTTCGGAGTTTTTGTGGAAAATTGTTTGGAATATAGTTTTGAATGTGGGGTTGTGGATTATCGGTTGGATTAGTGGGAAATATTAAATTTAAAATGCGTAAGGCTTCAACTTAGTCCGATATATAGTTTTCTTTTTATATATTTAATATGGTTATCGTTTTTTGGTCAACCATATAAAATTTTACGATAAGAAGAACTGTTTTATACCTTTGGTGCATATTATGGAGTTTACGTGAGAGAAAAATAAGTTTTAATTTAAGAATATTACCTCAAATATGTATTATATTACGCCAACACCATTTCTTTTGTTTAGCATTCTTTCCGAGTATTTTAATCAATTGTCATTAAGCGACCGAATATAGTGGAGCTATTCGCAGTTCGTTAGCGTCTACAGGTGGTAAACGTTTAAATTTATTTGCATTATACAACTCGAAACACTTTATTATCTTGACCTTGTTGGGCTAAGTATCCATTAAGATAAATACATCATTAGTGGAGGCTGTGGTGAATTATTATTTCAGAATTCTGAAGTGAAGGTGAGTACTTAAAATTTAATGATTATGATAAAAAACTTCCGTCGTGAAGCTCTTACAGAAACTGCTTTCAAATGACTGAATCAATGTATTTAAATTTGGGAAGATAATATTATAACATAATCAAAACAATCTGTAAGAAGTTAATAAAATTATATGAAGTCCTTTAATATCTAAAGGGTTTATCATTAAAGATTCCAGATTGTGAAAAGTGATAAAAATATTACACATTACTAATAAACTATTATTTAATTATCAGCTATCATACTTAAAAAAATCTATCGGAAGGATTCTCCTTTACACAGCAACTCAGAAACATGTGTAAATTAAGAAATTTTAACGGATTTTAAACGCCATTTATTCATTAGTTCGGGGAGGCTGACCCCGTGACCACGCTCACTGTAAAGTGTTCGAAACGTCGGGTTAATAATACTCACATAAAATCAAACACAAGAAAATATTAACATGTGTGAATCATAAGTTATGTACTAAAGTATAGAAAGTATGTGAAATTCTTAATAGAGACCCAACCGGTCGTACCTAATACCACATTAAATGAGTCAGTCTAGCCCAGATAATAAAAAACAACGTATGTGCATAATTTTTACTTTATTCCATAGCACCAGTGAAATAGGAACGAACGTTAAGTACTTAGTTTTATAAAAGGAGGTCAAATACAATTAGAGCAGTCGAATTGGTGCATAGGGGAGGGCTGTTCACGTTTATAAGTTTCGTAGATAGAAGGGAATATTATCAAATTGAAATACAAAAGTGTCTCGTGGAACTCTCTGGATCTATTTTGCAAACGTATTTATACGATTTAATACGGCGAGGGATGCGGGGGTTTATGACAACCTGTGTTTAGATGATAATGAGCTTGAGAGAAGAACTATGTGGCTTTAAATTAAGGAATTTTAAAATTTCTTAGTAATTGTATAATAGTTTTATAGTATAATATAGTAAATTAGTTATGTACTAAACAATATAACGGTACCAGCTATTGAGAAAATGCTGTCCGTCCGTCTATCAGTGCGTCTGTGACCAGACTGAACCGTGATAGTTAAGAACACAGATGAAATACAATACTACGATATATTTCAGCTCAGCTATAACATCAAATACTGACATTATAAAAATATAAATTTAAGGAGGCATCCATACAAAATACGTGATTTTTCGCTCGTCTTTGCTCGATTGATATTATTAACAGGCAGCAATAGCAAAAGACAACAAAAACAACAAATATATAAGAGTGATGTTGGAGGGTGTCGTAAGGGATAAAATAAATGCTATGTTTTTGCTATTTGTATATATAACGGGACCTACGGAGCCCTTCGTTCGATTGCTCGATTGCAACTCGCACTTGGTCGGTTATATTTAATATCGGAGTAACATTAAAGGGGGTATAATAACACGTACAAATTAATTAAATTACTAAACTCGGAAGATTAAAGCGCAAAGCCACCCAATATGTTATTTTGAGCCTGTGTATTATTCAATGAAAGACAATTGGTTATTTATTTTAAAGTATAGTTAATGAATCAATGATGTAATATTTGTAAAAAATATAGCAGCAAATTCTATAATAAATACAATAACTACATGTTTTTAAAATACTTTATTAGCGTATCTAAAAATACATTTGACATTTTTGAAATAAATGGTATTGTAGTTAAAACGCTGATTAATAGTAATAAAAAGGTAGAAATATTTTAATAGTGGAAATTATTCTTTTGTCGCAATATTAACTAAATGTTGTGTAGATGTGACCATTGCTTTTTTGAGCAAAAAAATAAGTAAATAAAAAAGCAGTTAAGGAGACTGCTGATAGAAGCGGAAATAGCTTTTAATTTTGAATTTCTGTTTGACCATTGACATCTGTCTAAGCCAGCTCGAACCAAGTTTTATAGCGGAGGATTGTTCTTACTTGTATAGTGGGCGTACACAGAAACTTTCAGCTTCTATTGAAAGTTCTGCCCGTCGAAGGTCTACTCCATCAAAAAGTGCTCAATAAATAAAATAAAAATCACTTCAATAATCAGCTGACTGTGTTGCTATTGAATAAGCCAGCAAGCCTCTCACTTAACAGATAGGACACCATGAGCTGTGACGTATGAAATGGATAAATATACTATAAATATATTAGACAAATTTGTAAAAGAAGTACACAGAAGTAAGCGCATAATATCTAGTTTAGCTGATTACCTAAATAATTTATTTCCCCATACTTTGAAATATATACACGTGATATTAGAGTATTATGAATTTTTATAATGTCGTGTGAATGACACGAGATAATTTGTGTGTGTTTTACTTGATATTCATTTACATTTTAATGATTGTCAACTCGAGTTATGCAATGGCAGTATAGTTTTATTATAACGAAGTAATTTGGAAAGACGTAAATTTAATTTGTGAATTTATCCAGAACCGTTGAATTTACAGATGCAGTCGCATTTTATTGTTGTTAATGGTTTTTAATTTTCGCTAAATTTTATTCACTCCGTTTTCGTTCATTTCACTTGCGTCAAGTTAAAAGCCGTATTTTCCGTGGACTTAAAATGAATCCAATTACGCCTTAAATTTGGGTTACTTAAATTAAGTTTCCGTAAATTGTATTACACTTCAAACTCTTGGTTTTTTGAACCGTAAAGTGTGGAAAGGAGGAGTTATGAGTTCGCTACTTAGCAGCGTCAATGTTGATATCGTTGTAAGGTGGAAAGTTTATAATAATATGTTTGGCATGGACATCTTGTAACTTTTTTATGCACACTGTTGCCACTTTTTTAAATCTATATACATTTAGAGATTTACTATACTAATAAATCCGTTTAAAATCCATTCAATTATGTTTGCGTAAATGCACTATCTTTCCTTAATAATCAGTATATTTTTTAGGTTTCCTGCAAGTATTTTTTGCACAGAGATAATGCCATAGAAAAAGACTAGCCTCCAGTCTCTTTTGATGCTACCATACAAGTAAAGCTGCGGAGCGGCATAATATGTCCAAATGAAAATTTTTTAAGATAATGAAAAAAAGCATGAAGATTAAATCTGTACTAAAGTTTTTTTCTATCTTTTTGTCTTTATGTATGTATATTAATCATGTATCACACCATGGATTATACTATAGACTATATGGAACTACTGATCGGACTCACGTGAAATATGGAGTGCAGTAAGTGTGGTGATTTGTGGATAAAATTTACCTAAACTCTCTCGACTCCCACAGATGAAATGAACTGGCTGCCGCCTGCTTTACTACCTTTGTTGGTAGCCATCAGCGAAAGGAAATGAGGATTACTAGGGAAGGGAAGTTGAAATAACTAGGGAGAGGAAGCACCGAACTATTCTAATAATGCACAAAAGAATGAAGTTCCGTGATCACTAGGAGTATGGTGATGATGACACCAATTTATGGACAGAAGACTATGTCCTGCCAGCCCGAGACATACTTATTTGTATCTCCACCCGGAATCGAGCCCAAGACCCCTCGGCTCTACGCTCATGTGTTAACCACTGCACCAAGGCAGTTAAATTCACGCGCCGTATACAGTCTCCCGATTATTTAAACCATAATGCATCATGCAGTAAATGCTCACAAGACTAACCTTATATATACTTCTTGGCTAAATCTTGTTCAATCCACATAACAAGCTAATATTTTGTAGACAATTCTTGGAAATTATCTCTGCATGAACGTATTGATCCAACTTCGCTGACCATTATGTGTTTATAATAACAATACTAATTACGTTTATAGGTCGGTAGCCTCAATCGAAGCATGCATAGGCTATTACTTAGCGCTTATCGAACTGATTGAATAATAATTCAGTTATCGGGTCACCTTGAGACGTAATTTATCATATTCCGTGTCCCAAACAGGCTGGGCAATTAATGTGTCAGTTTAGTTAATGTGTAATAGTGGGCGATGAACGTGGTTGATGAAAGGCAAGATGTGGAATTCTCGATCTCGATCTCGATCGAGAAAAGGCTGGTATTTTCTTGTGTTTGGTTTCACGCGAGTATTATACATTTAGAAATTAAAAACTTTTCAACGGATTTTAAACGCGATTTATTCATTATATTATTAACCCGACGTTTCGAACACTTTACAGCGAGCGTGGTCACGGGGAGACTGAGATGTTATATGTCTTGAAGGTCATACAAAAATTGTTGTTTGTGAACTACCTCCACCTATTTCTCCGCAGTTGGTATGTGGAGTATTTTTCTGGATGTTGGCAGTATTGGCTGATAGTGTCTTCTGGTCTTTTGGTATGTCTGACATGGGGTTTTAAGTTCTTAATAACAGGATCCCAGGTGTTGGAAAGTTGTAAACCATCTTCTCTATTGAAATTTGGATGTTTTTTAATTTCAATAGCCTCACGTACAAGTCTTGGAAAAAATCTATTTTCTCTGGCGAGGATTTGTGGTTGGTCGAATCGTAGGAAGTGGTTGTTGTCCAGAGTGTGTTCACATACCGCAGACTTCTTGTGACGCCTATGCTTGATATCCGCAATGTGTTCCTTCAGTCAGCTACCAAGGAAAAGGCTGGTCGACATATATTGTTGTGTTGCATGTATTGTTTCATAAATGTTTTTCATGTAGGTAAAGCGATTTTTTTTACCATATTAAAATTAAGAAGAAAGATATACTTTATTTAATCAATATGCTATCAATTTCGTATATTTCATAGGAAGATAATCAAATAAGTCTTACCTATTTGCATTTTTAAAAACTTCTTAAAATTATTGTTTATGGTGACTTGTTCTCTATAAAAGGTCACTTCTCTACACATATGTATATTGGTGAATTGAGAAGGTCTTATTATTTGAATAAAGCTTTTACCGAATAACGTTATAAAGGTACTTAATGCATGTGTTTCGAAATAAAGGGTAATCTCGAAAGTAGACGCGAAGTATTTGCAATTGAAATAGTGCGAACAGCTGTAAATTCAGCTATGTTTACAAAAGGCTTAAAACTGAGCATGTTTGAATATACCTCGCTTTGTAGTTTAGTCTTTTCTGAATAATCAACATAACCTCTTGAAAACGGAACACTTTTGAGACTCGCCGGATTATTTATTTAAATCTTGCCTCGCCTTGCGAAATTAAAATATCGCGTTTTTTTTCTTTTAAATATATTCATTGTTGTGATAGTAGCACAATGTAATCGTGTGTTTGTGCAGCATAAAAGCTAGAGTAATGTTTGTAATTTTAACATCTGGATAAGCTTCATCATTGAGTGAACAAATACACGGCATTGTACCGTGGTTGGCGCATTGATGGTCACACATAGGACATATGGAAAGAGTACTGCATGTAGAAATTGAAGCGTTTTTGAACGCATATATTCATTACTAGCTGCGCCCCGCGGTTTCACCCGCGTAAGACCGTATCCCGTAGGAATATCGGGATAAAAAGTTTATATGTTATCCCAGTTGTCCAGCTATCTGGGTACCAAATTTCATTGCAACCGGTTTAATAGTTTTTGCGTGAAAGAGCAACAAACACACACACATCCTTACAAACTTTCGCATTTATAATAGTAGGATTATATTGTCTATTTCAATTATTAGAAAAACTTACAGCGAGCGTGGTCAAGGGGAGCTCTCTGTATAATTTAGATAATATGAACAAATCGCGCTGGCGTGAAATGCGTAAAACTTTTAAATTTCTATTTATATGAAAAAAGTTAAATGTAAATGTAAAATGTTCTTTCATTATACGATTTTATGAATTCTTATTGCGTATTTGAATTATCACCAAGTCTTACAGACCTTACAGACAAGAATTAGGAAGGTAATTAATATCCATACTACTTATTATCTACCCTACCCTGTCATATTCTATGCACGAGTTATGTGATCGAGGTATTTTGATTAAATTTCAATTTCTTTATGCACAATGACTATAAACACTTTTACGATGTGCATGAGTCGTATGTTACATTAGATACTAAAAGGCACTAAAATCCATACACTTTTTGTATTAACCCCTAAAACCAGTCTATCGGATTCTCAGTTACAAGGACAAAAAATATCAACGCTAGGCCGTGAACACATTGAAGCAGTAAGTCTGCGGGTTTGAAGCAAGCACCTTTTTGAATAGCGAAGAAGGATTTTTCGGTAGAATGAGCTTGGCTTTTCCGATGAGTTCATTCGTATTCATTTGCTTAGTGTATTCACACCATTAGACAGGCTGTATATATTGCAACTGATAGAATGGAAAACACTGGAATACTTGGGAATTGTTTTTATGCTTCATTACTCTAATTTGTGTGTGTATTGATAAATACTGGTTTTCTTTGGGCGCGGTTCAAGTTATCGCTCGAGGGTTGTTCCCCATACAAATTGACCTATTTAATCTCCTGCAAGACCTTGGCTAGGTCATACGAATTCTTGAGCATATGTATTCTGAATATAAATTTTAATTACCGCTCAATTTTATATGCGCATGGTGTACTGTGGTGTTTGAAGATAACGTTTCTTCTTCTAAGACAATATAAAGGGAAAAAATCAATAAATTTTTGTCATTAATAGAAATCGGCTCGAATTAGGCCAGCTCATACCGGGGAAGTACCACACCCCCACACAAAACCGGTGTGACGTTGAAGCATGCTGTGTTTCATTTGGTGAGGGAGCCGGAGGCCCATCTTACCCTTCCCAGTCCTTTCTTTTACTCTTTTCGTCAATTCTTTCTTAATCCCTTTCTAATTTAAAGTCGGAAATCTATTTGAGTGGCGAAAGGTCTGCAATCGACCTTACACCTCTCCAAATCTTCGTGGTAGCGCTTACCATCAGGCGACCTCCCACCCCCATTGTCAACGATGGTATAATAAAGCTTGGGATCGACGATGATTAAAAAAAGCTGTGTAAAAAACAATTAAAATTTAAAAATAAGCTAGGGCTGAGCCGGAGAGAGTAACTAGTGAATATTTCTGTAAATACGTTTATTCAAACTCGCCAACCGTAAATTCGTATGCTCTGGTCACTGAATCGTGCAGCATATGTGCTTATAAATTTAAATATGGCAACAAAGACTTAGGTGCTGAAATGTCAAACGCCAAAAGCATCGAATTCCGTTTGATACGACACAACTCGAAGCATTTGCCACTGACGGCTCCCGTGAAAGAGCATTCGGATTTCGTGTTTGCCATCACTTTTTCTTAACGCCGGAATTTGGAATAAATTTGGTCGCTTTAAGAAATGTATGCACATGATCTAATTAAATTACTTAAATTTTGTGCATTCCGCCGCTCGCGTAAAGTGAGATTAAAATATTTAGTGTTATTATAAAAAACAGCTTTCAAATGTAAATGGTGAAACCGGTTTTGATAAATTTTTACATAAGTCATGTTTAAACTTGCTAGAGTTCTCCTACTTGAGATAGAAATCAATAAAAAATTAAATTGTCAGTCGTTTAAATTCGCGGTGCTATTTATGTGTTTCATTAAAATTTACTCATTATTTGATATAAAGTTAGTTCATTTACTTTAGCTACTATTATACAGTATATAAAACAGTAACGTCAATTAAATTTTATTCGTAGATTTGCTACTCTATAAACAAAAGAAAAACATTTTACAATCGCAAACTTTGTATGTAATTTCTTTCTTACTAATGCTTGTATTGAAAAACGAGGATGTTGAAAAATTCCGAGCATCGCTTATTTCTTATACACGTGCTGGTGCTAGCGAAGGACAGACATGTGTCGTATTGTATTCTTTTTTTATATTGTGATAATTCTCCTGCAGAATTTAACAGTAAGTTAAAACGCTGGACAGTTTTGAGCATTCTACACATCTTTGTTTAGACAACTGCTAGTGTTCTTATTAATATCATATATGAAGTTTAAAATCTATTTCAAATATTCAAGAATATGCAAGTTTTAAATTTTATAGAATGATTGTAGGATAGCGACTATAACGGAGTAAATTTTTTTTTATTAGTACATAATTTTGGATATGATTGATTTAATTATGTTTTGACTGCTGGTCTTGTTTCTAGATCTGCATCTGTCTATATCTTAACAATATCCTCCCTATTGGGGTAACAAACGGCAGATGCTTCTCATGTATTCTATTTCAAAAAATATTTACGAGTTAGCAATAGAAATCACAATTAATATAATCGAATTCATTTGCCAAAACTGTCTACCGGTTTGATACAAAGGAATGTACCTTTCTGACGTTCAGATAAATAGAGTAGATTACATTGACACTTCGCTACCAATTCCTAATATAATACTATACGTTACATCAAATTGCTTATCGTAAGCATATATCAATCCCATACATTGAAGATTCTATTCGACTACCGTTTTTGTATATCTATCCTGTTTTCTCGACCAAAACTCATTCTTTTTCTCATACTTCAGGTTCCCAAATAAGATCGGTTTCATTAAGGATGATTAAGAATATCTTTGCAACTATATAATTGAGAAAAAATATCACACGGAAACTTAACAAACACCCGGTCAGATAGTTACGCACAACGAAATTTAAATAAATGCATTTTTTCAGGTCAATGCCGAACACTATGATCAAAAAACTGTAGATGGAATGATATTGAAGATGCTTTGGGAAAAAGTTTACGCTAAATACGACGCTAAAACAAAGGAGTCAGTTATCAAGACAATTCGAAGAGGGGCAGACTATGACAATTTGGTGAAACACCTCATGAAAGTAGATAAATCAAAGGCTAGAAAAATTATTCATTTGGTATCAGAAGTAATGCTAGTGTATATGAGTTAACAATGACATTGTTTTCATGACATGAAGTAAGTGTAAATATAAATATTGAGTTCCAAATAAACAATTTTGAATTTTGAATCAATATTGAGACGTCTAATTCCTTTTCTATACAATAATATTAGCCTGTAGCTGATTTTGTATTTGCGATTTTTAATTTAATATTATATTCAGTGTTTGCTGAAGTCTGGATATTTCCTTATTTCGTATTGCCCTGCTTTTATCCTTTTAGCCCCCGAGATTGTATTATTCGTAAGCCATTATTTATTAGAGTTTTTCGAACGTAACTCGACGCGTTGTTATTGTGAAATACTCTGAAAGAATGACATTCATAGAACTAACTGATAAAGTACTAGATAATATTGTGTTTTTATGATGGTGGTATTGTGCACCTTTTTATAAATGTTTCATTGGATGCTGTAAGGGAGGCAAATGCATTTAGCATATATATTTTAGAACTTACAAAGTTGTAATTTTTTCTTTTAAAAGAAGATGTGTGCATTTTATACAGGTTATCTATTTTTTTATTGTGGGAGTCGAGCACGCTTCGGCACAAATTGGGCCAGCTCGCACCGGGGAAGTACCACACCCCCACAGAAACCCGGTGGCCTTTCCTTTTCCTCACCCATCCCAATCCATTCCTTCTTTCCAGTTGTTAATCCTTTTCCTTTACCCCTTAAAAGTGAGCAACACATTCGCAGAGGCACTACCTCTGAATTCATGGGCGGTGGTGATCGCTTACCATCAGGCGAACCACCAAACCAGTTGCCCGCCATGATATAAAAAAAATACTAATATTATAAAGCTGAAGAGTTTGCTTGTTTGTTTGAACGCGCTAATTTCATTGGTTCGATTTGTAAAATTCTTTCAGTGTTAAATAGCCCATTTATTGAGGAAGGCCTAATTCTGCATATATATGTACCACGGGAGAAGTCGGAGCAGACCGCTAGTCATTCGATAAAAGTCACAGATAGTAAAATGAAATTATTAAAAATACTGAATAAAACAAGCTATTTGTTCAGGTATAGCTAATGAGGCGGGAATCAAATATAGAAATAACGTTAACTCTAATGAGTTTATTTCCTAAGCGCTAACAAAATGGGTCACATCACGGGATTATTCTCAAAGGTATCTCCTAAGAACACTGTATAATGAGAAATTTTCAATACATACAAATAAAAAATACAATACAATACAAATAACAAAGAAACAAACTATTCATCTTAATAATATTAGTATAGATTAGAAGGCCGCCTGGGCTCACCCGTGGTACATGCCTATAATACTCAAGGATCACGTACATATTTAACGGTGAAAGAATATTTAAAATCGGTCCAGTAGTTTTTGATTGTATCGCGTTAAAACAAACAAAACTTCTTCAATGTATGTTTTTATTACAGATATGTGTACGTTAATTATTTTGGAAATACATTAACATATGATTAAACAAAATTATTGCCTGTTGTCAATATAAAAAATAACTTTGACACCATTCATTATTACATTCAAACTATCAATATAATGATAGATACAAAATAATATTTATCGAATTCTTGCCAATAAATATCCATGCAGCTGTTTAATAAGTTCCTGGTATAATTGTATTAAAACTCTAATTGCATGGAATTCGCGTTAATTTGTCCCTACAAAAGCGCCACTTTCATACATTCAATGATTCTGGATAGATACATACAAATCCATTATCACAAAGAGCTTTGCTAAACAATGCGACATACCATAAACTATAATAAATAGGCGTTGACATGTGTTCAATTTAAACAAACATTATCATGGATTCCGTTTGTACCAATTACGGTATTTAATCAGTGCGCACTCAGAATTGAACACAAAATTTATTCATTTATTTATATGCTTTGTGATATTATATGCTATATGATAAGTGCAGGAATGTCAATAAGCACCATGTGTTTCCTTTCATCTTTGATGGAAAGCGCTTGTTCTATGTGGATATTCGAACTGAGAATACGCTAACCTTATTCTAAGCCGAACTAGAACTATAGTATTGAAAGGCTATATTCCGTCATGAGACACGTTTTAGTGAATTTCAAGGAATTTGGAATGGCTATGACCTATAGAAACCATTGTATATATTTTGTACATAAAATATGCGAGACACATTCATTCTTAAACCGTTTTGTAAAGGGGACATTAAAGCTAAGGATGTTTCCATGCCTTATCATGAAGCTGTATTATCATAGACACAGTAATGAATACATGTATAATCATAAATGACTAAAATTTTCTATAAAAAAACAGTGCAGGCCGAAATTGCAGCTGTAACAATTAATCAGAAGATAAAAATTCCTTGTATGAACCAAGTAATTATCATGCAAATATACTTTCTTAATCTCGCCTCTTTACTCATATTTGTGTGAATTGGAAGAAGGGATTACTATAGTTCATGTGATCTTGTACTTTGTTCTTGAGGAAAACTGTCGTACCACCAAGAAACTACCAAATACTGAGATATTATTAAAGTTTTGACGGTTAAAACAACCGCATAATATACGTGTAAATCCATTATTAATATCTTCCCGAAAACCAGGAACATTAAATTAACAGACTCACGTAACTTAGAAATGGATGAAAATTGTATTTGCTTGGACACTTAGAGCCTTTATAATTTGGTTTCACATGTGGTCAGTCTGTAGTACATAATTACATTTCGTACACTGTGAATGAACAAGTACTGATTGTAACTCAACGTCCATTAACAGACTAATTCATACATTTGCGTTGTTGTATGTTGACTAGTCATAAATTTTTGAACCAACAGAGAAAAGGCAAATTACGAGGTGGCAGTGAATCTTAAATTCACTTCGAACGTTTAACTCGGATAAATTGAACGGTTAATAACATGAGATTCGTTTTCACTTATGAATTTTAATGATCCTGTCTCTTCCTGCCAATTAGAAGTTAGAGAGTCTCGAATATTATGAAATGGAAATACTTTTGAGAGGGATATCTTTATTAAATTCAGCTATCTCCAACGACGACATTGTTGAATTCTCAAAAGTTACTGGGGTTTTAAAATGTATATCAAATTGATGAATGCAAAGTTTATGAGCAATGCTCATGTAGCACATAATTATTACTACCCAATGATGTAACAGTTGTAGTACGTGTAGTTTATGAATATCAAATGGATAATAGAATATATACAGTTTATCTCATAAATTGTAAGACAATATTTTAACTGAGAGTACATAATTTCGCATAGTAATAAAAATCTGCGCAGCTTAACTGCGATGTTTATAAAACCGATATCTATATAACGATGCCTATAAAGGTACAGCTCAAATGATGAAATATTTCATAATATGTTGAGTCATAATGTTTAGTTTACGTTAAGATTTAGCTGGTGGCCACACGCTGAAAACAAAACCCAAGTGGTTAAATTTGTAGTACACTTGAGCAACTCTTTCAGTTTGGTTGGTATTCAGTGTGGTATATTTAGCTATAGTTAGCCGCTATGTAGGTTCAAACTGTTCATTTGATTACGTACCACGTTGTTCGTCAAATCGTGGCAATTTGCGGAAACGTAGACTGATAGGATCGTTGTGTGAACGTAGCCTGCAATAGCATGGGTAAGGATTGCTTTGTCGTTATATTACCTAATTGTTATAATAGACTCAATCTCAAATTCAAACAATTATTTATTCAATTAGACGTGTTATAGAATCGCTTTTGAATCGTCATAGTACAGTTTTAACATTTACCGCCGGTTCAGAAAGCATTTTCTACAGAGAAGAGACGGCAAGAAACTCTGTAATAAGTTGCATTATGTTTTTATTTATGCTAACTTGAACTTAATATACTACGGAATATGAAGGAGTCTATTTTAATATAATTACTATGAATCGCAGGTTTCTGTTGCTTCGCTGGTTCGAAGCACGAATCCATTGACGTTATAGCTTTTGAAAAATGGCCTCTTTATGGCCATGTTCGCTGACCAATTGCGTTGCGTCTTTATATCCTGCTACATAGAACGGCTATAAAATAAATTCCCTCATCAGAGAAGAGACGCGGGACAATTTATTATCATTACACACTTACAAAGGACAGAACTCCGTTTTGCACTCCACAAGTGAGCGGAAAATTAGCTTGAAATCCCTGCCACTGATTAGGTTGAGAGAGCATATACTTCATAGTTACCCGATTCTTTTACGCTACCATATTATTTAGAGTTTCATTTTGAATTTTACATGTTTTAATAAGATAATATAAGGCATTTTGTCTGATGCGTATTTTTTTTTATACCCATGAAGAAAAAATGCGTAGGACATTATAAGTGAGAAAGAGAGGTAAAAAGTAAATATTGCCAAAACAATTAATTCAATAAGTACACTATTTCAATTAAATGAGGCATGTGGTTTTCCACCGTCGTTGTCGTTTTGGCCCCAATACAAATATTAGAGTCAAAATAAAATTGTTAAAAAGTCATATTAAGGATAAATTGACATTCTTTTATGAGTATTTAGAAAAATCTTAAGAAAGTTGTCTTAATTGCCATATTCCATTTATGAGTCACAGTTGGTAAAAAATAATTTTGTACACTTGTATAAGACCGATCGACATAGAAACATTATGTAATTTTGGTTTAGATATCATATTTTATTATAAGTTGAAAGAAAGGTTTAAAAAAATATTGAAACTAGCAGTTGAAATTCGGCATATACGTCAAATATATTCTAGAGTTGTTTCACGAAATATGCATATGATTTCGAGGGATAGAAATTCAAGTTGTACTCCGCCATAGCACTCTATTAGAACTGTCCAGCATCGAGGAATTAGTGTACCTACTATATGCCTCTCATAGCAAATTCGTTAACGAATCAGAACCATCAACGAGAAGCTTATACCGGCTTTCCTAAACGATACCCTTCTAGAGTATCGTTTAGGAAACCTAAACTAACCTAACCCAACCGCATTAGTTTTAGACCCAAAAAATATAAAACTCTTAAAATTTGAATTGATTTTTCATAGCTTTAAAGCGTTTAATTTTAACTTAACTAACGCTTTTCATAGACACGTTTTTAAAGAGATTTTTTTTGTGTATCTGGTTGAAAAATATCAGTTAATATATATAGTAGAAAGTATAAGTATTTATTAATATAAAAACAAACTAATGGCTTAAAGAATTCACTCATCTGTAATACACCTACGATTTGATTTATTTAGTTTATATAGCTCGGAACATTTTATTTTTAATTCAATAAAATGATACAAACATGTATACATTTTTCCAGGTACATGTGAATATTATTAACAATTGAATATTGCTTCCAATGTAAACATTAAACACTTACTTGTATTATTTACGTTCATCATACAATACTTTTTAGTGTTTTGCGAACCCCAGTTAGCTATCCAAAATCGCCCGCTGGATTGTTAAATTTCAGTATATACCCAATTAAAAGTGATATACGTTTCAGCTTCATATTGTTAATACGGAACAAATCCCACCGCATATACATCGCGCCAATAAATCATAAAGTTGCACCATAGTTTTCTAATTTCACACGCATCTGCTAAATAGGGCGCTCTCGATACAACTCAAACACATAATGTTTAATGTTTTCTCATAGTTTCAGTAGCGATACAGCGAGAGATATTTACCACGTAGTTAATATTAACAGCGGATAGAATTGCTATTTGGGTAGTGTTATCTTGTTTTTAACTGACTTTCCCAACACCGTCGGATCGTTCTGAATTCGTAACATTTTTTTGTAGGATGTATGCAAGATCAGTCAGGAACGTACAGTCCGGTCTTTCGTATCTTAAAGTTTAAATTAAACTACTATCGATTTCCAATGCCGATTTACTGGAAAAGATTAGGAACTGATTAATCAAATATTTTATAGAGGAACTCTAATCGTAGTATTTCCTGGTCGTTTAGTCTGATTCTTAGATTAGAATATTAAGTATAATATGAAGTTATAGAATTATACTCTCCTACGTTCGGGAAACAATTATAAAGTATATAAAACTATTTGGTAAAACAAAAAATAATGTTTTGATCTGTCATATTTAACTTCATAGTCATATTTAGCTTTCTTAAAACAACGAATGATTAAAATGTTTTAAATTATAAGTAATTTTAACGTAAAAATAAGATATTTTATTTCCTTAAAGTCGTCATCATAGTTGACAAAGTTTGACCATAAAAACATAATCGAAGATAATCACAAATGCCATTCTGATAGTAAAGCTAAGTTTTAAATCGTAAATCACTGTAAATATGATAACAACATAATGAGAATACAACTACAGTCTACGCTTTCACCGTAATGGCAGAGACTTTATCCCCCAGAATATACGACAATATAATATTATTATAATTTCAAGTCATATTTTAAACCGCAGCGTAATAACACAGAGTTCAGCTCAGAAGCTCAGTCGACGTACACTTAAAATCTCTGTGGTAGGTACTAAGATGAAATTTTATTATCTTAAAGCAAGTTACGATTTATAAGCTACATTTTGCCGCGTCGTAAACGCGTGATAAGCCTACCCTAGCTGGAAAGTTTAAAAAACTACTATCTTCTCGAGCGAAGTAAAAATTAAAAATAAACAAAATTACGCTTTGCTTATAAGTATAGTTACTAAAGTTTCTCCCGGCCTAAGCTAGTACATTTGTGCAATAATTATGCATTATATTATACTCCGTTCTCTAGAACTAACGTTTATGGAGATATATTGGGACTTTAGGAACTTGGATTCAAATGTTCTGCGGAGAGCCGTATAACATGTTACGTAATGTATGTGCGATTAAAATCTATTTTACTAGTTGTTTCAGTTCTTCATATATTGGTAGACAGACTTCGGATGCATTTTTTTTTATTTCCGTTTGCTTGTGTTAATTAAAATATACATATAATTTCATTTCATATTTTTCTTATTATGCATTTTAGCCATTGTGAAGTCAATAAAAATAATCACCTTTGTTTTAATAAAAATAAATATTAAAGGATTTTCAACGTCATAACATTTTTTTTTTGTTAAATGAATAGATAAAATATCTTCAACATGCAAAAATGGAGTTAAGCAAATATCCCTTAAACCTTAGTTTATACTTAATCGCATACTATTCACATCAACACTGACAAAACAACGTTAGAGAATATTCAAGCGACCAGATTCCCAAATGATTGTGACCGACATTTTATCCTATGATTTGTAAGTGCTCCAACGCGTAAGATTAACTTGTTGGGTCCGTCCGTACTAAATAGTTAGAGTATACCAGCGCTATTATTGGGTACAGATTTATGACGCCAGAGCAATCCTGACCTGTCTAACCCTTGTGAAATAAGGACGATAAAATTCAATGCTTTCCGATTTGTTTTTCTGCGTCAGCAATTATTTCGGACCTTTATACAAATACCCTTTATATTTGTCGAAACAGTGGATATCCTGGGGTATTTATGTTTTTGTGGAGTGGATCAGTTGCCAGACAGCTATTTCTTTCCTGGAAAAAAGTTCTTAAAGATTAATTATTTTCTTACATTTTTTTTTATAATGTCATAGCGGGCAGCTGTTGTGGTGGTTGGCCTAATGGTAAGCAATCACCACCACCTCTGCAAATGCGCTGCCGCTTACTCCATGTAAGGAATAAGGAAACGCTTAATGACTGGAAAGATGGAATGGACTGGGTACGGTGCAGAAAAGCAAACGACTTTGATACGTTATTTGTCATTATATACTATCAGATACGCTTAAACGAATATATTTAGAAGCGGTCACAAGAGCTTGAAATGTTTGTTGTTTATTATGTAAGCATAGTTGTGTGAGAACAGAGGATATTATTTATTAGCGACTAGTGTATTCTATTGTGGGTTTCAGTGCTTTATGTATTCTGCCTAATATTAGCGTAACGCCATATTAACGCCTCAAGCTAAACATTATTATGGATAATATAATTGATTAGTTATTGCCCAACCACATGATTAGGCTACGATTATGATGTGGCCCCATTAGCTTGTGGTTTGAGACCTTCGATATTCCTTATAAATTATAATAGTGAGAAAGGTTTAATTCTCAAATAATTGAGGTGAGCTCTGGCTCTATCGTGCTAAATTTTTGGGCCGATACTTGCGATTGATTGAAAACGTATTTGATTACGATTTCTTTACGAATTGCAGATAGTAATTGTGATTTATGTATTTTTTTATTCGTACAAACGCCTTAAATATAAAGTCAAGTCGAAATCAAGTGTTTCTAATTTTGCTTGTTTTGGGCATCGACTTCGAATTGATTTTATTGTTCATAAGTTGGTTTATTAAAAATACCACATATATTTAACTTTGTACTTATTTTTTCTTTTTTGATGGCAGTCAATATTTTTGTTAAAAAGTTCTTTTATCGACGTTCAGAATCGAAAAAGGCTTCCTCGAGTATTTCAAACAAAGTATCGTAAAGTACAGTATAGTAGTATTTTTTGTTTTTAGTCGATTGACCGACGTTCGTTTCCTTGAGTCCTACAAAGAAAGAAATCACTCCTTGTAAAGTCCAACAAAGTCTGCCATCTATAATTTATACCATTTACAGTACACACGCAAACAAGAAAACACACCACACATATACAAAGTAGTCCGTACGTGTAGCTCGCTGTATAACCGCAGTTTCCGCCAGTTCTCACCCAATCACCTACTACATTGCGTTCAATAAGCAGGAAATCAAATAGTAAGCTGAACGCATCAAAGTGATAAATTGCATCGAATAAAGACGTATTCTATAATAACAGTGCAAAGGTTAGTTGTGATTGGTTGAATGGGTTAGTGTTAGATTACTGATATGTTACTGGTACAGTGATTAAAGTGGTAAACTGAGGCTGACAGTGACGTACGACTGTCACGATAGTAGTTTTGGTATTGAATTTGGTGGTACAAATTTAAGCAATCATCATACATAAAAGAAAGACTTGTTAACTACACCAGATTTAGCTCAAGAACGGCTAAGCGGATGCAAATGATTTTTGGTTCATGTAGTGTAGAACCGAGGGGAGCTGGGTTCGTTTTCCGGTGGTGAATCACAAAAAAAGTCTCGGTCTAGCAGGACACAGCAGACCGATCACCTTCTTGTTCATAGAGATAATCGATCAGTGAAACATGTGTTTTTCATCTATCCCATACCCCACTTCACACTATTGGCCGTTAAAAAGTATGAATACATAATAATTTGTTTTTTAATCGATATAAATAGTGAATTGCGTTTGCGAGAAGTAGTGCTCTATATTATATTGTATGTACTAATACATATATTTACTCTTTTATTCAAAAAGAGTAATTGCACGAAATTAAAGGATATTAAATGTTTACCATTTCTATTGCAAGATAAATAAGCCGTCCTTATAATGATTACGAATAGAGCTTGAAAAATACGTTCATTTTTTAAACTCATTTCGCGTGAAAGATACAACGATAATGAAAGTGAATTACAAGTTCAATTGATGATTGCTATTACAAAACCACGCGTTTTAATACTAGCACGCTCACCCGCCATTTGGGGACTTGTTTTTTTAAACAAAACTTTTGATTATATTAATGCCGAGGTCCAAACTACGCATTGGTTTGGTTTCGACGTTTTTAATTATGCTTATTATTGGCTTCTTTTGGTATAGTATTCATCCTCTTAGGAAAGTATTGTATTTCTTGGATAATATTACGGATGATTCGAACCATTTTTATAGCTCGTTTTCAAAGTTCCGTACCCAAGGGGTGAAATCAATGCCTATTAACAAACCTCGGCTAACCATCTTTATGTGTGTCTGCCGTCGGTCACCAGAATTACACTTATAAACCATGACAGTTGGGCAGTCATGGTTTATAAGTGTAATTCTGGTGGTAAAAAACTTTACAGAAGATGTGTTTGTTTTGCCGCTTTATGTCAATAAATTCAAAAAATCTAATAAGTCCGATGCTAAGTTGGTTTATGGCAAACAGATTCATTGTCTGTACTTACTGAGGATGTAAATAATAGATAAAATTATTGAAACATATCTTGTCAAACTTTGCAGATAAGTCGAAAAAAATATAAACATACAATAAGACGCATCCATAATTTATGTAACTGGCTAACATTGTTCATTGCATATTATGAAAAGATATAAAAGTATGGGATGATGTTACAATTAGAGACGACTTATATTTGCTACATTAAAATGTTTGTTTGTTTATGTTAAATAATTCAGTTTAATTCACCTCACCAATTGTTTCAAATAAGTCGAAATTATTGAATTAACTAACCATCTTGTGTGATTTAGAAATTAAAAACTTTTTAACGGATTTTAAACGCTATTTATTCGATATAACGCGATTATTAACCCGATCGCGTTTGAAATCCGTTAAAAAGTTTTTAATTTCTAAATGTATAATACTCGCGTAAAATCAAACACAAAAAAATACTACATCTTGTATGATTTCACAAAAAGAAGTTTTCAAAAAATTTTCATATTTATGCATCCTACAGTTTTCAAGCTTTGGTGATGAGCGAAATAAAATATTCCATCCAGTATCATTGGGTTTAAAGATTTAACTCACGTAGAAAATGGCTTGTTTGGTTAATTATACTATGTACCTATCTTTAAAAGCAATTACAAGCTCAGGTTAAAATTGACGGGCAATTAAAAAGAAATTTACTACTCATGGTTAATATACAGGAAGCGTGAAATAATATCCAAATGGGTATCATTGAAAAACTCACAGATGGTGGTCACATTTATGTTTGGAAAATATACTATACTTTAACATCAAAGTTCTAGGGATATGAAAGTTTGAAATATTTTCCACACTTTTCAAAGAGGGAGTCGATTGTACTGGAGAACGTACCAAACATCTGTCCTTTGGAAATGTGATGATCGCTTTCCATCGGGCGAATCACTTGCTCCGATGACAGCTCAGGCATCAAAAATCTAAAATCGAAGGACCTATTCATCTGACGATTTATTTTCAATTCATCGCGTTATTTTGAAATACATTTTAATGACATACATTTTCCAAACTCATAAAATTTAAGTAAAATCATGCGAAATATCTGAAAGCTTGAATTGATGTATTACTCTCATCAAATTCAAAGTTTATTCGCAAATATTCGCTGGCTGCCCCATGCGCTGTTTATACTAATTAAGAATCACGTATGTATTTGTATCCTACATGCATATTTCTAAGTAAACTAAATATTAGCACCATTACAAATGTAAAGTGAAAGCTAATGAGTTTATTTTGGACAGACAGATGTATTTAATGGCAATATCAGAACGGATTTCTAGTAAATTATATGTATATCATGTATACGTAAGTGTGTTTCGCCTATGTCGTAGAAGAGCGGCTTTGCCAACCACGTGATAGTACTAGGAGCTCAGACCTCTCACTAAAGCAATCCCTATGGTTCTTTAATGCAAGTGGGCTCTCTAGAGAATATTAAATTAAATAGACAGTGTTGTTGTAGAATGTTAAATCTTTGTCAATAATATATTTCATATAATCAATAATTATCGTTACAATTGTGAAGGTGTATTTGTTTTTATTCCATCCATGTCGCAATAGAACGGCTTTATTATATGATTTTTATATCCAGCAAAAGTATATAAAGGGTGTCACAGTCTTATTATAATTTTTCTCTCATTGAAGAAAAGTTTTAATAAATATAAATGAATAGTGTATAAATATATATAAATTACGAACGAAGCAAGATAAAGCTGAATTGACATTTCCACTCAAAGTTAAAACTAGTTTTTCATTTGTATTCCACTGCATAACTACAGTAAGGCAAGTAATTATATTCTGATTGAATTGGTAAGAAACGTTAATTTTAGTTGTCTAGTTGGCATTGCTTCTATTATCTTAAGAGTGGCTTGCCTTCAAGTTAGTTATTAATACGACCAATGTTATAATTATTATAATCTTCATACGTAAAAATTTAAAACAACAACATTGGAAAATTTACGCATGATAAATATTAATAATAAGCACTTCGAAAAACAAACTACTGAATATTGGGATTATAATTAAATATGTACGTATTTTATGGGTCGAATATGATTTGGGTGAACATTGCGAAATAATCTTTTATCTACCCAAGAAACGTTCACGTTAATATTCCATACAAGTACCTCGTTAAAACTTAAACGTAATGTTTTAAGACCTACGTAACTTTTAATTGATATTTAACATTAATATATTTTATATTTAAGCGCCGGGATTGCCGTGTTATTTCAGCTTTTATTTCTTTCGTTATTGTTAATAATAATTAATTAAATTTGTTTTGTTTTTGTTATGAAAGTCACGTGCTAAATATAGGCTTCATATTAAATCATGTTGTAATGAATTTTTGCAATTTAGCTATCTGTAGTAAGAAAATAGACATAGCTGGTCATTTTATGTATGATAGTAATTGTGAATGAATTTTTGAAATTAATTCATCAGTATGGTTGGAACGATTCAATTGATTTTTACACGCTTTTTATTAGCTTCACCTGTATGTTTGTTTGTTTGTATGTTTGTTTGTTTGTATGTTTGTTTGTTTGTAACTGACTTCTTTGGGCGCGATTTTGACCCACTTTAAACGGCCAGATTTCGTTCAAACTTTGTAGATTTATTGAGGACCGATGACAATACACTAATTTGATAAAATTATTCTAGTTTTCAATTTGCAAAATATGATTTTTGTTAAAGCGTGTTTTATAGTTTTTTTAAACTATTATATTTTATTCTTATGTATTAGTTTAGATTACTGTAAACTCTATCAAACTCATATATATTTTGGATAGGATGAATGAAAAAAATCATGAATAGATTTTTTTGTTAGCCTTTACAAAGAAAATTTCAATCATACTTGATATTGATAAATTTCAATCATAATGATCTAAAATAAACTAAAAACCACAAAAAAGTAACACTTAAAACAGATGAAATTTTCATTAGTAAAAACCTATTCTTAAAAAAGTTACATTTTAACACTTCATTTTTTATCCGAACTAAAAGCTGACCATAACATTTATTAAGTGATAATTTTGTGTTTATTACACAATAGTCACTGAGTGCTTTATCTAAAGCAGTATTACGTAGAATACACAGGTACTAGACTTCGCGCGAACTTAGCTTAGGAACTTTATTGTTATAATAATAACAGCCACCGACTTCGAGTCTATTAGAGTTCTATAGAACCAAATACGTGATATAACTTTGTTGTCATTTTAACTTTAGTTTAACGTTCTCACTGTTATATTGATGAAGGAACAATTTGTCAGACAGAGAGAATTTTTGTTTTTTCCTTCGAAAGTTAAGTTAATGTATTAATTGTTTATATTTACCAGAGATCAGAAGGAGGTAATGTTTACTAGATTTATAGTGTCTTTGTTACGCGTTGCTACTTAGAATATTTAAAATTTATACGACGTTATGTATTGATAAAAAATAATATCTGAAAAATGTTCAAATAGCGCCTTGAGAGCTGCGATAGGAGCCAATTGTTTGTATCCAGACGTATAGTACCGGGGAAGTTGGCCCAGCGCCCGCCTCTGTATTTATTGTTCATCGTTTATCAATTATTTGAAAGCGACCAAATACACCAACATAGAAATATTTGACAGTTTACTAGCTGAAATCTGTTATTCTTTTTTATTAGGCGAATGTTTGCAGTTTGTATTTGAATTAATTTTTTTTAATGGAAATCTTGCGATACAACATTTATACGTTGTTAGAAATAGATGATCTAGAGACAATTCCAAATTTCTAAGTTAACATATTTGTTGAATGATATGTATGTCTATAATAATTTAATTGTAAGAAGTGTATTTTTTTAATTGTTCATAAATACTACCGATAGCTTATACAATTTTTAACATAGTAAAATAATTTTTTAATAGGCAAGTCATCTTTAATTTGAAATCTTTTCACAATCATCTGTTGCATTGAATATTTGAATACAATAAATGTTTGTCGATGAACTCAATATCGCAAAACCTTTTCAAGGGAAGACAAGCGATCGCGTGTCGATCGACAAAGGAAGGTATTGAGTTGCAAGAAGGAATATGTGAATACGTTTTCCTTTTTTAATTTAACTTCCCTTCGTATGTGTAAATTAATTTCCTCGGGAGGTCACGAGGGTTATATTTTGGGGACGCTGTATGATATACGTGTGAAAAGATTTATATAAGAATATTCTTGAGATACGAAGCTTTAATATCAGTGACGTTCTACTGATTTTTATTTGAAAATATATAAATGTTATAAAGCTATATCTATATTGCAATTTCTCTGTCAATAAACACTGATTATAGTACTAATAGAATGAAAAATCATTAATTATTATTAAGAATTAATCAAGTTTCGTAATTTCATTGACGTACATATTTATCACCCAATTTTAACCGTCATTCTTTTGAGATTACATTACAACCAACAACCATAGACAGTTAATGGATTAATTGATTACAAAATAAATCTTCTATTTACACCATCGTTATAGAAAACACCAAAAAAAATAGGCAGCTTTCCTACACCAAAGTATTTAGAATTAAATAATATAAAGGGGGTTTTTCTTCCTACACTGTAACCGGTACAGGATATAAGATATATTCTAACCATACTAAGCGTACATAAAGTTTTACTGTATAACATTTCTCTTGTAGCCATGGAAAAGATTTGCTATACGATAGCTTCCGTGCTCTCTGATGTAGTCTGTATTTGTAGAAGCTCGTACATCAATCAAATTTAATTCAAAGTACTTGGATGCGTCCAAAATTTCTCCGTAAATGCAATAACAGATTTTTCGTTACATAGCAGCTCTCAGTCTACCGTCAAACACAGTAACAACTCGTCGCCCAACATAACGACTATCCAAATTTATAATACATTCGCGCACTTCAAGTGAAATGAATTTATGTTGAAATTTAATATAAAATTTTGCGGTTCGAATGGTTATATTTTCAAAATGGGAGCAGGTCGTGCCGTGTATGTAACCAAATGAGGGGCTCAAGTGGTCACTACGGACGCCATTGAAAAAATATGGTTAAATTTCACGTTGAAATATTTTGACCGCTTTGCTGTTTGAGTTAGTAATGCATTATGTGGATGCATGTTTGTTGTTGACCGCCTCCTTGTTACAGTGGTTAACGCGTGAGCGTAGAACCGAGGACTCCTGGGTTCGATTCTCGGTGGCACGAAAAAATGTCTCGGTCTGGCAGGACACAGAAGCCTGACCACCTGCTTGCTATAAAGAAAATCGATAAGTGAAACAGATGTTTATCATATGACCCATACCCCAGTAGGGGACACGGTATTCCACTACGTTTATTGTTAATGTATATTTGTATTGATTGAGCAAATGCTATTTGATAGTTTTACCTTGTACAAAACTGTTTGCAATGCTGAAAGGGGCAACTATTATTGTATAAACGATTTTTCTTTTGATTGAATTGTGTTGAATGTCAGTAAGCAAAACAATTCCACAGACCGTTATGTTTCTATTACGAATGTTAGCAAATTGTTCAGAAGCAAGTGCGTTATCTGATATACGCTAAGCTCGAATCCGAATTGAACTATTCGCAACATTCAGTTAGGTGCGCCGTCAATCCGTCAGTCACTGCATGTTCCATATAAATTATATTTTGACTTTTATTAAGAGACTGGAAACATGAACATGAACTGCGTTTTAAACGTCTATTATTCGATGTAATTTTCTTTATTTTCAGTACATAAGAGCGGATAATTACGGTGGTATGTCGCCTATAGATATTTTCATATACCAATCCAATCAAAAACAAATCTACTCTAAATAAGGGCTTCTACTAATATCTATTCCTTGTTCGATTTTAAAAGACTATTTGGAAAGAAGGAGAAGAAGAGGATATACGCTATTTTACAAAACTGAACACAATAGAATTCACATGTTTTGAAGCTAATCTTTTGGGAGGATTCGGCCCGGCTCGTACTTCGTACTTCGGCTCGTACCAGCTCGTACCTGACTCGATGCGAGCTGGACCAATGCATGCCTGCATAATCAAATACATTAATCGAATTGAAATGCACCATACGCATGTTCCTTTAAAATTATAATTAATCCATAAGTAAATGAGAACAATTTGGGATCATGTCAAACGATGCTTGAATATTATTATTCAAGTATTAATATCTCAATAAAAGGTGTTATAAGTACGACGTTATAGCAGTAATACTCCTAGCTCGAATTGTTGGAGCCGGCACGTTTTCTCTTATTCTTTTTGCAAACATAAAAAAATTCAACTCATCCCCGGTGAATGAATACTTCAGCCAACCACAAACTCAATAAAATCGAAAAGCACACTATATCGCTTGAAATAATGTACCCTTTTTTAAATTACTGGCTCCGATTCTTGGCACGGTCTTAAATTATAGATATTCCTACGATGGAGCACGGTCGCTTTTTCTTTTATACTTTTAATGTTAAATAATGGACGGATTGAGGAAACATGTTACAATTGTCCTTCGTGTATTTATAATCTTAATTTAAAAAATAATTAATGATATACATTATATATATAAAGTTTACCTTGTTAAATACATAGAATTCAGAAAGAAGTTCCATATCGAATTGTCTGGGCTTCGAAAATGCAACAACCATCACAGCTTAAATTATATTATGTATCGATAAATAATGTCCCAAGAAAAATTGTTCCTATTCCAGATATTACTATTAACTTTATCTCGTTATTATATCATAACATTATCATATATGTTAAGCACAAGAAACATTTAGGACGTACGTGTGTTATCAGAAACATCAAGGACTCCGTTACTATGGTATGAGACTTGGCTAATTCAATAGTTATTAGTTTAATAACTGAGATGTTCATTGCATTCATATTAATAGATATAAATGTCTTACATTTTATATATTCCTTAGTGTACTCGTTAGTCCAGGTATTTAAGAAATGTATATCAGAGATACGATTATAATAGGTATATTACGAAAATGAACACAATCAGTGTATACGTTTTTTGTCAGGTTTTTTTAATAGATTATCCTTATCGAATGTGTTCAGTTTACTCGCATAGCTTCCGCTCGTATGGGATTTTCGAGGTAGAGCTCTTTTGAGCTGTGTCCTTTCTCGGGTACCAAAATACCTAAGTACCTACCAAATATCATCCAAATCCGATCAGCGATACAATCGTGAAGAAGAGACAAACATACAAAGAAACATTTTCGCATTCATAATATCAGTAAGGATAATTGATTACATAGCACGTGGTTTTATTTGGCTTCCACTACCATCAAAACGTTGAATGCGAATGAAAACTTTCCAATCGATTAATCTGTCGTGAGCATCCTTTCTGAAAAGTGTTTGTGTGAAATTTTATTTACATTGCAAAACTGTTTAATTGAAAATTGATTTCGACTTTTTTTTCTATTAAATCATTTAGCTATAGATTTTACCATAGACAGGTTATCTAATCGAGAATAGATAGATGTGGAACTGTAATTATCTGCAGCTCTTGTTATATCATAGCGGGCAACTGAGCTCGTGGTTCGCCTGATTGTAAGGGATTACCACCGCCTATGAACAATCGCAGAGGTTCAGACCTCTGCGAATGCGCTGCGAAAGCGCTGCCAACTTTTAAAGGGCAAGGGATGAAGAATGGGTTGATGACCGGAAAGAAAGAATGGACAGAAAAGGTGGAGAAAAGGAAATGGGCCTCCGGCTCCCCCACTTGCCGTACGAAACACTATAGCATGGTATTATTTCACGCCGTTTTTACTTCTTAAGTGGGAATTTATTCATCATGCTAGATATCCAGTTATTAGTCTCCTACAAAGAGTGGAAGATTTATCTTTAAGAGCAAAAAGTTGGAAGTGGTTTTCGTTCACCCACTAAATTCTATCTAAAATGCTATCTAACTTGAGTTGAGAATTGTTTACGCGCAATAATGCCACCATACTCTCTCTAATGCTTAAAATATTATTATGCGATTATACTACAATAGTAGCCTTAGTTTATTTAGTACTAAACAAAGAAAGTCTCACACGTTTGAGGAGAATCACTGTTAGCTGGTTTCATCAATTTTTGATTTATTGTGTGGTTGCACCTTTCAGGTGTAATTTTATTCCGGTTTCACTTCTCGGTGCCGCGTAATCATTCAAACAGTATCGCGTTGGATGTAATATTTAGGTTTCTTTGTTGTTGTATGCAATTATGTTTTCATAGTTTTTTGTACATATGTCACAAGTAATGAAAGTTTTATACGATTGTGCGTTGCAATTTAATTTCCTGCTTATTAAATTTATGTACGTTATGGTATCTATTCATAAACTTGAATATTCAATTTAAGAAGTATATTTAAATTATAATGTGTTCATTAAAAAGGTTTATGCTATGGTCCTTCAATATTAAGCAAAGAAATCAGAAACAATTCCAATGTTTTTAATATGCCCTCACAATAATATTGGACACGCCATAAAATAACATTTACCGAGCTACATAATTTTTTTACCATTTGCGACTTAACGCGTAAAACAAATAATTTCTAAGATATATTGTAATAATTCCCGTCAAGTGGACTTTTACACGTCACTAGTTAATCTAGTCGGAATGAATTTCCCGAGGACGATATCTTTTCCCATTAATCACTGCCCAAAACCTGCCGTATTTCTAATTTAGTGGCAAACATCAGCATTTTCATTTCTTGTATTAAACATGAACAAATGCATTAAATCCCAAAGGAATAAAACGACAGTTCAGCAAACATCGCTGCGTAGATAAGAACACAAAATCGATTGTTCATTACTATTATGCAATTGAAGTTTCGCTGCTTACCGTCGTCGCAAAAGCAAGTGTGACATTCGCAACGCATGCAAGTTCTCTATCATGCTGGCAAATAATAACTTCATGCATATATAATGAGTGCCAACTGACATTGTGGCGTCTTCCGCTCACTCGTTTAACACTCGAATATATCGCACGAAATAAGCACGATATTATCTCATTGTTTTATTTCACGTTGCCATGTGAAGACCTCGCAGTCCATTCGTCAGAATATTTGCTGTATTTATGCATATTTCGTAGATACTGACTTTTATTTTTATCGTTTTGGGACGTGTATGAATTGTTCCTGCCTGTAAGAATATATAATTATGTCAGTAAAGAAAACTTTATATTGAATCGTTATGGTAATACGTAGCATTTTTTGTAATACTATATTTCTGTCTTAAAATATTTTGTCAAAGTGGATCGAATACCAATGATGTGGGAGTAGGAGAGATCTCTACCTCTGCACATATTAATGGGTGGCGGTGTTCACTTACTATTAGCGAAACACCCACTCAGTTGCCAGACCTAGCATTCAAAAAAATTTAAACAAGACTTCATGTTATGTCTAATTGTCCTATTAGTAACCTTATTATTAACTTTTTTGTTTTATGCAAATGTTTAATCGATCAATACATCGCTTTAGTAACGCTAAACAAAAACCGATTGAACAAGTTGTGGAAACAGAAAGTATATCGCGATCGTAAGCGCTGTACGAAACGTGCTCGTGCGCAGGTAACGCGATAGCCCTAATCCCTATCTCTACTGAGTGAACACCTTCACGTAAGCTGGTTCACACTCACTTCCGACGCTTCTGCTAGCGCCTGTGGAAAACGAAGTATGTCATGACAGCCCGTAACTAACACGAGAATGTTTATTTCGCGAATAAAGCACGATGGCTTCGTAATGACGATATCTCTACTACATCTTAGCACGGACTGCGGAACTGAAGGTTCACCCTGGTAGCGAAACGCCCAAGGGCATCCCCCTTGATAGGTATCAACGTAAGGTAATGGCCCAAACCAAGGTAACCTTGGGCCATTCTCCGTCGAAATTCTCTGACTTTGACTTTGTGTTGTTTGTGTGTGTGTTTTGAATACATTCGACCCAGTGGTTCTATGGTTGCATTGTTTACAGAACGGAGAGCCAAACTCAAGTCGTTAGTTGATTTTACTTATCACCAATCCTTTACTTGTCTATATCTTTGCAAGAAATGTAAAAATTGGAAAATGCATATAATATTATATAATATACTAAACATCTACTTACCCAATTTGATACATTCCTCAATTAATTTACCCTTTAGCATCAGATGTTCAATAGAAAACATAAATTCTCAAAATAACGATCCCTGTGTAGTACAACATCGTTTAATTCTCTGATTCCAAGCGAAAACTATTGAACCCTTACTGGACTTTTTGGTTGCAGTATTTCGTTCGTGATAATTTAATTTGTTTGTTCTATCTCAGTGTGTAGCGGTGTCGGAGAATTTTTCTTCTTTGCAATAAATTGTTAACTTTCCATTCGCGCTGATGTTAGTATTTAGGTGGCCAATACACGTACAAATTTATTTGTTTTATATATTTTGATGAAAACTTATTTAAAAAAATAGCACAAAAATAAAAGAAAATTCCTTAATTTAAAAACAATCTAAATACATACTAATATAATAAATGCGAAAGTAACTCTATATGTCTATTACTCTTCCCGTATAAACCACTGAACCGACTGCGCTAAAATTGGCACAGGTATAGTTTGATATCCGAGAAATAAGAACCATGTCGGCAAAGCCCCGAGACAGTATTTTTCTATGTGCGGGCGAAGCCGCGAGTTGGAATGTAGTATGCAATAAAAACAACAATTTTAATGTATAAGTAGTCAACAATATCCATTCAATTCATATTTAGTAAAATTCTTCGGCATTTCACCTGCATAAGCCTCATATTATAATCGACAAAGTTACCTATGTTGTAGTCTAATATTGATTTCTACTTTTATATCAAGGCAATATTTTAAGATTGCATTATGCGTAATGCTGACGCTCTGAAACTTTTTTCTTCAAATGGAAAAATTAACGCAACGAAATACACATGAAAAGAAATTATTCGTTAAAACTGAAATTTCTCATCGACATAGTTTTCTAGTTTGTGAATATCGCGGAACTTTTAATGTTATTTTGAATATTCTTCGCTATTCGCACTACCATTCGGATTGTTTTTTTAAGTTTAAAACTCGTATACTTTGATTTTGTATTTTTGGATCAAATAAATGGAATTGCATGAACTCATTCATTATTATAAAAGCCATTTTGTGGTACTTCCCCGGTGCGAGCTGGCCCAATTCGTGCCGAAGCGTGCTCGACTACCACAATAAAAATTGGATACTAATGTGGTGGCACCCCATGCTAGGGGCATGGGGTGCCACCACATTAGGGTTTCGTACCTTCTGCCCCAGGCGGTGAAAACTGTTACTATTTACCAATTTTAATAGTATTTTTTTAACCAACGGTCAAAGCCAGACGAATTTAATAAAAACAAGTTAAAAATATATTGTACATGTATTACTTAACAAATCACGAATCAATGAACACAAACCATATTATTAAATACAACCACAGAACATTGATTAATTGTTATACGTTCACGCTATTACGACCACGCTTCATATATTTCCCACTCGCATTTGAAGACAACACCCAAGTATCAATATCATACTTGGTCTCAATCGAGCCGCCATATATTGTCAGCACTATGGTTCTAAATCAAACTAATGGTATACAAGAGCATTGAAGCGATGTACAGATTACCTTACCTTCCTTTTGTCTCATACCCAAGACCAACTCCAGTGTCCGAGTGTAAAACGGCGTTCGCAACGACGAATGATTCCGGACGATAGATAGAATAACAGGGAGCGTGATTCAAGCATGCTTCTAGTATCTGTTTGATGTTTATTGTTGTTACTTTGTGTGTGTAATGATTTATCAAATTGGATTCAAAAACAGTCATGCTTTTATGATAGAGTCCACTTCATGGTCTTACTTGCTCTTATGAACTCAAACGCTTCTCAGAGTCTACAGGAGTCAGCTAGGTACAAAAATACAGGTAAAGCTAATAAACGCGAGTTAAGAACAGCATACAATATGAAGTTTTATGGTGTCTTTGATGTCCTTAAATTGTTAAATGTTGCAACTATTATAAATTTGAGCAAACAAAACTGGACTGGCATTTTCTTTCTCTAAATTAATAAATTAAAGTCTCTCTTCACGGTGACCAACCACCCCAGCTCATAGGTATTGTAATATTTGTGCAGCTAGGCAAGAGTAGACTTTTGTGTCGTGCACTGCACCTCAAAGCACTGCCAATCTAAACGCGACCTTACTGTCCAAGCATAAACGGCAAGTTTAAGTGTTATTGGGTGTCAGAATTTGATGGCAACCCAAAGCTTCGGAGTTCAAGAGGTGAGGCAATTCCAACTTTATCATTTAAGCTTACACTGTTATAGCATTAGCGTTTGAAAGGGATCGTGGTTTATATCCATCAGCAATAATAATTTAACCAGTTTTCATAACTTGAGGGTTAATTCTACGACAGAAATTGAAGTAGGACGTAATTTTAACGGCTTCCCGAAACCCGATTAAGATCGTCTCATAATTATTTGTTTGGTCGTTCGTGAAATGGAAATTGTTTCACTTAAATCATGTTAAATGGTTAAGTACAATTTGCGCGAAGATGTTTATTGGAATAATGAAATAGTTTAATTCAATTGTAATTCAAGAAAAACATTTTCTGGCACGTCATACACGATAAATGAAGCTCTCCTCAGCACGTCCAATCAAAGTAGTAGATATGGTAAATGAAATCAAAATTGTGATAATCCTTGACGAAGGTATTGTTGAGTTTGTTTTATTCGCCTTATTGCGGAATAGCTGCTAACTCTACTTTACTGTGAAGGATTACAAACTCGGTCTGGGCTAAAACGTTTTTCTAAGGTTTCATATATTTTAAGTCTTTCATTTTCAAGTTTAAGTCATAATAAGGTGATTAAATAAAAATATGTAAAATCATTTATCTACGTAATTAAATTGTATAACGAAACTTATTTTAAGGTAGTACTGGTTGGTAGAAATCATGAAAATAAAAAAAAAGTAAAAAATTTATTGATGCATACTTATTTGTATCCATTATACATACATTCACCTAAATAAAAATATACGTATTAACGTGATATTCATTCTCATTTCCAGAACAACAGATATATATTCTATGTTTAACTAGTACTTCCCCAGTTATTCGAAACCCGCATTTCAGGATTACTCAGACACCTCACGTCGTTATGATATTATAATGTTATCTTTAGTGGGAAACGTGATCAAATATAGTGTAACTATTTAGTAATCCGTGGTACAGTTAAGTACTTAACAATGGATGATATAGATACGGTAATAATACCGTTTGAATGATGTTGTTTTTGATATTCATTTTATGTTTGTATGATTAATAAACGTAAGCTGTAAACCCTTTGCTCTCCCTCAAGCTTCCCAGTCCATTACTTCTTTCCAGTCGGCAATCCTTTCCTTATCCCTTGTCTCTAAAGCGGGCATATTCGCAGAGGTTTTAAGATGTCAAAATTGTAATTTTTTTAGACGAAGTAGAGTTGAATATTTTATTATTTTATATTGTAATAGAACCTTCTACCTTTTTATAATTACCTAATATTACTCAATGGGTAGCTCATAGAGGCATTCTATTAGAATGTTTTTCTTTACAATTATCCGATTGTCCAAAAACTAATTAGACTGAGATAAAATTTGTGATTAAATTTTGGTACATTAATTTTTTATATGATCGTAACTCTATCACTTCGAAGCAAGTACTCTAGATCTTGAATACATTAAGTTACTACCCCACTTTCCTGTATATACATTTAAAAACATAATCAGCAACTCATTTATCACTACATTTACTGCGCTGAAAGGTTTACCCGTTCCGAAGAATACTATTCTTCATCATCATTGATATAGCTTGAGGATCTGAGAGTGAATATATATATAGAAGCTCTTTTATTAGAGCCAGAATCAATTTTATGATTCTTTCTTCATTGTGTACATTTAACTGTCCTGAAAATATAGGCAAGAAATCTTCTTGAATCCACGTTCTACGGTGACTAAACCTTTTCCGAAAATATCAAATATATTTCACTCACACTTCCACAAGCTGTATTACTTCGAATCATATTGTATTGTATTATAAAATATTGTATTCCAATTGGGTACAAACAGTATGGACATTTTATCGTACAGTTATCGTATATTAAACATTACTGTATGTTTCTTCCAATCTTATTCTTCAACTTATTTAGAAATCTCATAAAATAAAAATATATAATATTATAAAATCCTATAAATATTTTATAATAATAAAATACACTTGCCTCTGTTAATAAGTTCATATTTTATCGATCACAAAACCGTTTAAACGTTCAGGTAGGCACTGCCGTAATAAAATGCAAAGCTATTTTCGAAATGGCTTAATTAGTCATAGCGCTCGCACAAAGAACGCGATATTTATATCCTCATTCATACCATGACTCCAAGCTGTGACCATATAAATGTCCTACGGCTGCACTATTTTTATTTTCATACACGGAGTTTATTCAGCTGTCGAGCCATTTGTCAGAGAATTTTCCCTTGCGTCCTGTCACATTCAGCGCTGAAATGGGCCGGATGCGTTTGTCTCATGCATTTGGAACTAGCCTAAATGACATGAGATATGTAGTGTGGTGCTGCGAGGTGAGAGCGTATGATTTTTTGTGAGTTACGGCTCTGGTTTGGACTGGCGGGAAACAATGCAGATTCTGCAGCTAGCCGGCGCGTTACGTTAAATGACCGTGTTAGTTATACGATGCGAAGTTTTCGTTAGGATAAACTAGACATCTGGTTTAATGTTTGTTTTAATAGTCCTGAGTGTCAATAAGATTTCAGATTAGCAAATAACTTAAGAATCTTGTTTCTATATTCCTTTTATATGCTAATTTACAGCAAACACTATTAACTAATTTTGTGACGAGATGAAGAGATGTCTAAATTTATAACGAAAATCCAACCAGACTTTCTACTCGCTTGAGCTTTGTAATATAAGTAGATATTTTTATATAAAATAACAGATACAATCCATTTAGTAACACGAGGAATATTCTATTAGCTTCCAAATAAATTGCATTCAAATTCAACAATTCCAGTTTGTTAATATAACTTTCAACATTCTGTTTGTGCAACAGTAATTGAAATTTTAATAGCTTTTTTGAAATTTGTCACAATCATTTTCAATCAACATTTATTTCCGTCGGTCGTGTTTTGTTGTATCAACTATCGCCATGCATGTGTTGTACTATTGCATATTTTATGTTTTTAATATGAAATAGATTCTTCCTTAATTTAAAATTGTAAACTTGTACACATGGCGTTTCCTTACTATGGTGGGGACGAAAGAGGTTATGTGTGACTACATTTCTTATCTCATAAGTTGCCTTAGATTGGTTGAGCAAAATAAAAACAGAAAATAAAGAATATCCTTTTAGATAATTAAAAACACGCTCCTTCCAATGCTTTTATTTAAACCTCTGTCCTATTATTTGCTAGAGGAATTGATTTGATAAGTCTATCGTTTTAATTTTAATATATAGTTTGGATGATATAATTATTCTAATAGTGTCTACATAGACGTAAATAGTGATACTATTTAGTATATATGTTTAGGAATTAATCCAACTATTGCTGTATCCTGACGGCCAATGGGTCCATATAATTCACATTGTTAATACCAACAGAAATACTGGACCCACTCAAAGTCTTAAGTGAACATTGATTGGACTGGTAACTAAGTGTTAAGCCGTTGCTTAAAGTTAGCATTCATAGATCAGGCTTGACTCTGTTTTAGCCCTTAGCGGGTAACTTGACCCGCAATCGATTTCGTCTCAAAGTTAAATCTTTGTTAGATAAAATAGTTTACTGAAGAGTAACCTTTAACAGATTGTTGGAGACTACATTCTCGGTCAGATTACATGGTGGTGACATGATACAGATTACATGGGTATTTTGTTAGCTATTTTAGTTATAATTTATTTACTTTTTGTCTAAATGCTAATTTGTGACGGCCTTTTTATAGCTTAATTTTTTGAAAACAGCGTTTGGATAGAATTTGGTGAAAAGATATGTCGTTTTATTACGTACTAGCGGTCCGCCCCGGATTCGCACGTGGTACATATATAGGCTATAACCTTTCCCAATAAATGGGCTATGTGCGTTCAAACAAACAAACAAACTCTTCAGCTTTATAATATTAGTATAGATTTGATAATTATAAATTATTATATACACTATATTTAGTGTTAATGACCGGCAATCATGCTCTGTTATTTAAACCGCAAGTCGTACTTTATAGTCGCCAGTGAAAACCAGTGTTACAGAAACTTTATCTGTAAGTTATGGCATTACGATATTTGTTCATATTTACCATAACTATTAATTTATTTTACTGTAATTTTTCGTGCCAAATAAAGATATGTCTTCTATGTCTACGTAGATTAGACAAAAGATAATGACGTAGCAAACTGCTTTTTATTGCACGCATGAAATTTTTAAGAGGAGGGAATAATGGGTGAATATCAGTGAGAGGCGCATCTGTCGCGTGGTAATGAGATCAGTACGTGAGCGAGATCGCAGGGGGGGACCTTTATATATTTATTTGGACATGGCACATCTATTCCCCTGAAGTATGGAACATAATACTCCAAGGGAATAGATAAACTATAATGTGGATAAGATAACTGAAATGTATCATTTATTACATTACACGCAACCCTGAATAGTATTTACCAAATGACTATAATAGACCAATGTCTTATGTACTTTGGTATACAAACAATTGGTTAAAGTTTCAAAATCTGGCTGAATTGTCACAATTAATGTTTATAAACGCACTAGCTGAATCGATAGACGCAAAAGAACGACAAAATGTATTTAACGACATCGCTCCTTGTTCACGCCTGTTGCTGACCAAGAGGAATGGGTAACAAATCTTTTTTTTAAATCGAGATTTAAATAACGAATCTCTTTTGATTGGTTGAAAATCTAAATTTTTGACTTATGAAGGGTGCAAATTTTTTATTTTTATCGCGTCATGTGTTATATCGCGTTATGCTGAAAAACATTTTAACTACGCCACATTAACTAGTTTTCAAATAGTAGAACATCAGCTACATAGCAGAATTAAACGTACAATGGAGTTATAGAAAAGTCGTAACTCTTCATTCCTAGTACGTGTTTTAAATATATTAATAACATCCAGGCAATATGTATTAATGTATAAACAAGGCATCTAATAACACCACGGCAAATTAAACACATAATAAGTTTCAGAGATGTTACCACAGAGAAATGCCCTGGGGATAAATCGGTGCACATGTTGCAATGACATGGGCCGAAGAAAAACTTGCCCAGTGTACATGACTTTGTTATATGAGCTTAAGAAATTATAGCCGGCGATATTTTACGCCACATTTCTGGGAACAGGCAATTTAGAAGTCTTGTAATATCGATTTTTGTTTCTGTGTCGGGATTATGTGGCCCAAATTTTGCTGTGACTACACATTTTTAATATTATATAATTATGGTCCTTATTTTCATATATTCATAAAAAGCTACTTATTATGTCAATAATTTTTTATCCGATTCTATAATTATAAGAAGACACAAATCCGCGATGTTAGGCACCCAACTATTATAGATATGCGAATATAACAGCTTTTGTTTAAATTTAAGTCCAAATTTAGGTGAAATTTAAAGATGGTGTGGAAAAATTGATATCTTATCCATGACATTTTTTGACAATTTTTTTTTTTTTTGGGTTGATTATCTTGGAGTAGATAGAGATAGAGTGTAGACTCTACTGCATCTAATTCGCAAAGCATTTTTGTTGCAAATGTTACAAAAATTGTCTTAGTTGGAACCGCGAAACGATTTGAACAAACTGTTCTAAGTTAATCTAACCACCGATCTAATCCAAATGAAATTTTGTATGATTATAATCTGAGACAGTAAAAGGCGGCAGAAGGACACAAGAAATCCTTCAAGAACGGGAACTATGTGGGTGAAATGTCATGAAATAATATGAAGAGGCAATGCTCGTTAGTTTGTAATGTTGTAGAGGTAATCTTGGGATCTTGTTTACTCATTTTTAAGCTTCTTTTTACATTATAGCTACATCTTTATCTTTATGATGTAGCAGAGGCAGTTTCTTATCATAAGTCAACCAGTCTGAAGACGGGGCGAGGGGCTACTAATTGAATAGATGGTGTTCCCTTTATTTATAAGCTCACACGTTGCTCTTTATGCATTTTTCTCTGTGCATATTTTCTACTATATTTATTATCTGTTAATAATGAATAAAAACAAAGGAGAAACGTCTGTGTGAATTAAAAATTAAAATTAAAATATATTGTATATGTGTAATTTAAAGTGTAACAAAATTCACTTAGGGTCCTTTTTGATGTTTTTTGAACGAGATAGTTATCTAGAGTGATTAAATTTAATTCATATTATAGTGTGTTTTGAGTAAAGACAAAATTTATTTCAGTGTTAGATATCCAATTTATTGAGGAAGCCTTTAGGCTATATAAAATCAAGTACTACGCAGGTAAAACCACGGAGCACAGCTAGATATCCATATCCACAGACATTTGTTACACGCGATAGGTTGTCTGAATGTAATAAGTTGATACAATTGCCTTATGTCGTATTACTAGAATGATTCTTGCTAAATAAACCCTTTGTTTGCCATGTTACTATTAGCGTCTAAATGAATAAATAACATTTCGCCCGCTTCTGAGCTAATAACCTATTTGCAATGGTTAAAACGTTTTGGTGACGTCATAAATTATAAATTATCTGTTATACAAATTAATATCATCACGGCATTTGGATAAGTTAGCGTGTTCTTATGACATATATCGTAGTAAAGATACATATAAAAAAACATTAAAAGAAGTTGTATTTTAGAAAGAAAACTTGGAAAAAAGAACGATAAACGCGCACAAAAAATTAAAGATTTTGAACCAACAAAGTGGTCGCAGTTAACAACTTGCAAACAAAGATCAATTACCTTTAGTCACACCATATAAGCACTTCAGTCTCACGTCCTAACTCAACACAGATTTCATTCTCATCAAATTGAATTTTATTGTGCACATCCTGCTGCCATTATTGCTTAACGACGCGTCAATCTGGATAACTCGTTTACACTTATACCTTTCACTTTTAGTCTTGCTGGGCGGTAAACAAGATATCACAATAGATTTAACTCGTGTCTGGCTAAAAGCATTTCTATTATGTAATTCGTTTGATAGACACATCATGATCGACTATATGAGCTAATTACTCTTTGTGTAACAAACTAGCGTTCTTTTTCTTTATTCAAGTTTTGAAAAGACTCTTGTATTTTGTGTAATAGCTATAATAAATAATAATAATCAATAATACTTTAATACAAAAAAAAGGTTGATGGCGTTCTTGGAGGGAAGGTACTACATTAAATTCTAAAATTGAACTAAATTTTTCTGTAAAACATAAAAAAATAACGTTGATCAGTGGAAAACTGGAAGTTATCGGAGTATAGTGAAGTCCCGTGTGGGATACTGGGATATGGGGCAGATGAGACACGTCTGTTTCACTGATCGATTTTCTTTATGGACGAGTAGGTAATCAACCTTCTGTGTCCTGCCAGACCGACACATTTTTTGTGCGTCCCCACCAGGAATCGAATCCAGGACCCCTCGGTTCTACGGTCACGCGTTAATCACTGTACCAAGGAGGCGGTCAAGCTATCGGAGCAGCCAAAACAAAAGAAATGTGAATTCCAGAAGCTCCTTCGTTTTCGGGACGTTGGTTGAAAATACATTCACTATTTACTTACTTCTTACATAATTGCTTTGAATTACATTTAAATTAATTATTCACCACCAGTTTGGAAGATCCATTACTAAACCATACTTGTTCTTTATAATTTCATAGCCAGGACACCAAGCAGGTACCTAAATACCTAACGTAAGATTTGTGGTTAAAGTATATTGATCCGAATGCTAGGCATATAGCACTTACATTATGTGGGTATGGCCGCTCCTTATTTCTTTATTAAATATGTATGTGATAGGAAAATATTTTTATTTATTGTCCGCATTTTTATTTATTGATTGATATCATGGATTCGAGTACGCTTCGGCACTCATTGGGCCTGATCGAGGCGGGGAAGGAATCCCCACAGAGAATCGACGTGAGATGCTAGCATGCTAGTGGTAGCCGTAGACGTAGACGTAGAGCTGTAGACCTCCTTTTCCTCACCCTTACTGATTCAAATCTTAATACCCCTTAAAAGTTAGCAAATATTTCGGGTAGACAATATACGAAATACACAAAAAATGAGATGTATTATCTCAAATGATTTATTTGTAACAGATGTGTATATGTCTGGAATGCTACATGATATGTAAAAAATGTATTTATGTATTACTTATTTAATGCATATTATAAAAAAATAGTAACAAATACTCATGATATTGCAACGGATTTATATTCTTCTCTTGTAGCTTTGATCCTGATTTATATATAGGTAAAGGTCACGCCTCACTGACATATCTCATATCGAAATCGAATGAAATTTTATGACATGGATAAATGTACGAGAGTGGTGAAAATTATTTCGATGGGTTTTCCGATGCGGCACTTTTGTTTTATGGATAGAATTTCCCATTTACATTACATTATTATTAATTGTTTACGAAACACGCTTTATGGTAAACATATTTTTGATTGTATCAATTTGGTTGGTATGGTTTTTATACTTATTATTTTATTCAGCTCTGATCGAATCAGAAATATTTTAGGTTATTTTTATCAATACGTGCTTTGAATTAGATTTAATTTTACTAAATAATATACATACCTAGGTAACAATTCTTAGTAAATTTACTTATATTATAAATGCAAAATTGATTATTTGTTTGGGTTTCAAGCCGCATCGGAGCTCTTTGTAGTGTGATTTATGTCTGGAAATTTAGAGGTTAGATTAGGAGGTTAGAAAGTAATATAGGCTGTCTTGCTTCTACCGGGATATAACATTAACTTTCATTCCAATAGGAATCTCTTATCATTCATTATAACTAGTGTTTGAAATGCTTATTCATACTTATGTAGTTCCAGCCATCTTAAAACAAGTTTCACATTTTTTATATTTTCTTGGGTATATAAAGATTAATCATAGATAAATTAAGTTTTCTAGAAGATCCGTCGTCCCTAGACCAGTTCTCCGCCATATATCCAATTTATATCCATTGGAGAGCCAAGTTATGGCATGTTCTGTACCCTTACGATTATACATTGAGATAGCATGTACCTAGACAGTCTTTAGTTGGATCTTAATTGAATTTCGGTCCGTCAAATGAAATAAAAGATGATCGCATCCCTTGCTTCACCAGCCAATTAGAAAATTCTCTCCCAAATTGGCTTAGTGCTCAAGCAAAAAGCATTCGAACAAAGATATTTACGATAATGGCAGCATTTGCGGGTAAAAGTCAAGTCGAATTACATTGTACACAAAACAACTAGGTTTACGAAAGAGCCGGGTCTCGAGAAGGTTTTCCGCTTAATTTATCACACTATTCATTTATCCGCGTGTCATTTGACGGGAATCTTAGGACAATATTAACGTAATGAGTTCCTTTTGGAGGGTTTCGTTGCAATTGCACTAACAAGTGTTCTGTGATGAGGTAAAAATTGCAAGTATTAGGTTAGGTTTTGATAATGCTTTGTTGAGCAGCTTCGCTATTACATCCTGCGAATACTGTTTACTGCTTTTATTTTATTATCTAGTACTCTTATATAACTAAGACTAACTAACGGTAACATGAAATAAGACGAAGCATATGAAAACAGCATTCAGTTCCACCGAAAATTAGGACTATTGTGAATCTTTTTTAATGCTACCAAAAAATACTGATTACGGATTGTATCATATAAAACCTCTCATATTCCAGTACATCCTACAATTGTTACGAAAAACCATTTCAAAAGTTCACCAAAATAGCTAAAAACAATTCGCATTGTATTGTTTCGATTTTCATCCAATGTCAAATTGAAGTGACACTTATCTTCGACATTCAACCTGTTGTCAAAAAGTTATCTAATCTGGGATTTTTTCATCAAAACTTACTCTAGGTTTTATCACGCCCTCAATTTCCCGCGAGAGGGAGAAATATTATGAGAATACGTATAAAATATACCTATAATCATAAACTTTTTGGAAAATGCCATTTGAGAAATTTTATAAAGATTAGATTTTTTAAATATTGGAATATTTTTCATCATAATATGGTAGGTCAAGCTGACGTTCTCATATTTTCAAATATAAAAATAAGTAACGCTAACGTAACTTAATTAAAACTGCATATTCTACGTATTTTTAAAAGTACAACATGCAATATAAATAATACAAAAATAGTTTTCAAAATCAGCACACACGAATTACAAATGTTCGATACTGGATATAAAAAAAATTACTAGTATTTAATAGTTTGCTATTTGAATTAGATTTGTTTCATAATACCAAAACATGCTAATCCCACAAACATGTAACATTCCTATTTTAAGTTCAAAGGTTGCCGTAAATAAAAACTCCTTGTAAAGAATAATTACGTTTCTAGAACGGGAAAATATTAAGGAAAACTTTTATTGCAATTGCTTTGACTAGTTCTGCTAAGAACTCATTTTTTCAATAAATGCAATAACTAGGATTTTTCTAGACAGCGGGAGATCCTGGTACTAATAACGATATACTTAAAGTTTATTTTATGCATAGATATATAAAAAGAGTAGTATACAACCTTTTCTCAGATCTATCAGAGATACAAACAATATTAAAATTTAGTCAAAACTTGTCCAAAGAGTGTGACACCTAAGTTTATACACAGTATCATACTAATATTATAAATGTGAAAGTTTGTTTGTTTGGATGTCTGTCCATTAATCACGTTATAACTACTGTAGCATCTGGCATATTAAATAATTATAGACATGCATTCGTTACTTATTAACACTGTCGTTGATTAAGACCTCTAATGAAATTAATCAATAAAAATTGAGAAATTATGAAAAGATCTCGATAAAATAAAAACAAATTAGAACTATATAAAACCTCTATATGCCTATTGCAGGGACGGAGACCATTTCCTTTCATTTACACTTCCCAGTCCATTATTTTTTCCCCGTCGTCAATTCCTGATCCTTTTCTCCCTTTAAAGTGGGTAGCGCATTTGTAGGGGCCTCACCACTCCAAATGTTCATGGGCGATGGTGATCAGTTACCATCACGTGAACTACCGCAACAGCTCAGTTGTCCGCTCTAACATAAAATAATGATATCAAGATGATGAGGTAAGTTCCCTTTCAAGAATTTATTAAAATATAAGTAATTACAATTGATTGTAGGTTATTTCTGTTCAAATACCGTTTTTTGATCAACCATCAAAGTAAATGAAAGAATTTATATGACAACATTGTGTGTGCTTGTCGTAATATAAAGTTAGTATATAAAGTGGTTTAGTTTCTAAATGTATAAAACTCACATAAAATCAAACATAAGAAAATACTTGTACATATTTTATAAGTATGTATTCATATCTCTTGGAAAGCACTACTCTGAAGTCAAGACTATTAGCGATTAAGAATCACTAGGATAAGGTATAAAAAATTGTTATTAAGTGACATTCCCAAAAACAAGGAGGTTCTTAATTCAATTATGTTTCAGTTTTTGGTTTTGTTATTCGATAACTCCATGGGTTTTCAATCGATGGACGTAATTATTTCTATGTTGTATAGGAAAATTCTTGTTATATTGTCCCATTTTAGAAACCGGAGCGGTATCTTTCTCTCCAGGGACTTCGGTGACCTTTTCTTATAGAAAAGAATTATTTGTTTGTTCGAAATCATTCAATATTACATTCTATCAGTAGCTTTTATATGATTTTCAATCTTTTATTTAATTCTGCAAGCGTCCTTGAAATATCTCATACAATAGTTATTGTCTACGTTACCGTTATAATGTACGAGACTATAATATTTGTATTCTGAGAATACTCCTCTCTAGCTAAGAAATTGATTTATATATTCTTTATCCAAACAATACAGCAAAATGCATCAAAGAGGTTTAAATAAAAAAATCTATAAGCAAATTATTTAAAGTTGAAATTTATTTTTCCTCATAAAGGAGCGATGGGTTCATGAAATGCCTTTGTATCTAGAGAGATACAAACGCATAAGACGAAAGAGTTTTAATATTCTCCTGATTATTATTTTAAATTATATCTTTAATTAAATTTTCACAGTTTTTGTTGTTATTGATGTAGTTATTTCCAATATTTGTCTTTCCATTATAAAAAAATCTGTCAATAACTGAAAGGATACATAAGAGTATAAAAAATCGAACATTTAAGACCAAATAAAAATTATGAACACTTTCCTTACTTAATTCTTTTAAATATTTTAAAATTCCCACATTTGCAAACCAAGTTAATTTCAAGAAACTGAGTAATTTGTTTTGAGTTATCAATCCGTCCCAATGACATAGTTGAAAAACATAGTTGAAATTACCGGATCTCATTTTATTTTATAGCTTAATGCCATTCCTGCATAACCGCTTCATAAACTCCGAAAACTCAAATAAAAAGCATGTCATTCTGTTAGTTAATTAATTTAAATGTGAATTCATTTAATCCTTCGAATATTTAAAAATAATTTCAAATTTATTTAAATAAGCATAGAAACGTAAAAATTAAGCACGATGTATGAAATTTATTATGTTTTAATATAATAATTAAGACTTACCGAGTGCCCTTTCTGAATTCACTTGGCCCTTCACGTAAAAATAAACGAGAATATAAACGTAAAACAAAAGTTTGAAGATTCTGAACATCATTTTTAATTTAATCATTGTTTATACGAACATATTACTCCACGGCCGCGCAATCCACGCGACTGAGCGCGACGGTTAAAAGTTTTTTGTGAGTAAGACACGTCTGACTGTGAGAGTTGTCGACCGGCGACTGCATCGTACCCTATCTATGCCTTACATCCCTCCCGCGGCCTCCCCGCTGAACGTACGTCCCCTTATCAGTTTTGTTCATATTTTATTCTGAAAGTTATAATGTACTAGGTATTAGTAATTATGCCTTCTTTCACATGGTAAAAGAGGTCTTGACATTTTTTACCTTTTAATCCCGTTTGAACTTATCAATACCCGTTTGATAACAGTTTTTGGGCTAATAATGTATTGTAAATTATAGTTCCTTGTTCTATTTATTTACCATTAACTGGACATTAAATTGAGATATATGAAAAAGTTACGGCACGATAGAAAAATGACAAGTAAAAGGTTTCCGTAATCGAAGATATCAGCAACATCTAAGAAACAGGAAATTTATATACAATAATGCTATGAAACTTAAAAATAATATGAAAAAAAACTATTTAATTATAAAACAAAACTTAAACTAATTTAATTATCATTCGAGGAAGTTTACGTATACCAAAATATCATTTGCTACGAAAATCCGTAGCACTTGACGTAGAATGAAGTCTACGCCAATTTATAAGCTTTTACTTTGAGTAAATAAAACGTTTTATATTAAAATGTAACTAGATAGAAATCTCAATTTTAAGGTATAGGTAATAAAAAATATGCGTCAACATAAAATGGAACATGCACAAATGATGGCCTCTGTCGGCTTGAATGATATCTTGTCTACCGCTTTCAGCCCACAGTGAACGTTTTTAAAAATACAAGAGTGGGCTTAATTATTAGATATTAATTTTTGTTAAAATTTTAAATAAACTAACTATACCATCACTTCATTATCGTTGGTATTTCATTGTTGTAGTATGTTTAACAGCAAGCAATGACATACGTAATGATTTGTGTCTTTTTGTAGATAAATAGGGTCGGAGGATATAGATTAGAGGTTAAGAATAACATTGAATATCCCTTGCTCGTTGTAAAATTGTACAATTTGAATTTTGTTTTTTAAATAATAAAAATACATTCACGTTAGTAAAGTATGTAAGAAAAAAGTGCTTTTACAACTATGTCAATGAATAATAATATTATGAGGTGATCAAAAGCCAACTCTATATTATTTGGAGTAATTTATCGGAGTCCTGAATTAGAATAAAAGACCTAGATGTTGTATTGCATACTTAATCAATAACTAATCTGTATTATATTACTCTGAGAACAAAAACGTTCTAAATTTGAATATATTTAATCACCAGCGGTCCAGCCCGGCTTCCCCCGTGGTACATATATGGCCAATAGCCTTCCTCAGTAAATGGGCTATTTTTTTTTTTTTTTTATGTCATAGCGGGCAACTGAACTTGTGGTTCGCCTGATGGTAAGCGATCACCACCGCCCATGAACATTCGCAAAGGTAGGGCCTCTGCGAATGCGCTGCCCGCTTTTTTGGGGTAAGGGAAAAGGAATGGATTAACGACTGGAAAGAAGGAATGGACTGGGGCGGGTGAGGAAAAGGAAATGGGCCTCCAGCCTCCTATTTAGCACTGAAAGAATTTTTCAAATCGGACCAGTAGTTCCTGAGATTACTGCGTTCAAACAAACAAACAAACTCTTTAGCTTTATGATATTGCTATAGATTTATACCCTTATTTATATCAGAATAGTATAATTTACCACCTGGGCTATCTTCTGGCTGCTACTATTAGCCAATAAACTGAAACGTAATGTCCATTCTCTCACAGCAATTCAGTTATCTAGATACATATGTATTGATAGTATCAGCTTCTAATTTATGATTTCATTAAGCCTTGGCGTTGCTAGCGTTTGTTCTTATTTATATGACGTTCACGCGTTATGCGGCTATTGCAGGTGATACAAAATATTTGGACTAAAGTTATTCTAATTATCATTTAATGTAATATACTTATTACAGAGTCAATGATACATTTTCAAATAATACTAAATACATCGCTGTATAGTTCACATTCCGAAATTATTAAATATTCTAAAACACGAATTGTAATTAATAAACACTTGGTATTTATTAACAAAGCAAAATAACCTAAGAGAATATTTAATAGTTTGATTTCAGTGAACACAGAGCATATCAAAATGTACACTTTGTATAGTCCGCTTTCCTCTCTTGAATCTCGCTTTTCAACATTCCACTATACATCAATTACTTTGTTTAGAAAAACCTAACCACCCGATGAAACTATTCTTTATTAGAATTCCTATATGTTTAAGCAGTTAGCGTAAGTCGATTGTGCTGTATTATTTAATTGCAAGGCTGAGTGAATGACACACAGGATTGGGGTTAAATGGTGTTACTGAGATTTTTCCTTTCTCCGTTCACTTGGAAATAGAGCTTAGCTTGCCTAGACTAAAACTTCTGAGTGCAGATTATTGTGGCGTATTAAGAATGTGGTTGAAGTAAATTGTAAAATAAATGATGTACTATTTATTGTGTTGGTTCTAAGCAATAGATTTGACCATAATATGTATACGAACCTACTTGTGATGAAAAAATATGATTGTTAATATTTATTGCTGATCTGAAGAAAATAAATGGCAAAAGGAAATAATAATTATTATTATTGATTATGGTGTGTACGAATGTTAACAATGTCTGTTAAATGCAGGACGCATAGTTTAGTCTACGTACATTACTCATTAAGGATAACACTTTCTTGTTACAGAAAAGTTAGTCTGTCTTTAAATTATTGAGTTCAACTGTCCTACTTGTATTAAACAACCGAGTCTATTAGTCTTCTGTATAATATCATAGTAGACCCGATGAGGTTTGTGTAACTTTCATCTACGTGTGGGTTTGTTTGTTTGTCAGTGTTTCTGTCCTTCACGTCACAACGAAGTAATTTTATGTGTTTGGATTTTGAAGGCTATTACGACATATTAGAAGTATAACAATTCTAATGCACTGGATGGCAATTTTCTTTCCCTACGAGGGACCCGCCGCGGATGAATATATAATAATATCATATCTGTGAAAAATATTTTACGTTATTTATTATTTATGTTTCTTGTAATTTCACTTAAATACCACAAACTTTCGATAGAAAATTCGAAATTGTTGCAGTCATTCTCTAGGTTTGCGAGTCGAATGCACAGTATTTATATATCTATAGCAGTAGTATACACTGTACTTAATAAAATATGTAATTCGTTTCGCATGTGCAGAAACCCATACTAGTATCCCGCTAGGATTATCACGCCTTTGCTAGCGGCTGCCAAATATATCAGATCATAAATAACTGCTTGACGCATTACGGTACAATCTATAACATGCGATCGGGGAAGTAAAATCCTTAGGAACCGAGTCTTTTAAACAACAAACCGTTCAGCCTTCACTCGGCTCTACTAGAAATGACCTCACTAAAAACAAATAAAACATACAAGTGCCTCTGCTACTACATTATCTTTAAAAACAGTGCTTGATTTATCTCAAGTGACAAAAGTAATTTTCGTTTGAAGATTTCCAAGGAAATGGTTTGACGGCTTTCGTATATAAAGTAGTCTATGTCAGTCTACATTTTACTTGACAAATCTATGAGATAATCTTGAAATATTTAGGAAATATCACATTAATACCGCTTGGTTGAGCAACTTTATTTAGAACTAATAAATAACCCTTTAGCATAACACATGTAATTTGATTTACAAAGTCACTTAATAGAGATTTTGTAAAATAAAAAGTTAAGCCATGAAGACAAAAATGTGCTGTGGGTCGAAAAGTACACGATTCTGAATAGAAGAAGGTATTTTTTTTAATTAAACATTTTCGTAAATAATTATTTCCCTTTGCCTTTTATTTTCTTCTGGTTAATACTTATTTGAAATTAAAGCTCTACAAGTTCTTATACTAAAAAGTAAAAGATGAAAAGAATATTTCACTGCTCAAGAGCTGGTAATCTTAGCTATATTTTATTACATTGCTTCGTTAGTATGTGATATAATGTGATATACTAGTGTGGGAGTCGAGTACGCTTCCATACGAATTGAATCAGTTCAGAGAGGGAGTGTTACCACACCACCACAGAAGTTCGGTCTAAAATATTTGCATGCTTCTGTGTTCGGTTGGATGAGTCGGAGAGCCAAAAACTCGCACCTTTTGCTCATTTTCCCAGTCCATTCCTTTTATCCAGTCGGCAACCCTTTCCATGTCCTTCGCCTCTTAAAAACAAGCGACTCATCTGCAGTGGACATACTTTAGCAAATGTTCATGGGCAGTGATGATCGCTTACTGTGTTTTATTATATTTATCTTCGGATGTACACGTTGCGCAAGGTCTCAAGTCAACTTTCCTTTTATTTTTTCTTCTATTTTAGCTCGTTGATAAGTTCACACACACAAAGATCTGAACTGAAAATTAAATATATTTGATAAGTTCCTTACCCACGTAATTGAAGTTATTATAAAATTACAATAAACCTTTTTTTTTGTTTAATTTCGGTAGCATTTTAATTAGCAATGTTAAATATATTTCAATACCGACATCATTACGTATGAAAGAGCAAATGCACAAATTATTTTCCACCGGTATACCAATTAAATATTTCCCTTTGAACTATTATTATCAGTAATACCCTATCAAAGCCATTTTTAGGTATTTCATATTAACAACATTTAATGGATATTAATTTTGTGCTTTTCTACGTAATTGGTTTGAAAATGGGGCGATTATGTCGCCCTTTTGACGTTTTGCAATTGAGGTTACATACGTAATGTGCGCTGTTTATGTAATTAAATTATGTTGTGTAACTTTGATAGTTTGCACGTTAAATTTGAATAAGCTATTCATTTATTCATTATGATTTTGTTACAATATTTGTTATAAATGAAGGCAATGTTTTAATTTGAGTAGTAGTGGCTTAGTAGTTAGAGTCTCGAACTTCGGAAGAGGTAAGTGGTTCGGAGATAGACCGTTATGGATAAAGGCAAACATCGTGCATCAAACATCAAGAAAAACGGCATTTCAAAGAGTCAAATCTTCGTCAACAAAATAGAATAGCTTTTTTAAATATGGTAGCCAGCCCCCTAACATAGTCGGATTCTGGCAACAAATTAACATGACGTAATCTTTAACTACGTGCGTGTATTCTTATAAAATATGATGATAGTTTAACATTTTTGAACGATGAACACGTAGTTAGGAATAATTGCGCTGTTGTCGTGTAAAGTTTGCTTTTACGATAAGTGGCTAATAAATTTAATGTCGCGATGCATAGCCGAGATACTTAAACATCGTCCCTACTAAATCCAAGCGAAATATAAAGTAATGTACACTTTATGTTTAGCTGCATATCAGGAGTAAATTGAATAACGATAATAATAAATGTAAACTGATATAGTTATCTAGACATTTATTCTAACACAAGCCGTATATATTGAAAGACTCATAAAATGTAAAAATAACAATGTTAAAATATATCGATCGAACGCCTGATTGGGACGTTGCGTTGTTCTTAAATTAATTTTAAATTGTATCTTAATTCATGAATAAGTTTTAGATGATAAGGCATAGAAGAATCACCTAATTCCCAATTAAAAAATCAATGAAACAGATGCGATACGCCTAAACGTGACCCCTGTACACGTGACTCCATGTCCAAAATTTTTTTAGTATTATGTGATATTTGAATTAGACAGCAATTCAAATATTTATTTAGTTTCAAAACTCCTGAGTGGACTTTTTACGTCATTGGATTGTATCAATTGATGAATGTTTGTATTCACTTTTTACAAGTAAAAATTTCAATTATACCGCGTTGAAATTAATAATTGTTTTTAAAATAAATGTTGTCTAATCAATGCTTTGTAAGAAAAGGGAGCTCTGAACACGAGCTCATGGCAGCTGCGTCATTCCTGAAATTTGATTTCAATTAAGGAAACAAAAGGCAGAACTTTTATTAAATATCTTTTGCGGTTGGACGTTTAATATTTAAGAATACATTCCGCGAAGTCCAAGGATAAATTGAATTTCACATCTAAATGTAACAATCTGTTTCTCTAAATTATAAAGTTTTGCCGAAATGGTTTTCTAGAAGTAGTTGAGTATTGCTCAATATTAGTCACCAATGTTAAGTGTATCGAAATGAAAAATTTCCTGTGATATTTAAAATAGCTATCTTGAATATCTGAGCAATTGAGGTTGCGCTCTAGACTGCCTACTGTAAAGTTAACTGAGTTTGTTGTTATATATAGTTCATTTTGTTGCAATTCGTGTATTGTAGTAGTTTTTGTTATATATACTAAAGAGTTGAGTTATCCCATTATATTTAGGGCATGTTAAAATATTACGTATAAAATACAGTATAATTCTCGTGATTCTTTTATAAACTGTATGATATATTCCAATTCTTTCACAGTACAACACCACAAAATGATTCCTTGTTTATGTAAGACTCTCGAATATAAACTTATCACTTATAACTTTCGACAGGTTTTCGACCATTAAAAAAGCAATTAAAGCAATATAACCATACATTCCCCGGGCCGATGAACTTTGAAGTGTAGGAACGGCTTTTTTCGGGAGCATTTGGCATGCAGTATCGTATTTTTCCCCGTGAGTGAGTTGTTAATGGCACGAGTGGGTTGTTTTGTTATTTTTCGTGCGAAATAACTTTTATTACCTTTGGTTTTCGAACCTGTTTTATGTAATGCTCTGTTTATCGATTTTCAGTGTACTACAGCATAATCGCTTTCAGTACAATTAAGGTAAATGATGTTAATATAATTTATTATAACCTACTTTCCGCCGTACGAGTCGTACTTATAGATTCTAATTCACATAATAATATGATTATGAAGAAAAGAATCAATATCATTGAATGTTATTAAATTTTTTAAATTGAAAATATTGAGAAACGTCATCCAACGATATACTAACGTAAAATTATTATACGAGCAATACCAATTGTATATAACATTAGCTGATGTGATCGGGAAATAGGTCGAGTCGTAAGATTTCATTAGGGTTACAAAGGTAAGTTAAATAAAGGAGTACATTGTATCGAAAGTTCGGCCAACCGATTTGCTTTACCGCCTTGTGAAACTAGTGTAGCAATTTAATGTCGAATCGATCGCGATTCGATCTCACTCAAATCCGGATTTCAGATTAAATAGTTCGCTCGTACTAATGCGAATAAGCTTGGAATCAATTTGGGGTTTTGTATCATCTGACTCTCATTTGTTAAAATTGCAATTTTTGACTTTACACTGCTCGAGCTCTCTTTTGTTACACGGAGCGTGATTCTGATTATTTATTCTGATTATTTCTTCATGAATGACCATTGACCATATAAACTAATAGCGGTATCAATTGTGGGATAGCATTTCCTTCTAAATGTCCAATGAATATTGGTCCCATGCACAACCATAGTAGGACCAACTAATCGAGATGTAAACTAGTGAATGTGGTAGTCGAGCACGCTTCGGCACGAATTGGGCCAGTTCGCACCGGGGAAGTACCACACCCCCACAGAAGACCGGCGTGAAATAGCATTCTGCTGTGTTTCGTTCGGTGAGTGGGGGAGCCGGAGGCCCATATCCTTTTCCTTACCCTTCCCAGTCCTTTGTTCCTATCGCCAATCCTTTCTTAATCCCTTTCCAAAAAGTCGGCAATCCATTTGTAGAGGCGTAAGGTCTGCAATGGACCTTATGCCTCTCCAAATGTTCATGGGCGGTGGTAGCGCTTACCATCAGGCGTCCCACCAGCTCCATTGCCGACTGTAACATAAAAAAAAAAAAAAAAAAAAATGTAAACCCCCGATGGTCGAAAATATTTTTAATTGGAGAATTTTATACCATTTTATTTTGAATTTAAAAATAACGCGAACCATGTCTGTAAAAATAGCAAAAATTACTAACAACTGTACCTAACTGATGTCTTCTTTTTTCTTTTTCGTTCTTTTTTATATTACAGTAACTATATGTTTGACAACACATTTTATCACCTTCAAAACGTTAAATTAAAGTGAACTTGTTTTCACAATTTTGGGCATGTCAAAATAAACCGTAATATACCAAATAAGGAATTTTTATTATAAATTAAGTAATCATCATAACGCAGGGTACAGTTTATATTATAAAGATTTGGTTAAGAATTATATGCGGCACCTATAAAGTTTACTTGGAAGGTTAAAAAGAAATCAAAGGATTCAAATTGATCAAAGGAAGATTCCGGATTAGTAAGCTATTGATAAAATAATTTATTTTTGATTAAGTGTTTGTTGGGTTTTGTCCTAGATAAATTTCGTGATTAATTTTTTTTTTTTGATTAAGATGAGGGTTGTGAATTTATTGACAGAACCTAAGAGTTTTTTCTTTTGGATATACACTATAGCTTCTGCGTGCCGCTCCTATGTAAAAATTTATTTCATAGCGCCTAGCCAAAGGACAAACTTTCATTATTTAGTACCAAAAACATGTCATGAACTTCTTTGTCAACCAATACCAAAACCATTTTTTTGAATAAGCTGTTAAATAAAAAAATGATAAATAAAAATACACTGTTTCTTAGTTCCATACAGTTAAATTTTCTTTTGTTTTACGCCTGTTTGATCTAGGAATAGTATTTGGATAATAATATGAAATGTAATGTCTCTACGTTATCATTTTCATACACATGTGGAAACCAAACACGAAGCACCTAAATTTTGGCAGTGACAATAATTATCTTATGTATGTATGTGTATCTCGTAAGGAAACTGTTTTAAGACGATTGCAGCCCTGAACGTCGTGACGCAAGCACGTAAGGGTGTGACTTTATAAATTCATTTATCTTTCATTTTCGCAGAGTGTATGCGAATTTCGTAATATCAAAAATTTAAACCAATATTTTTAATTACGTACCCAATTTTAAAGGGCTGTTAATCCAGAATGTATTAAAAGCGTATAGCATTAAAGTTTAAATTAGTTTGATACGGGAATTACTGTAATTGAAATTGAAACATGTTTAAATCTCGTTATTGTAACCAAAAATCTGAGATCAATATGATTGTTGCGACAATCTTAATATTATCAATTATTGCGTTGTTAATTATTACTTCATTTTAATTTTTTAAATAAATACACATTAAAAGCACAAGTATTGAAAAGAAGAATCTATATGAAACAGACAGCTTCGTAAAGTTACGTCTTTAGAGTTTTAAGCCATATTGTTCCACAATTTAGACGACCACACTTTCTGGCAAAATATTAGTAGGGAGAATTTTAACCCAAACGCAAAAATAGGGATGTTTTATTTTATTAAAATAAGATCAAAAGAAAAGGCAAAAAATAAACTGTAAACCGGCGAAGTAAGTGTCGGACTCCAGTGTGATTTATTTATAAACAAAATCGGTCATAAAATTTATGACCCTATGTTACTACCATGTACGGACGGACAGACACACAGAAAAACAGGTCGCGAAGTCTCATATCACTTTTCGGTTATAGAACACTAAAAAATCATATGTAATAAGTTCTAACGAGTCGGCCAGTATAAGAAACGTCGACTTTAACGGATTTTATCAACCCTCACTAGTATAATCGATAGAAAATAATTAGCTCCGTGTGGTAAATCAATTTTCGATGAATATCTGAGCATAGGATCGAATTCGAGCGTGAAAATTGAGAACAATATTAAAGCATTATCTTGGCATCTGTTAACATCTAATTGAAATATTATATTCTATTGTAATTGAATACTGTTGAGCTTACATTAACTATTAATGAAATAGCGCTTGTGTATTCAACAAGCTTTTCACCTGCGGCTTCACTCGCGTAGTTAAAAGGAATTAGTATTGTTATAGTGGTAACAAAAAACGCGACTGTTAAATTTATGCTTTATTGGAATGGTATTTTGACGGCCAGCTCCATATTGACAGGTAAGATAGATAAGAATAGATAGCCCCTTTTTTATTTGTGGCGCCTATTTGTTAATTTATTAATCCTATGCCAATTCCACAATTCTAAACATTACAACGACATTATTATTATGTCAAAACCCATAAAACGATTTGAGCTGTAGGTACTAAAGAAATGGACACACTTTTACATACAAACACCTACATACGATCGAAAAACATTACCCACCTTTTCCGCAGTTAGGTAAAAATGGAGAGATATAGTTCCCGATGCCGTGGTCTTTCCAAAATAAAAACAGTACCACGTTCTTTCTCGGGAACTATCGGAACAAAATTTATATATCAGTTAAGATTATTATTATATAAATTGTTTGTGATTTCGTGTTATTTTGTATGAGAAGCTTATATAGATACTTATGCGGTTCTGAACGAGGGTTTTATTTAAACTCAAATAGGTATATTTTTATGAAATAATATTTAAGCAATGGAAATAAATAATTTGCGCTTATTTTTACGAGAGTGTGAATAATCACATAGGTATGTACTACTTCAATTTTATACAACATATTTTTAATTTATAACCTGCTTTCCGCCCGCGGCTTTGCCCGCGTAGCCGTAGAAAAGATAGACCCGGGGTTTTTCTCGCATGTTCCCTTTCCCGTGGGATTTCCGGCATAAAAATATTTTATATATTCTATGCCCCTCCCCCGGTTCTAAGCTACCTCTTCAAAAATTTTCAACCAAATCGGTTAATCCGTTCTTGAGTTATAAACAGTGTAACTAACACCACTTTCTTTTATATATATACATTTTCTCATACTTGTGCAATTTATAAATAATTGTAAAATGTGTACTCATTAAATATAATTAAACTGAGATAATATCTTCAAATAAAAACTAATATGTACCTATAAATATATATTATTTAAATGTGCATCCTAGTTTAATCTGAAACTAAAATAATGATATTCCATGCTTGACTGGTTAATAAATATTGACCTTTAAAATACATCTTTAATGAGTAACATATCACATGAGTTTTTTTTTTGATCGAGATAGAGTGGACTTTACCTGAGCTGAGAGAAAGTAAATGCCATTTATTAGGATTTGTTAATAACACCCGTAGTCCCTTCTCTAAGGCAGTTTGACGCAACACAGAGGGGTTTAAGTTAGTAGGAATAAGACATAACCCACGGCTCCTTCCCCGGGGCCAAAGTTATATATGCAAGCAATTTCTCACTCTAAAATATTGTTAATTGTGGATACTTTCTATGTTTAACTAGCGGTCCGCCTCCGCTTCGCCCGTCGTACATATATTGCCTATAGCCTTCCTCAATAAATGGGCTATCTAACACTGAAAGAATTTTTCAAATCGGACCAGCAGTTCCTGAGATTAGTGCTTTCAAACAAACAAACTCTTCAGCTTTATAATATTAGTATAGATGTGTGAAAAAATTACATATAACCGTCTCCAAAAATAGTATTTCTACATCATATTTATGTATATTGTATATATTCTACTAACATTATAAAGCGAAAGTTTGTAAGTATGAATGGATATAGATGATTATGTATGGATGTTTATTACTCTTTCACGTGAAAACAGCTTGTCGTATCTGTAAACAATTTGATACGTACATAGTTTACAGTCTGGTTTACCACATAAGCTACTTTTTACCCGGTCAACTCATGAGTGACGCCGCTGGTTGCAGTTAGTATATATATATATTAATTCATATCACTGATAGGCGGTCTGAGTTTATGTTCTCTCAAGCCCGTAACATTAATCTGGAATGGCTAAGCACGACTATGCGCCACAACACACGTGCTATTTTAGCTGATAAGCGTGATCTACTGCATCTTCCCACTGAGAAATATTTCAGTGTTTCAGACGGATTTTTAACCCGCTCGATAAATCTAAGGATTACGTGCTGAACCGATAATTACTTCTTGTTATGCTTGTAGAATCTCCCGTACGTCGAACGAATAAAATTTTGCATTAAAACCTTATTGTGGAAAAAGTTTCGGTTGCTCACGTGTTCCATTTTATATAGTTGATTATTGATTTGCTATAGATGAAACATTATCATATGTCTTATTTGTTGTTTGAGCATTTAGGCGGGAAGAAAGGCGAGATAGGCCTTGCATTTAATCTCAATCTACGTAATCAGTTTTGGGGAATTATACCTCATTTTCTTCAGTTTATAATTGATGAAGTAGTTAATTTGTATAGGAGGATTGTTATTTGACTAAAATAAGTGAATATATATTAAGGTAACATATTAACGGCATAAAAACGTACTGTAGGACCTGTCATTAAATACCTTAGTACCTGGATGACCGAGCCTTGCTCGGTATTTTTTAATTTTTTTTTTTGTTTTTTTTTTTATAAATTGTGTTTTAAAAACTTAATTATTCGCCAAAAAGTAGTATTATTATTCGCCAATAGATGTCAGGAAGAGTCATAATAAATTGGGACTACTCAAACGCTTCCTATTTGTTAAAAAATTAAGTTAAAGTCGATAAAACACGAATAACACACGTATATAACATTTTCTAAAAAAGATTCCTAGCTAGATCGATTTATCGCCCCCGACACCTCCTATATACTAAATTTCATGAAAATCGTTTGAGCCGATTCCGAGATTCCAATTATATATATAAACAAGAATTGCCCGTTTAAAGATATAAGATTATAAGAAGGCGGCGTTAGTTCCGAATTTCGTCATGTGCCAGAAGCTTCTAGAAGCAGTGTATTATCCTACTAATAGAACCAGACTTCAGATGTGCAAATTTTGTCTTAATTTATATTTTTATATACATGTACTCAATATAATTAAATTTTAACATAGCATACATTGTACACAATAAAAATTGAAAAGAAAGGCAAAAAATTACCTAAGAATCGTCTAACTGAAGTGGATTGGGATCAGATGTGACATACGTGATGTGTATCGTGTAGGGTCATTCTTTATATTAAGATAATACTTTTTATTCAAAGTAAAGAGATAAACTGAATTAGATATTTTGAATACTGAATTATTGTAGTACAACTACTGCTGATTTGAACGCGATTATAACGGTAAATATGTCTGAAATAAAACAGTCTCGCAAATAACATCTCTAAGGATTCAAATTGGAAATCACACGAATATGTATGAGATATCTCTTGACCAGCCGCTATAAATCTCAATAAGTAAACTAACAATTTTCTGGACGTCAAACAATATTATAAAGACATCAATATTCTTAATAAATAGCGCCGTAGGGAATATCGCCTCCTGCTATACTCCATACTGAAATGGGAAGCCTCAAAAAGAATCTATGAATATATGCAGATCTATTTAGCACACAACGATAAGTTACAGGAAGGGTTGTATCACGAAAACGTTATGTAATGGACATTTATCAATGACCTTGAAGATGGTAGGTTTGCATTTTGGCTGTATTTTTGTGTTTGCCTGAGAACATTGTACTGGGTGAATCGATTTTAATCTTTATCTTTTATTCTTTCTCATTTGAAAATTGAAGTTAGTGCCACCCGTATGATATATATTAATTTGGCCCATGTCTTTAAATTTTAAGGCCAATTTTTTTTTTTTTATAATTAATGTCATAAAGAAAAAGTATGAGTACAGCACCAGAATAAAACCGTTATGAATAGTTCCTATCACGAATCAACTTTTTTACGCTACCGAAGATCATATCTAATTCTTATAGAAAACGAAAAATAATGTAGGTGCTTAATTATTTATATAATATAATTCCAACGAAAGGAAAGTAAGCAGTCACAAAGACTATTGATAGAATTGAAAACCTATAAAAGAAAGAAAGAAAAAATTACAAAAAACTCCTCTACAAAACTCCTACAAAAAAGTTTTAAACGCAAAGAAGTGAAAAGTTTAGAACTTTTTTATTTTCAAAAACGTAAACTCATTCATTGCATTAAAAAAACAATTAGCGAAATACACTTTGGAAAACCACACGACGCTTCAACTTTGAACGCAATTAATGGGCATGTGATGTACCTATACATACCATGTAGAAGTTGTTGAAAATTGTAAAAAACCAAACGAAATATAATGTAGAATGAAATCAACTGAAAACGGAAGAGTAAATTGGGGTGCTTTTTCGATGAGAAGTCGATAAGAATAATAATGGTTATAAATCAAAAACAAAGAGTGAATTGTATTTATTTAAGATAAAAATAAAACAAAAATCAGTTGTTTTAATTTTACAAATTAAATTTGAGACCGTTAAAGTTTTTTCCGTAGAAATTGTAGTTTTTCCGGAAATCAATAAAAGCCGTTTTTGCTCTTAAAAACTCCTAGACTTCGACCCCTACTTCCCGACCTCAATCGCCCGCGACTGATTTCCTTTCATGTTCTTCCTTTGACAGTGTTGTAAAAAATTGTCTTCAAAAATTATAGATCTTGGTTTTTTAAACTATATTTATTTAGTGTGTGTTTATTGTTATATGCGAATAGCTCACAAATCTCATGTTCATTCGTTATAATTTTACGTCTTTATTTGGTGTCTTATGTGTGTTTTGATAAGGTCTTTAAACCTAATATAAAGCGGAAAAAAGAAAGAAACAACAACGAAAGGCAACATTGGACATAGACAAAAATAAGAAAGAATAAGTTCTTTCTTATTTTTGTCTATGTCCAATCCCGATCGAAAAGTTTTCAAACAAGCTATCGACGCAATGTAAAATCCATTTTTATCACCAACATAAATATATTAAATGACATGAATACTAAATGAGGGCTTAAAGATAAACAAGCTCGCCTTAATCATACGTGTGAACTAACTATCAAAGCCGTTATACTAATGGGAATTTCCTAAACGTAATCGGAGGAAGGTTGTAAATTAGTTTTGTAAACTTTAATCTGTCGCCTTTAGCTGATACGAGTTTATTAAAGGATAATAGAGAAAATGTAACTTTTTACTCTCCATTTATATTAAGAGCAAAATATTATGTACGAACCAAATCTTCAAAACGAAGATAAATAAAAAAATTATTCTCAAAGTGAATCAAGGTCGAGCAACTCTATATATCTTTATTTATATCTTTCAGTTAACGTTGGTAGTGACAGATTCATTTCTATTATAGTTCTAGTTTTAATTTGTAGTGATTAATATATTAAATTAATATAACGTGAAATAATTTTCACGATATCTCCGTGTATTAAATATTCTAATACCACATAAGATGTTTGTATTTGTGTGATCTATCGAATGCGAGGTGTTTGAATATATTATGGAAATTTTCTCAAAGTTTTTCTATACCAGCCTTTTGCAATTATTAATAGACGTTAATAAAAAATCGGCTCCGAAGTTATCACAATATAACAACTGGCCTGCGGCTTTTCTCGTATCGTGAAAATTAGATATGATAATCCGGAACATTCTATTTTATCAAAATTCTCACAGAAATTTTTAATCGAAAAAGAAGGAGTTCTCAATTCGATTGTATTTTTTTTTTGTTTTAGCTCAGAACTCTTGAATGGGTGATCGCTATTGATGATTGTTTTAAGCCTGAAGGGCCCTGTTTAAATTGGGAAACTTTTTAGTTTTTTTGATAAAAATAATTATTTCGAAATAAGACAAACCTTCATCCACGGACACTAACTTTTATATAACATCCATATAAAGGCGTCATATTTTGTGTTCACTTATGATAATTTATATCAGATCTTATGTTATATACCTAAAATTCGTGTAATCGTGTGGTAGTACTTCGAGAGTGGCGGGCTATAGCGTGCAACTCTGTGTTTGCTCATAGATTAATTTTGAAAGGGGGCGGCATGTCATTTATCAATGTGCGTTGGAATGTTTGTATTACTGAATAAATTTTAAAAAATTTCATATTAAAACTAACTTTTTTAATATATTGAACGGCCCACGATTTTTATTTTTTCCTAATACAGTTACAAAAATACAGAACGCGAGATTTAAATTACACGTGCATACCAAAACCGTGAAAGCTAGGCCTGCATTAGTGATAATGTAAGGCTATATTAGACAAACTGACTAAGCTATTCTGCAATTTCCACGACAATTTCCTATAACATATAGTCCTCGAAATATCTTGCTATACGTTTAGGAAAGATAACTGCTAACGCGGGAGCGTCTCAGGAGAAATTTTGAAGATGTCTAAAGTGCTCGCAAGATCGCTTGTATTGCTTTGCGACCTTCTTATGTTGACATTTTCTCTATAACAAAGTGTATCCAATATGTGTATGTACAGGTATTGATTTATTCGACAAGTATATGCTAAATATTTGGTACGTCCCGATGCGTTATGTTTTATTTTGCAGCGGCTTTAATATTTTGTGATACAATCTAACGTATTGAAAATAGGCTGTTAGTTATTGTTCGGAAATATTTTTGAACTAGTGCCTAATTTACTTTGCATTGTAATTTTTAGTGTAAGATAAAATTATTATAGCAAAAAATATATTTGCTCACAAATTGTATAAGCATGTATCGTGGGTAAATAAATTTTGTAATATGAGAAATGAAATCGTGTTTGACATTTTAATAATCGATAAGTGTATATAGAAGCAAAAGGTCACTCACTTATTCATCATAAAATCTCGAAATCCGCAAGACGTATGAAGATGAAATTTTGCAGAGACTTAGTTTATACTTAGTAGACGTCTGCTAAGAACGGATTTTGCAATAGGAGTGCATTAAAGGCGTCTAGGGCTGTCGCAAGTATGAAAGTCATTCATATTTTGTGCTGCAAACTAGAAATTGAGTAGGTAGTTAACCCCCTAATAACAGATTTTGCTGCTTCCCTAAATAAAGCTATATTGCTTTACTGTCGTGAACAATTTTCCCACTTCTCAATTGTAAGGAAATCTGTCTCTAAATACGAGATTAACTGGACTATAGACAAATTGACAATATCATACAATATTTTTTTAAATGTTGAATACTTAATAGCTTATTCTTAAACTTTTTAGTTTCACTTTAATATACACAGTTAAAGTATACTTACACATAGATTTAATTAATTAATGTTCCGAAACTATGCATTAACATAGTATCTGGTCCGTTGTCAACGCGAATAGAAATTTTGTGGGTTTCTCTTTGTTCCCAATTACACTTACTGAGATTCACTGTAAGATGATTATTCGGGAGCAACGTAATTTAGTAGCTAATAGACTAGGGCTGTCCAAAGCGGAAACAAAACATTTTATCAAAACAAAAATATAGAAGAAATAGTCTTTTACTTCAATGCAAGAGACAACAAATTCTTCTGTTTTTTTTTTCAAATTTCAATTAATAAATAGCAGAAAGCTATCTATTGAAGAGAATACGGACTATATATAGCATCCTTTTAGGCTTACACAAATTTAATAACAAACAAAAAATATAAGTGATATAAGGTGTTTCAACTATTCTTGTGTTAAATCCGTCATTGATGTATCATATGTCTGAAAGACCAGGTGATGCGAAATAATACATTACGAAAAACTTACAAATAGAAAAAAATACGTCCACCCGTGCGGAGCTTGTGTGAGCTAGCTATATATTAGACATGTCATGTATTATGCCAGTTAATTTTTATGATATGAATTGTATTTTAATGGCTCCGTGATCCAAGGCCCTACTATGGACGTTTTATATAAAAGTAAAGTTGCAAGGAATTAGATGAAGGAGTGTTATTATTTTAATATGCGGTATTTTATGTGTATAGAATACACACAAGCTTCAGTTTATTTTATTAATGACCAATCTCACTCATGGTAATTTTATGTTAACAAAAAAACTTTCACATTTATATATTAGTGTGATAGTGTGATTCATATCTATTTTAAACTCTACAACGGTCGACTATTAAACGTTTTCATTGCTAGGTTTTATTTTACAAAGATCAGTCAAATCAGACATTTCAAATAACAAAAAACAGGCGAATTTTGAAAAAGACCTTGGCACCACCCACGGTGAATAAGAGTAAAAATTCAAATACCTAAAGATGCCATTTATCATTTTGGATAAATCTTAAGGTCTTTGTAGTCCATGTAATGTATCAATTTAATTAAATACAGCCAATTTTATTCATTTTTCTACTCCAAAATGTAGTAGTCTGAAAGCTGTGAAACTTGTACACGAATCTTGAAAGGTGATGATTAACTAATAGTGAAATAAATTTAATATTACATAGTGACGCAATTTGTGTGTTAGATGTACGTAAATACTACAAACTTTTCAACCTTGAACATTATATTATATACTATGACAGTTTCGTATGACTTGTTCACGTGAATTCCCCAGTTAAATAGGACCACTCCACGTTGACAAACACGACAAAATACTCTACACAGGAAAAAAAGCTAATCCCACTTGTTTATAGAGAAAATGAATCAGTAAAGTATATTAAATGTATTGGCTCTATACTATACAAAGGAACGCGTATCTATATATTTCATTTATAAAACATTATTGTAAGTTCTTTAAAACAAGTCACTAAGCACACACTCAAAGGCAAATGAATAAATTATACGCTATAACAACAATTAGCTATGCAATAATGGAATATTCCACGATTGTTTATTGTGTTTTAAAGTCGTGCTCTTAGTGATAAGCCCCCAGATCTGCGTTCACAAACATGCGCGTCCCAAATCTCAATGTTTAACTGTGATAATGAAGTGGCGAAAGACGAAACGAGTCCAGAGTTTCTGAGACACCGCGCATGACGGTGAATAAGTAATGAATCTTATACGTACATTTATATACGACATTGCCATGAGCATTTATAGTCGCGCCAAACAGATTTATGTGAAAAGTTCACAGCCCCAGCCAATTATAATTTGTTTTTAAATTGTTTACAGCTTTGTAAATGAAGGTTGAGGTTTTAATATGTGAATGGTTTTAAATATAGATTAGCATTATTTGGTTTGTAGGATGTGATGTTTCAAAGTTCGATGGGATGGAAATTCAAAAAGTTGGGTCGTTTGTTTATTTTGTAAATGATTACAATGTCATTATTTCTGTTTGCGTTCATCAATTAAATTTATTTTGCGTTGGCTAAATTTGGCCTACATCAAAATATGTTTAAAAGATTTTCTCCAATCCACAACAAAACAAATCAAACAACTTCACACGTCAATTAAGAAATTTATTTATTTAAATGCTTTGTTTTTTTTTTGTTCGAGATAACTGAACCTAAAACTTAGTAAAGTAAAGTAATGTTAGCGTAATATATAAACAAAACATTCTTAAATATATATAAAACATTATAACTATAAATTCGATATCATTGATGTCTCTTTAACAATTACCAAAAATTATTTTTGTCTGCTTTTCGTACATTATATGAAAAAATTGGATTATAACACACATTTAATTTTTAAGCACTTCATAGAATTAATTGTTCAAATATTTCATTGTTCGTCTTATTAAACATATCTTTGTATACCATAGACATCGGGCCTTTTGTCGCTTCAGCCTTTATTAAATTCCAAATCAAACGTTCAATTTTCCTTCGTTCTAGCAAAACTACTGAATAGCCATCAAAACACGTTATAAATTCATCGTAGTATTTAACAATAAACGAAAAATATACCGAAAATCTGAAAAGAATGGCAATATGAAAGGCAGATAATATAAAACGTTATGTTCTTCCGTTTATATCAGAAACTTTTTGAAGCTTTCAAAATGCGCCATATCTCTCTAAGCCAGCTACCCGACAAGTTACTTCATGACACATTTTCTACATCGATTTTTCCCAAGAACTTTTATTTTTATTAAATATTCGTCATGTGTATTTTAGCATTATCTTGCGTGAACTAGACGTGTGTTAAGTTTGTGCATTTTTGTTATGCGATGGCTGCTTATTTAAGATAACAGTACCAACAAATATGAAAATGACTATCTAAGCCTCTTTATTAATTTCAGAAGTTATTTTAAACTTCGATGCATATTTCTATTGATTTCATATTCTTGAACATTTTACACATTAAATATTAAAAAAACACAAGAATATCCACTAGTACTCCATTGCTACTAATGCTCTCGTCTCGTGTAATATCTGATTCGATTGAATTGCCAAATAATAACATACCTATTTCTCTCGAAGCTGTTGAAAATACTCATAGAATAGTTAAGTCTTAATCAATTGCTGCACGGGTAATTAAACTTCAACGTGCTTCAGAATTTATAAGATTATTATAAGTCAATTAATTTAACATTTCATAAATACAACATGATATGTGATTAGAACTTATTAAGTAATTACTCATTTCACTAAGAACCATAAGATCGTCTTCCACGTTTTTATTAATTTTAACATCAGAGAATGATTCATCATGACAATGATTGCGCAGGGTTCTCGATAAATACAATTACAATAATACCAGAGAAGCAATATGTTACATAGAAATCCCAGTTGATCTGGGTCTATGTGGCTGGGCTTCCTGGCAGCTTCAGCACGGCTCACGTGAGTTTTCTTTGTGATAATTTAATGCGATTTTCGATAAGATACAGAATCTGAGAAACTGAACTCGATACGCTCAGATGGAGCTCAATGCAATTTTTATTTTAAAGGTAATTTTTAACATTGCTTTCGATTTAAGTATAGTTTTCTTTCAACGGTTTAGGGCTTTATTTTCTACACAAATATAAATTTTAACTATTTTACGCCTATATCATACCTGGACGCTTTCTGAGTAACCTGGTTTACATACGAATCGAGGTATCCTAGTCCTGGATTTTAATCAATGAAATGAAACTATGGGGCCTGCTATGGGGACTGCCTTTTTAATCTTGTAGCACACAGAGACTTGACGCACATGTCCAGCAAAATAGATTTGTTTCCTTGTAAAGAAGTGTATATTGCGTCTGCCCCAAACCATACAAGTGTTGATGGACTTCACTATACATAATAGTCAATTACTGTAGACGGTAAATATGTGTTTTTAATGAGTATATGTATAACACATCATGCACACTCAAGGCTAGGCCTTTAACATGGTATGATATTACTGAAATACTGTCTGCATTATTTTAAGCTTGACTTTTATCTTATATATGAAATTCTCGTGTCACAATGTTAGTCTCTATACGATAAGAGTAAGGCAGAACAGCGTTTGCCGGGTGCACCAAGTAAATATATATTATATTAGGAAAGGACTGGGAAGGCTATGGAAAAGGAGATGTGGAACTGTAATTATCTGCAGCTCTTGTTTTTTACGTTGCACGTCAACTGAGCTGGTGGTTCGCCTGATGGTAAACGATCACCACCGCCCGTGAATATTCGTAGAGGCTCAGACCTCTGCAAAAGAAAGAGTGAAAAAAAGGAAATGGGCCTCTGGCTGTCCCACTCACCGAACGAAACACAGCAGTATGCTATTTCACGTCGGTCTTCTGTGAAATGTGGTATTTCCCCGAGGCGAGCTGACATAAAAAAATCATGATGAACGACTCAAGCATGTAATTTTTTCTGGGTAATTCTGACAGAAATGTAAATATTTCTGCCAGAATTCCTAGATCAATATGCAGTCTTGACTAGATTTCAATAGTATCAATCTTGATGTTATTATGAAATCGGAAAAACGTAATTGCCGACTCTGATATAACATGGCAATGGGAAAATAATGGGAAATAGGACAGTTGATAAATTTTGAATGAACAGGAAAAAAATTGATTACGAGGCGGGATTCGAACCCGCGTTTTTGTCAAACCGTAGCAACGGTTGCTATCTTGATCAAATTGTTTTCTATTCTTTCAAAATTTCTCATTCATAATGCATTTCAATGCTATAAATACTAAAAAAATTAAATAGGATAGTTTTCACGCAGGCTATTTGCAAGCCTTAAACATAAATAGAGAATAAATTGCTTCAAGATTAGCTCAAATCTCTAAAACGACTTTTGTTCTTCTCAGCAATAAAGTTTCACAGAAAGTCTTAAGTAGCCATCTAAACCCGACTTAAAAAGCAAAATTATAATTTATATTCGTCGCCTACATTAATTAGGGATTTCATTTAAACACTGTTAGAATAGCTCAACTGTAATATTGTATGATATAATTAATTTCTTTGTAAACAGCGTTACACAAATTCTCACTTTAAAGAATATTTTTGTATGTTTGTATCTAGTTGCGTATATATAGTCTCAGTGTTATAATCTTTTTGAGGATCGTATTTTTTTGTTATGAAAATTATTATAATATTAAAGTTTCAATTTGCCTCAAATACATGGGAAATAAAAGCAGTGGTGGCTCAGTGGTGAGAACCTCGGACTTCAAAATCGACAAGCCGAGGTTCGAGACCGGGCCGAGCGTGCAGGAAATAAAATGATTTTTCAATTTATCTGCACATGTGGATAACATCACCACTGCTTAAAACGGTGAAGGAAAACATCGTGAGGAAACCGGCATGTCCAAGAATCAAAAGTTCGACGACATGCGACATCTGCCAACCCGCACTTGGCCAGCGTGGTGGATTATGGCCTGAACCCTCATAGGAGGCCTGTGTCCCAGCAGTGGGAACAAATATGGGCTGATGATGATGATGATGATGACATGGGAAATGCAATGGTAAAAAAGGTTAATCATCTTGTTTACCTTTGTTTCATCTTTAAGAAACAAAATATGTATTGAGAAGCTCCTCCGTTTTCCTAAACTAGTCAACCGATATTAATCAAATTAAGCACATCTTGTGCAGTTTGACCCAACTCAAAACATAGGGTAGTTTATATTATTTCAATAACGATTAATGACTACCCGGGTGTAGCCGGGGCGGGGAGTATCACTTAATTGTACTTAAAAAAATATACCGACACCTTATTTCGATGAATTAAAAATATCATGCAACATACAAAAACTATATTTAAATATGATCCTTATCACCTTATCAATATTCATATGCTATTCAATCTATTCACTATTAACTTTTAAAACAGTCAAATTTATACGTAAACAGTCCTTTATCTTATTTTATATGTTTAACGTGTGGATGTGTGTAAGTGAGTGTATGTGCGACAGCTGAACCAATTCTTATTTGTTTTAAAGATGAGTTAGTCCGGAGCTTTATTAGCAATGTTTGATAGAAAATCGGTAAAAGATAGCTTATAATATATTATTTATCAGATTCAAATCACACGCAATGACGAATTTCAAATTCAAGATGTCCGTCACTACAAAATGGCGAAATAAAACGCAGAATTAAATACTAAAATGTATTGAAATTAAGCTTAATATTATGTTAAAACATCTTGGCATCCAATCTGCAAAGAATTACCCACATGGCACACGTAATGCAGAACTGTCGTCGAGGTACGTTGCTAGTCAAATTATAAAACCAGCATCTAATTTTTCCCCTACATACAACTTGATAAAAGACTTACCTTTTGTGTCCATTGGGTTTGTTTAGTCAGAAATAAAATTATGCAGTAATTGCATCACTTTGCTTAGCCAGCAGTATAATCGTTCCTTCATTTTGCATTCGCAACAAATAGAATAGTTATTTACGTAATGATAACGCTTCGCCCACGCTTCGCCAAAGAAATTGAAGAGTATTAAATTGTCATATTCTCGTAATTGGTCTTGATAGTGCTCTTTAACACTATATATTCCGTTGGGAAATAGAATAAAATGCTTTGACTCGTTGTCAAGCTTGTATTTGTATTGAAAGATACCGTTGAAGCAAATTTTTGTGAAACGTATGCTGATCTTAGTTTCGCTTTCAAAAGTTGTTAAAATAAATATTTTGCAAAGTAGCTATGGCGCTTCATAACAGTAAATTTTTATTAATCGCAATAATCACGTGGTTTTTACGTTATATATAAATATATACATTAATATTAGCGAAGTTAATTATACCAAACTTAACTTTTACCAATTTTTACAAGTCCATCGCTAATCCCCTGAATATTTCAACAATCATTTAAAATTTTGTAAGACGGCTACTTAGCCTATAACCCGCATACTAGTTAGTCTCCGACGAAACTGATAACGTAACATAAAATAATATAAAATATAAAAAGGACATGTGTCGCTACAGCATCTATGTACTATGTAATATACTTTCACTTCAAATTATTACTTTCTAAGTAGCGTTCCATCGCAAAGACTAGAGAAGCTTTGTTCTCTTGATTTTTTTACTTTTAACAGTTAACTGCAGTTTCTTCAGTTAGTCTGTTTACAGAATGACTGCACTGAGAACTAGCACTACGAAATTCCAAATGCGATAAGTTAAAAAAGAGTAGCTTGCCGTTAATACTTGCAATGGTATCGTATATTAGAGAACGGTGCGTGTCTTGCAAGGGCTAGTCCTAACTCAATGAGGTTTATTCTAGAACATTCGATCGTTTGATAGGGTGCGTTGCTCACAGGAAGATGAATGGATGGATGAAAGCAGGCACGAGAAGCCTTACCATTCGTAGATTCTAGACTTGCTAGACGACTTTTAAACCTGCGAAGATTACAATTACGTACAATTACCCTTACAGGTCATGGTCCCTTTAACAAGCATCTCTTTAACTTAGGGATTACTGACAGTCCGTTATGTAGAGCGTGCATGACGACTGAAGAAACGGCAGCCCACATGATCATGGAATGCACGGCGGTTGCGGAGTACAGGGCAAGGCATTTGGGTTGTCCTAGATCCCTCCCTGAGGTTTTTAGCAGCCCACACAAGCTGCTTAGCTTCATGGAGGAGCTGGGATGGTTCAAGCTTTGACTGGCTACCTCCCTCCTTTTCTTTCACGCAAAATAGGCGCTTGACGTTGAGTTGCAGAAAACGAGCCCGTATTATTATTATTATTAGGGTGCGTTGCGTAAAAATGGGCTGCTAATATAACGACAAACTTTTGTATTTTGATATAAACTGGAATAAACTTCACACATAGTCTATTGTTAATTGCATAATTTACCATTAAAATTAATGGTTTATAGTATATTAACAAATATATTAAGCAAGTCATACACGTTTCATTGCTCTAATAAACCTATCAAATTTCATTCGATTCAAACACATAGTTAATATTTGCTACTTACGAAAATGTTTAACATAATTTAATTTAATAGAAATTATTTTAATAAAAAGATCTGACAACAATTACATGTACTTGACAGACCTACACAGTTTAATCTAGGCTCAATTTGTATACAATTTTACATAACAAACATCATTTTGGTGTGAATGGACAGGATATTGAAAAAAAATGTTTTTCACAAAAATTTAAGCTAATTTTACATTGTGATGCAATTCCATAATAGTTTTTATGAAACAAGATAATTTACAAAATTAATCCGACCTCAGCGATTAAACAGTTTTTAGTTAGGCGCGTCAGCCTTTGCGACGCTGTTTTCCTTGTGAACACTAGGAGTATTTATTAACCCTCTATATCTAAAACTGTTGAAGCGATTTTGATGAAACTAGCACTGATCCCCAGCTACTACCTTTTCTTTTCTTAAGTCGGTTAAAAAAAATCGCCTTCAGCCATATATACCAGGTGAGGCTGTTAACAAATGGAACGAGTTAAAACCGGTCCACTAACAAAGGCTCTTCAATATCTATAAAAATCTCATTTGCTGTTTGCCTTTCACAAAGATATGATGTGTTTCTATTATTGAAGCGTGTTTCCGATTCGCTATGCGAACAGACATTCATCATATTAAGTGAAATTTCAACAGTCTAGATATGAATGTTTTTGAGATACAGACAGGCAATATTGGAATCTTGGCAATACGATTTCTTTCATCCTTTGGTTACGGAACTCTTAAAATATGCACCAAATGTAACTAAACATTTTCTTTATCTATAAATAAAAATAAAAAAACATTCGTGCCATCGTTGATTAGTTACATTTAGCTGTTTTTCTAATAGAATAACCGTTCTTCTATTCGGTTATATTACATATTATTAGGTAAACGTTAGAAAAGCAATTAATAGATACCCTTCCAATTAATGCTATAATATGATTAACAGTTAATCCTAAAACGATATTCTATTAGTCAAACGTGGAATTATCAAAATAGTTATTCCATAAGATGTATCACAAACGACCTGGTGCAACCGATGTATCCACGCTATGATGTATCTATATGAGAGTTCGCATTAACCAAATATTTTATTCAAACACAAACTCGAAAACTTTCACTCGTTCCCTCTGAAATCAATCTTAAACTGTAACTTTTCCTGCAAGTGTTCGGCGGCTCAAATAATGGGAATCTGAATGTGTAATGAACTCATCTTAACGCTAGAGGCGTTTCCACACAAGCAATTGATACGACTATGCAATGTTTTGCCTCCAGCGCTCCCTATTCATACGTGAGCATCCGCATAAATAAAGTCGCCTTTACAATATTAACTATCGTTGGCAAAAGTCTACAAATGTTAACTAGTGTGGTGAAGTCTCGTGACCCTGGAAACCTTGGATGGAATGCGGCGATTTATTTCGCACTTATTTTAGAGATAACTGGACTTTCTTACGCTTCTATGTATATCACGTTTTTCTAGTATTTTTCCCTAATTAAATCGAAGTAATTTCGAGTAAAATTATCATAACATTTTAAATTAATGTAGGACGTTTCAAAATATGTATGATCAAATATTTGTGACGGTAAAATTATAGCATACGCACATATATTATGTCAGTAGGGAACCTAAGAAAATGTGATGATTTAAATCTGAAAAGATCGTAAATTTTGAAAAATACAATTTTCTTCAAATCTTTCTATTTTATCCATATCGTTGTGATATATAATAATAATAAATGATTTCAAAGAATGCAATAACCAATGACTTCAATTGCAGTATTTTATAGATATCGTAAATAAAACGATTGAGAAATCAAATAAGATATTACAATAATTATTATTAACAAAAACTAACTCGCTACCAAATTGTTAGAACTAGACCAAATTTAAATGGAATCATATAGTAGGTAAGCTTTTAAACAAAAATAGAATTATAAAAATACAAATATTAAACACACCATTGTTAACCCCTCCTTTTTCAGAAGACAGTTGAAAAATTATTAAATACGTTTCAATTCAACAGCGGAGTCTTATTATTAACGATTCATAAAATTAAGCATCTCATTGTAACCGCTGTTTAGCGTTCAAAGAACTCTATAACTGTACATCGCATTGTATAAAGTGATTCCATCAAATTTCTCTCCTCCTTTTCTGTTCCTTTGAAATTAAATGTTTGTGCAAATGCCTTCATCTCTACCTTTAAATTCAGTCAAGAGCGCACGATCCGCAGCAATTTAATCAATTAACTGTTTTGGTATTCGTTCAGATCTTAACCATTTATACAGGCTACTATCTATGGACAATGATAGTAGGTAACACTTTATTATTACATAAAATATAATGTAAATAATGTGAAAGTAAAGGATGATAAATGATACAGGGTTACTCTTAATGTCATTAATTATTCCATTTTAATTAAAAATTTAGATGTTTATATTATGTTGATACGAAATTTATATAATATATTTGTAACATTCATAAGAACGCAGGGCACCTCGTGGTGAGGTGATGGGGAATAGCACCCCGCGGTCCTTATTTATCCCGGGGGAGATCCTTGTCCTCTGGACTGTCTTGGTGATAGCTTGGAGTGGACAATCACGCGGTTTGCTTCCCCTGCTTCTGGTTTGCCTTTGTAACCTGTGCCGCAACCTCACCACACCGCTGGTTGTTCAGCTGGTGTAGCGACCTTGTTATCATCACTGGTAACTGATTTGCAAGTCCATCGACGGGAATGGCATGTCAAATCATTGAACACCGCCTAGTCCAGATATTTAATTCCCAAACTTTACAAAACTGGGTTGGGTGTTTTAATGGATAACAAACTAACATACTTACAGCACATAGATAACATCACTGCTCGCACCTCTATGATGCTAGGATTCATTATGACAAACTCTGAAGGATTTAGAAATGATAAAACTAAAATTACATTATTTAACAGCCTCGTGCGCAGTATTCTGGAATATTGCTCTACCGTCTGAAGATCACACTATGCCACACATATCTTGCGTCTAAAATGCATCCAAAAGAGATTTTTATGGAATTGAATACACTAACATGGAACATGAAATAAAGCACTTAACTCATATAAAGATCGCCTCTCTAACTTTAATATGTATTCACTCGAAGACCGAAGAGACATTATTGATCTACTTTTCATCTCTTAATGTTTTAATAAAAAAATTGACTGCCCAAATTGCTAACAATAACATCATTCATGTCCCGGCTAGGTAACCCGCTTTAAAATAACCCCATTAACTCCTTCTCCCCGCAAATCCGTCTCCGGGGCCAATTCCCCATTACGCAGGCTCCCAAAAATTGTAAATAAATACAGCGATAAAATTGACGTCTTCTCCCATACATCCAATAAGCTCAAAAATCAAAAACGTAAATCATATTTACCAGATTATAATTAAAGTGTTTTTAATAATATTATGCATGTATTCTACTAATTTAAGTTACAGCTCTGTTCAATTTGTGCATGCTGTGTTAATCTTTAATTATTTGTTACTTTTTCGGAAGAATATTTGTTATAATATATTATAATTATACTTAAGAATCACTGTAAACAAATGTTGGTTGACAAAATAAATAAATAAAACTCGTACATTGTCCAGGGACTTCTCAGGGCTTCATCTCTATAGTAAAGTCAAGGAGAGGCTACGGCTTTCCCACAATACATTAAAATTTTCTAAAGGGCCTCTGTATGTTGAACATTTTGGACATAAACCTTCCAAAAGACCTGATATCTTCTTATTCTCCTTCTTCGTACCCCTGAAATATGCAAAGAGAAACAATAATAAAATAGCCGATCACAGAGTAAATGTAGAAATAGTTTTAGTTGATAAAATATTTAAACAGAAACAAAAGTTATGTGACATTATAGCCAATACTTTCTGACACAGAGTTAGTTTCTTTATACATTATCCAATTGTATCATATTGTTGTATGTATTTGAATAAATGCTACGATAGTTTTCTAGCTTGTAAAGCTATGAAGGTATCATATAGTAGGTACGAGTAAATTTCACCATCATTTATACACCGAACAACCGAAATGCTTTTGACGTATATTCAAATGTGCTTGAAGAACATTGAACCATTTAAAAGTGTGCACCAACACACAGAACTAAATATTATAGAAAAACGCTGAATGGCCACTTGAGTGTGGCCGTCGCATCCGCTCACCAACTTTTATTTTGTACAACTTGCCGGTTTGCGCCTGACATTTATTGCTTTTATATTTTACGACCTCTCCAGTCTTGCAGGATGTAATAATGTATTTGAACATATTAGCGGAGATAAGCATTAGTCTAGATTAGTTGACTGACTTTTCAACTTGTAAGAGAAAACCTTTTAGTTTTTCCCTATATAAAAAATACAATATAGCTATAACAAGAACTAGTAGGAAAGAAAAAGCAAAACAAGAGAAGAATGAAAAATCAAGAACGCTCGATCCATAGTATTGGAAAAACGTCATGTGCATGTCAAATCTATTCACTTGTTTCTTTACGTTTGATGCTAGGTTTTCCATAAACCTGGTGCTTCAATACCTTTCTCTGTTTCAATAGCAGACTTTTTAACGTGTGAGATAGGGATAGCGCTACGTGTACTGTATATGTCGTCCCTTTCTCGCAGCAAATCGTCTGAATACGAATCACATTAACACGACGTGGTTATAGTCCTGATCTAATTATTATTGAAACACGATCGTAAACAACCGTGGTTACTTTTGCGTTTAATGAGTGGCATTTTCAGTATGTATCTAATACAAAGGTACATCATAGATACTTTGTATTTGTCTTTGTTCGTTTTTAATTTGTTATTTATATTGACGCTTTTATATTTTGATATGTGATATTTGCTTTGATGGAAAATGTTACGAATTTTGTTCCAAATTAATTCATGGTTCTAAAATAATTAGAAGTGTTGTTGTTAAATTTGATATTGTAATGTGTATGTAGTTTAGGAGCTATATTTACGAAGAACATATATTAATAGAATACTATAAGTGCATTAGTTTATTGTTTTATTTATCTATACCAAATGTATATTTCAATATTCGAATAAATATATTGTGTAAGAGGTGACAAAATATATTATCAAAACAAGAACAAGAGTAGGTATAGTTTGTAATTGAATTTTTAATAACTAATGTGTAGGTACTAATCACTACTAGTAGGTACGATGAGTACCTTGTAATTAAGCAAAAAGCTCTAAAATGATCTTACGTGCAAACGTAATACACGTAATATCGCTAATAATCAACTTTGATGGGATTCGCCATAATTACCTCACACTGAAGAGCTTAGCGAGAGCTTCTCGATTCCTCGCATAACAATCTTTTGGTAATCCCCTAATCATCTTTTACTATATTAATAATTAGATAGCTGGTGCAATCTTGAGGTGCTAACCACTTCTATGCTCATCACAATGGCAAGCCACGACGGCATTATACATTTAATTTGGTAGTATTCGAAGTTGGCACTGCGACGCAAAGGTAGCATTACTGTCAAACACAAGGAGTCAATTGGTATTGACTTTACGGATCGGACATAAAGCCAAGGTCACATATGGGAGCCAAAATGTACTAGTATATTTTGGCTCACATATGTCATCCTTTCATTTCGATAATAGTAGTAACAGTAATTTTGAAAGTGACATTAGTGGGGTAATTAGATTAATTTATTGTTTCCAATGATAGAATGATCTTGACGCGTCTGTTAATAAAAATAGCTTGCTAACTGTAAAACTGTTTTGACTTGTTTGTCAGTGTAGGCCATAGAGAGCGTCACATTTAATACCTTAGGAATTTCGTTTCCATTCGACGCTCAACAAGGCTAATTTCAACCGTCTTTGGCAACGCCACGTTAAGGAAAGGTAGCGAACGAAATCAAACTAAGCCGAATTTGCAATGGAAATATCTTTTTATTTTCCCTTTGAGCGCCGGTTTAAACAGATGGATTGTCAATCGCTTTAAGATTTTAAGCTTTTAGATACCTTTATATTCGGCTATGCAAAGGATTTTATTGTTCGACGATTAATTGCCGAACTGCAAGATTTCGTAGCTGTATTAGAGATATACTAACCTTATGCTAAGTGTATGTGCTATGTTATCATAGCAAACAATACTTCCTTAATGGATGGATTTGCGTTTTCTTTATCGAAGCATTGAGTACTTCCCTGCAATAAGAGCAAGAATGGGAAGTATTTGCTCTACTTACGCTTACTTAATGACTACACTTCTAGTACTATTAATCAACAATCGATTATGCTAGCTTTGCACGTGGTTTCGCTGCCAAATAAATAAGAAATAGTCAGTGAATACGAAACTAGCAAACGAAAAAAAAATCAAATAAAGTATTCTTTCACAACTCATTATGTATAGTTAGATGTACTCAACTAGCTACGTAACATAAGAGATTTGGCATAACCTTATTAACATAACCAACTACAATACCATTAGAACTATTATATTATATTATTATGCATAACTATAATATTTTTTTTTCACCACGACCGCATCATATTTGAAAATCTTTAATTGTGCTGAATTTATTATGTAAAAGTGTATTTATGTATTGTATGTGTTTTTTCAACCGTTTTGTTATTTCAACCGTTTGTTTATTGCACTGCATTTAATATTATAATATATGAAACAAATATTACCTACATTATTTATATTTTTGTCTTTTCTTAGGTAATACTTAAACATTTATCATCCATTTATTCGTAAGGCCGTAAATGCTCATGTCTTTCCTCCGCTGTATAGAATAATAAACACATCGTAACCCATTTGTGATACAATATTTTTAGTAATATTGAATGGTACTAAGCTTCACATGGTCGCGGACGCTTTCAAGGTTCAGCTGAAACTTGGCTATAATGCGAGGGATCAGGGGCGGGGGCGGGAGGCGACCCTTTTGATCAGCGACGACGCGCGCAACATCCATGTGCTTATTATTTTTAGAAGTTTCTGGTAAGAAACGAATTTTCCCTATACCAACTAGATAAGAGACAAACTAGTTTGAAATCTGCTCTCGATATTTCTTGCTACAGACACATACATAGTGTGTTATTTATTATAAGTATTAATATTAGAATATATTATAATAGCAAAATAAAATAAAAGTCTATCGAAGGAACAAAAGTTTCAGAAATTGTCTACAGCATCTCAAGTTACATTTTCTTTTAAAACACGCAATCCGGAGCGTAGTTTTGTTCATTTAGTTATTATGTGACATGCTTTCAATAGCGAAGTTAAGAGATTGCGGTTAAAGTTGATACTATTTGGAGAGAGAATTTCCCAATGTAGGAGAGGCAGAGGGGCGCCGCCCCCGCGCCCCACGCCACCGGCGTTTGCCATCAGTTGGCCCTAAGTCACAGGTTTGCACGCAACAGCCCGACACTTTATTTCATCACTTTTGACATATAATCAACTTTAACCGCGCGTTTAACAGACATTTATGTCATGTGATGGCTCGTCAATAACTTCAACGCTAGTTTAAAGTATATTCGATAGAAAAATGTTTAAAATTCGTCTCGTGATCCTGTTCGCCGGCTCATTGTTGTATCTCCTTGGTGTATCGGGGCAGTCTTTTCCTGTCGAGAAAATCGCTGTTGGTAAGTTTTTGTGAGCACTTTTATCTCTTTTAAATACACGCTTGTGTAATAATGTTTTTGTGAAGAGTATTTTTTCTTTTGTTTAACAATATCAGTGCTTCTAGTGATAATAATAACAAGGCAGTCGAATATTAATGTATGCTCGAGGTTTGCTTAATGTTTTCGTTTTGGTTTTATAAAGTGATATATATTATTGTTTACGTTCCCTCTCACTTTGTTAACCAAGCTTTTGGACGTGCGAAAATATATCGATTTTCTCTTTCTTTCTTCAAGCGACTGTCTCTTTCGCACACTCTTCGTCTAAGCTCTGCTTACGACGACGGAATGTGCTTTGACGAAAATATTTTTCAGATGTGGAGTAATATTACGATATAAGTATCCGAGATTTAGGATTTTTGCAATGTTGGAGCTGAATTAAGATTTATTGTTTTACCAATAAAACAAATTGGAGTTTTACGTTTATGTACGAAAAATTAAAAGCCTCGCCGTTTATTAAGAAAAAAAACCTACAATACAAGAATAAAAAGATTTGTATCCATTTTAGGTTTTAATGAAATTTCTTATAAATGAATATAAAATAGCGCGGTTAGGCAATCAACGCCTTTACATATGGTACAAGTCGACAATATGTTTATCAAAGCTCAGCTGTGGTTTTTTGTGCAGTCACTTTTAACTGCTTAACAATGTTATGCGATATTATTTGCTCATAACAGTATTAATTATACTAATGTTATAACACAGTGTGTTTTAATAAACCTTAATTTTATTAATAGCTTACAATAACCGTGGTATATCAGGATAGGATTCGAATCTTAATATATTAAAATAGTATGTTCTGTTGTTTTTTATACGAAGTTGGTTTATGAAGTAACGTTTTATTTTTTTGCAAGGGTTTTTAATCGATATTTTACGATATTTTTTTATAAATAAATTATTGTTTATTGTTATTGTTATTATGGCTGTTGAGACCTCGAAGCTGCTAATTATTCAGATAGATTTCTATAGTTATGAATTTGTGTTGCGGTTTTTTTTTTATGTCACAGTCGGCAATTGAGCTGGTGGGTCGCCTGATGGTAAGCGCTCCATGGACATTTGGAGAGACATAAGGTCCATTCAGCAGACGTTACGCCTCTACAAATGGATTGCCGACTTTGAATTGGGGAGGGAATAAGAAAGGATTTTCGAGAGGATTAAAGGAAAGGACTGGAAAAGGCTGGGAAAAGGATGTGGGCCTCCGGCTCCCCCATTCACGGAACGAAACACAGCAGAATGCTATTTCACGCCGGTCTTCTGTGGGGGTGTGGTACTTCCCCGGTGCGAGCTGGCCCAATTCGTGCCGAAGCGTGCTCGACTACCACATACAATTTTGGTTATTTGAAGTTGAATATGTAATATGTTGAGTTTTTCGTTTAAATCGGTTTGTAATAATAAATAATAAATAGTTAATAGTATGCGAATAAAGCGTTCCTTATTATGGGGTAAATAGTTAAAGGTTTATTTTTATTTTTGTCTCGGCTTCGTCTGAGCTATGTCTATTGTCTATGAGTTGGACTATGCCACTCTCTAGCTTCTTCACTATCTCCAGATACAAAAAGCATAATTATTAGAAAATCTCACCATTGCGATGTAAAAGAAAGACATACAAAAAAACAGAATTTGGCATAAGAGCTAGTTGTCACCCGCGGTTTCGCTCGCGTGATCAAAGGACATTAAAAGTTGTCATACTTATCACATGTATAGCACCATCTATTGGAATTTGTAAATAAATCAATTGGTCATCACAATGTATCTTCCCGAGGGAATGAGATGTTTTTACAGAGATAAAAATTGTCTATAATTAATTTAACGTCTCAAGCATTCAAATTGTGTCCCTTGTAACGTAAAAGAGAGACAAGACACTTTATTTAGCTCTAGACGCTCGTCCCGGCTCCGCCCGGATATCAAGATTCCTGTTATATCCAAGGAAGCATTTAATCAGGATAAAAAGTATCCTATCATCCAAGTCAGCCTGTACGGTATGCAGAATTTAATCAGAATCCGCTCAGTAGGTTCAGCGTGATTGACAGACAATCATCCAAAAAAACAAACTTTCACATTTATGGTATTAGTGTGATTATTGATAAAATATACATTATTTTTTGAGTCGTAGAGCGGGCAACCGAGCTGGGGGCTCGCTTGATGGTAAGTAAAATGAACTTTCACAAAGGTAGGGCTTCTGCACGTGCGTTACTCACTTTTAAGGGGTAGGGGATAAGGAAAGGATTGAGGACGGTAAAGAAGGAAAAGTTGGTAAGGAAGACGCTTTCCGTCTTTCGTTCGGGAAGGGCAAGGAAAAGGATACGGGAAAATTTATTGTTGTCGAAGCATTAAACATAAAATGTAAAAACTAAAAAGACTAATTCTGTACATACTGTAGATATTCCGATGACAATTATACAATCAATTCGGCACTCAAGAAAAGTATATCTGTATGTCTCTCTGTCTGTTTCTGTCTTGTCCATATGAATGTATGTTACGTGCTTATCAAGCAGCAATTTCTGAACGATTTTATATGCAACTTGGTAGTTTTTCAATTTTTATTTCTTATTACTCCGACATTATTGGGAGAGGGGGTAAAAGTACTTCGTCGTAACTCAATAAAGCGCGGTCCGATTTTATTCGTTCTGTTTTTATTGGAAACATAACAGTTCGTGGCTTGTACTAAAGCAATTTCAAGTTAATCCGTTTTGCATTTCACGGAGTATAAACATCAACATCACCGCAATCGATATGCTGACAATTATTACTCATAATGCTTAAAAAAAAATTTAAGCAATAATCTAAAAAGTCTTCAAATAGTCAGTGGATCAAATTTAAATACCACATGGTTGGCACCAGCTGTCAAGTAAATAAAAAATATATGAATGGTTTCCCCCAGTACAAAGTCAAGAGGCAACATATTTAATGACACAACAAAAGAAAAACACAGTTGAATTGATAACCTCCTTTTTTGAAGTCGGTAGAAAAAAAAATTGTTATTTGTTATTTTTATTTATTTCTGTTTATGTTTTCACATGTATATAGAATTTAATTTAAATTATATCAAGCAAAAAAAAAGTAATTTATTGCTCAGTGATCTATATCACTATTCTATACAATAGACATTTATGTGTAATTGACGAGATGTTTTAATCTAGAATACAAGTGCTGCAAGCTAGTGAAAACAGGTCTGCTAGTACATATTAAAATTAATTTGTTATTGTTAGCAAGTATTGTAGAATTTATATAGCATATAACTGCAACTCGCTCGAGTTCTTATGAAATTTCAATAGTCGGTTTCCTCAACTGTCATGTTAAATATCATTTATACCGACATCATGACAAAGCTGTTGATTACTTAACATCAAGTAAATAAATTAATAAAAGAGTACCTAGTGTTGTTAATGTATTTTCTTATAGTTTGCTTCAATACATGGTTCAGTAAAAATTAAAATATTAAATTACACTCACATGAAATTAGTTAACAGCGACGTCAACCTCTCGGCTATCCGTGATTCCAACAGCAGACGAATGCCTTCTACTTTTCCGATTCTATATTTTGACGTGACAACGTCTTAAATTAGGTTGCGGCTCGGAGGCACTTATGAAAAAGTGTAACGCCCGGTAACGTTACGATGAGTCACCGAACTATGATCGGTCCGCCGCGCGCGCAGCACTAGAGAATTAGGCGCATTGAATCGGCGCGTGCTTGTGTCTCTGTCTCTGTCTTTTTAGTAAACAAAATATATTTTCTATAGTTAAAATTTGTGCGATTCTTATTTTCATTCAATTCTTTGTTCCTATTGTGCAATTTAATAATATTCATATCAATAAATATTCTACCGAGAAAAAGACGTTGTCACGTAAAATCTTTGCCCGTAAAACCGACTTTACAGGCAACCATTTTTTTTCTAATGAGATCATTAACATATGTCGTCATTAACATATAAAACATTATTTCAAGGATGACAATATTGTATCAATGCAACGTGGTCTTTATTAAGTCAAAACTTTTTAAATTTATACCATAAAATTGTTTATAAAATGCGAATCTCGTCTCACGGACGATTTTTCTATTCATAATTTTTTTCATACATTCATATTCACATTTATGCTAGAAAACAGAAATTTAATAATAGTTATTATTTAATCAATAGCATTTCTAGCATTCTGAAGATTGCATATCTGAAGTATGTAGCTGTAGCTACATAATACTGTAGTATATAATAGTGAGTAATTCACATTTTATTATGCAGATTTTCCTGTAGACTCCATATTATAATACACCTCTTTTTTGAATATTATAAAACATTCTATAGCCGGTTATTAATGGGCGGGATATTTTTCATTTCGCAAATCCTTCTGTTTCCTACTTAAAATTCCGGCCTAAGGGGCTTTTATTAACGAGAATCGGGAAGAGGGGATAACTGGTATTGAGATATTTTTGAAGATTAGGATTACAAAAGAAAGGGATGCGGTAGAGGATACATTCGCGGCGAAATCGTAAATATTTACAAGATTTTTCATGTTTGTGAATATAAATATATAATATATACAATAATATTCATTAATTCATTAATCGTATGAATGTTTCCTTTCTTTCCCCTACAAGTTCGGAATCACATGAAGAAGTCAATAATAATAATTTTTAAAAATGTACATTGGTACTGATGAATATTTATTCGAAGCATGCTTATTTATTTATTAAATTATCAACTAAAAACACAGTGTAGCTAATAAATATACAATTTTCGTGCGCGGTCATGTCTTTTACGCGAAAGCCATTTTAACACAGCGATCGATCGTTTAAATAGTTGTACAAAAAATATTTTCCATCGCAATAAACCGGTCGCGCTGACAATGCGAAAACGGCGGACCTTTTTAAGATAATAGCTATCCATTCGAACGTGTAATGTCCAATAGTATAGCAAGTGGTGGCTTGCGTGAGAACAAAGGCTGCAGTCGACTGGATCGAGTCGGTCTTGTGGAATGTTCTACTCAATCCGCCACCTAAACTTGCGATTCTGTGGCTTTTGTCAAACATTGTTTATGGAGTGCTTCGACAGCGGTACGTGCAACGTAGTTCCTGTTAAGTTAATTATATACGGTGCTTTTGCAATTGTAAAATACAGTTTGCACGAAATGGGCCAGCTCGTGCCGGGGAACGTACCACGCTCACAAAAGATTAGCGTGAAATAGTAACATGTCAATGCTATTGTGTTTCGTACGAAAAGTGGCGGAGCCAAAGGTCCACGTCCTCTTCCTTACCTTTCCATTCTTTTTCTTTGTTCCTCTTGTCAATATTTTCAGAGAAAAAGAAAACCCACTCCTACAAAGCTGGCAAATTTCCATGGGCAGTTGTGGTCGTCTACCATCAGCTTCTTTAACAACTGTAGCATAAAAAGATTGTTTTTATAGAAATGTTGCTACGAGTAGTAGCTTTAGTTCTCAACAAAATGTTTTCTGGTCTTTACCATAGTCTTAGCGTGTTGATCATATGAGCAGACGTCATTTTGTATATTTATTTGTCAGAATGATGTAAGAGCTTGATTCATTGAAAACATTATTTTTCAGTTTGCCTCAGCAGCCTCAACATTATTTAGAGCTCGTAAGCTCTAAATAATGTTGAGGCTAAGCTAATTTAAAAATAATAAAAACCTATAAAATTTTCATATACTATATAATATAAATATTGTTTATAAACTCACCTTTTTTATTTATCATAATAATAATAAAAAAAAGTAAAGAGAAATTTGATAAACTAAAAACAGTGCTTGCAAACAAATCTGAAAATCAAACAATGTGAATACGAAATAATATTATAGGGATTTATTTTCTGTGAAAAAATTGCTGATTGATCTTCATGCGGACTTACGCGGATACGGAAATCCGGCATAATACAGAAAAAAAAACAATTTGGACGTAGACATGTATCTTGATGACTGTATACCCGCTACCATGGTAACCGGTCTAGAGATGCGTTGCTTTAGTATCTTTACATTCCATTTGTCATCCAATTGGCTATGAATATTGGCAATTTATTCTATAGTCTAGCATGACAGGAGATAGATTAATAAGAGTCAACCTACATTGACAGATCATGACGTGATGAAATTTACTACGCAACTGAAAGGCGACAGCATATTTTGTGTATACGTAAAATAGTACTGAATATAATATAATTAGATAGAAAGAACCTTCAGGAAGGGCAATATCTGTTTTTTTCGTCGAAATAGATCATGATAGGAGTAAAAAAGATGAAGAAATAATGACAAACGCGCGATGGAAATTGTGGTGGAACGCTAATACTCGGCTTTTTTAAGATCAATGTATAAACACCTTTATTTCTTAAAAATAAGTATACGAATATAATGAAGTAGAAGCGTTTATTTGTTATTTGTTTAGATCAGAAAAAAGGAATTGATAAATTTCGTCAATTCTTTCAATATTTGAATTTTTGTTTTTTTTTTCCGGGTATACTAGAACTTATTAATATGCTGCGTCCAGAGAGAGTTCGGTTTTAATGATAGAAGATGAAAAATAGGTATATTACTGTGAGTAATGTGATATGTGATTATAAAAAATGATATTGAGAAATTTAAAGAATATAAATAATTCAATCACGAGGCGGGATTAGAAGCCACGTCATTTCGCAGAACCGTGGCAACGCTAACCTCTCGGTCACCGCCTCAGCAATCGAATTTCTTCTTCTCTTCGAAATAAATATTTTTTTAACATATTTTTTGTTATTCGTTATAGCTTTATGTTATTTTTGTTATAGCTTTCGAATTTATGTTACATGTATAAAGAACACCCAACGCCATCTATTCAAATAGTTCTCCTGATTGTTCCTCCTTTCCTCCTCGAAAATCCTTTGATCGTTCATAATATAACAATGTTATACTTATCTATATGTTTGTAGATAATCATAGTTAAACTGTATGAATTTAAAGTACGACCGTTTCGATTTTAATAGCTTTATATGTAAATGATGTTATTTGCACATATTGTAGTGGACAAACCGTGAGAAGGGTCATTGTCCGATCGTCGCATTCAGTATTGTTTCGCAACTGCAATCGAAATTAATCGTGCAGTAACAATAAGCCGAGTATTGGGTAGGCCAGGGCTTAAAGGGTGCTGTAAATTATGAAATAAATAGTTAAAGTATATTTACTTGGGACGTGCGTTATTGAAGCACGACAGTTAGCATAATTGTTATTTTTTATAGCATTGAAATGCTTTATAAATGAGATATTTTTAATGAATATATTGTTTGTTTACATACTTTTAATGTTTACATTCTTATTTATTTTACCGAGTATAAAATTTTTAGTTCCTTCGGGGGGTGAACTCCGTCCAAGTTTTTCGTTATTCCTTATAGTTTAAGGATTTGCCTCCCATACCTAGGGAAAAAATTCAACTACTTATATATAGTAATATTAAAAAGAAAACAATAAATTTCTACATATACGTATATGTAGAAATTTATTATATACCCTTATAACGAATATTTTAGTAAAGTTTAATTACTTCAACCCTATTACATTTACTTTTATGCATTTTTTAATGGATATTTTTTTTAAATCCTTTTCTAAAGCTCGGCAAAACAATGATTTATTCATTCCGCGGAACATAGCCACAGGGTCCTGTTTTGTACGGAGTGTGAAATATACATTCCAGTCGTTTAAACTCATTTGCGGTCGAAAATAAATAAACCTAGCTAAGTGTAAGTTTTAATCGCGCACGAAGGGTTCCGTAACATTATACAAAAAAAGGACAAAAATTCACGTGATTTTTAAGAGCCTTTCTTAGAATACTATTTTCTTCTGTTTTGGACAATGGAGTCTGAATAATAAGGCTCCGTTTGTATCCTAATTACTGTATATTTAAACTAAATCATTACATTTGTTCTACGAATTAATATTGCATTATTATTGATATTACTCAAATCATGCAACAGTTACGCTTATAACACGGATACCGAGTATTGTTGTGCTTAGGGAAAACATAAGCGTTCTTATGTGGTTTTCGCATGTCTTAAAAAGTGCTTAGAGTATCAAGGCTTGCTCATTAAATAATCTTCCGCGAGACTGAAGCAGAAAAGAGATGTTTATTAGCGAACGTTATATCTGAGTTTACCCATATTCTCGATATCGTGGAATTACTGTGTAAATATTTGCTGTGACAGTCTATTGATAATTAAAGGAGAATTATATTTCTTGATATCTGTTTTTAATATATCTTATAAATGTTTGAGTTCAAATGATGGGGCTTTTTAATGCTCCACATTTATTTAACATAGCATGATTTTAAACAGCCGTAAGATCAGATAAATTGATTTTAATTCGATCCAGCAGCTGCAGTAGCGCAGATTGGCAACGGTCAAAGAACAAAGCTTTTCAACTCTTACGACCTAGCTAAGAACATAATGCAAGCGAAAGTGTATTTGTTTGTCATTTTTGTTTCGTTGCAATGCAGTTATTCTATGATAGAATATTCGTGTATCACTAAAATTAAATGTTAAATAGACGTTCGTTGTCGTTGTTGCAGCATTTTATGACGACCATTGACATAGCCTTTCTCCATATATTTCCCAAAACAGATCCAACAGCCCGAATCTTGACAGCCCCCTTGGTACAGTGGTTAGCCCGTGAGCTTAGAACCGAGGAATCCTGGGTTCAATTCCCGGCAGAACTCTGATCACCCACTTATCCATAAGGAAAATTGATCAGTTAAACAGATGAATATCATCTGCCCCATACCCCAGTAGGGGACACGGGACTTCACTACACTTTTAATTTGCATATACCTCACTCACACTTTGCTTTATTCCATTTCAACATCTATCTCTCCTTATTGAAAATACGTCCCGAACTTTTACAAGATTTACATTACTCCTATATAATTTAACGCTTATAAAAATAGAACAATGAAGCAGAAAACGTTTTTAGTTGCTCAATAATTCATTTAATTATTATGTACATTCCTTGAAGCCAACAAACAATTTTGCAATACTACATATTATGAAGCAAAGAGGCTAACTTCTAGCTACTCGTGTTCTCAACTCCATCCAAATGTTGTTACAACTTTTCACGGTGTTGTTTTGAGAAAACTCGATTTTGCTGGAATATTCTAGAAACAAAATGTTATCGTACATCGCTGAAGATATTCGTCCTGAGAGAGTACAACTTTCAGTGTATCATACTTACAAATACTTTGGTGTTCTGAGAGCCATATTTGAAAGACTGCAGCTACTATGATTTATTTAAATAATAGTTAGCTGTGATATTAATGTACCATATAATGTGGCTACAGTTTCCCTAGTTCCCTCCACTTTTTTCACATGACATATTGAAGACTTCTAAGCTTTTGATTTCTCTCCGCTGAGATACGTGGTTATCCGATTGTTTCATTTTCAACCGACTTCAAAAAAGGAGGACATTTGACTGTATTTTCGTTGTATTTGTTACCTAATAACTTTTTACTAGGTGAACCGATTTTCATGATACTTTTGTCCTCACATGTGGTCCCATTTATATTTGGTCTTATTTAGACAATTGGAAAGAGTTCTGTTTATTTTGACAGAAATAACTGTTTTTTTTATCCCAAAAAAATTCATACTTTGCATAAGGAGTTGGTAACGGTTTGTTGAGTTTGGTTTTATTTATTCAACCAAAATATACGAGACAAAGACTGCAATTTCCAAACAGATGCGTGTTAACTGTTTGTTAGTGATGATCATAATTCATTATACAATTAAATTGTACCCTGCGCTTACGTTTCAGTTATTTCTTAGACATGTGTGACCAATCTCACAGACTAAATGACAAAACGTGGATGGAAAACTATCCACTGTTTTTCGTATAATTATATATTTCATGTTCACACAGTACAGCGTTCAGTAACTTTTTTATTTCATCTATAGATCCATATTGAAATAAATAATTTTGTTATATACAAACATCAAACGGCAAAGGTAAAAGCAGTTATTTGATAACAGCACCGAAAATAGTTTGTATTTTAAATAAACGATATTCAGCACAGTACTCATTCAACTTGAGCTCAAAAATTAGGTCTGAATTTAAATAAGTGGTGAGACCAAATTAATAACACAAACTCTTAACACCTGCCAGCTTGTAAACGGGTCGAGATAAAATCAACCGGTCAACCTATTTATAGTCCCTCACGCTAATGTACTGGTATTGCGAGACATTTTTTCAATGAATATTTTTTTAATTAATTATTTAATTTATCACATCGCCACTTGTGAAAATCGTTTTATTATATAACAAGTTTCAATTCAACTAAAAATAATAAATAATAGTTTAAAAAAACACGCTTTAACAAAAATCATATTTTGCAAATTGAAAAATGGAATAATTTTATCAAATTAGTGTATTGTCATCGGTCCTCAATAAATCTACAAAGTTTGAACGAAATCTGGCCGTTTAAAGTGGGTCAAAATCGCGCCCAAAGAAGTCGATTACAAACAAACATACAAACATACAGGTGAAGCTAATAAAAAGCGTGTAATAATGATACGGGAATTTCGTTTGCTTCACATTTTTGACACAATGTACATTGGCTGTACAAATTGCGTATTTTAATACCTATAAAAATAACACCTGATGTTTTATTAGTGCAAACAAAAACGAGGCTAGACTCTAGAACAACAGCACGCCCCGTACTAGCATCACAACAGAACGGTCCCTCCACATTATACCTATATACAAGCTCTACTAATTAGCAAGTGAAAGCCCCTACTAGCCGTATTGTTATTTCATCACAAAGCAAGCATGATCAATTGTGTACATCAGAAATTATAGACAAATTATTGCATAAATTATGCTGATCCGATGAGTGAATAACTACTGAATTAGTGGGGAAATACAGGCACGTATATAATATTATTGCTCACTGCGAATGCCGTGTTGAAACTGATCTCAATCTATAAGTCGTAATTGCATTAAGCGTCATGCAGATTTTGATGAAATACATTTATTTTATTCTAGCCGCGCCCCGCGGTTCCACCCGCGTAAGTCCGTATCCCTTAGGAATATCGGTATAAAAAGTTGCCTATATGTTATTCCAGTTGTCCAGCTGTCTACGTACCAAATTTCATATTAATCAGTTCAGTAGTTTTTGCGTGAAAGAGCAACAAGCGTACAAACATCCTTACAAACTTTCGCACTTATAATATTAGTAGGATTTTGGATTTGTTTATTAATAGCTTTTATGGACTTCGCATACGATATAGTCGTAGTAATTTAATGTATATTATACATATAAAACTTCCTCTTGCATCACTCTATCTATTAAAAAAAAAACATCAAAATCTGTTACGTAATATTAAAGCATACACGCACGAAAAGTGTGTTGTTTTATGCTATGTTTAAGTGATCATATCTTCATCATAGTTTAATAAGTAAATTACATTGAAAATATATTCAATATTTTCTGTTATTCAGTCAAAACAACGTATAAACGTTACGACCAATTTTTAGATGATAAATTTTTAAAACGCAACCACAAAATTTTACCGAAATGAATTTCCAATGATGCCTAGTCACATGCAAAACCACTCCTTTAATTAAGCGTTATTACCACATTAATTTGTCATAACAATTTTTCGAATTGTATAATCATTAAAGTAACTGCGTAAAACTGATAACTTTTTTTTTTTTTATGTCATAACGAGCAACTGAGCTGGTGGTTCGCCTGATGGTAAACGATCACCACCGCCCATGAACATTCGCAGAAGCTCAGACCTCTGAGAGTGCGCTGCCTACTTTTAAGGGATAAGGGATAAGGAAAGGATTGATGAATGGAAAAAAGGAATGGACTGGGAAGGGCTAGGAGAAGGAAATAGGCCTCCGGCTCCCCCACTCACCGTACGAAACACAATAGCAAGCTATTATTTCACGCCGGTTTTCTGTGGGGGTGTGGTACTTCCCCGGTGCGAGCTGGCCCAATTCGTGCCGAAGCGTGCTCGACTCCCACAATAAAATACAATAGTATTTTCTTGTGTTTGATTTTAAGCGAGTATTATACATTTAGAAATTAAAAATTTTAAACGCGATTTATTCATTATATTATTAAGACGACGTTTCAAACACTTTACAGCGAGTGTGGTCACGGGGAGTCTCCCCGTGACCGTGCTCGCGTGACGTTACAAAGTTTTTAATTTCTTAACTCAAATACAATGTAATACTGTCTCAAACTCAAACTCAAAACCCTTTTTATTCGTGTAAACTTTTATAAATATTACTATATCTGTACTTATTATTATGTGGTATAGTCATCAAATATTAATATTATTTAAAAATACTGTTTAACATGTTAACGATTAACGTATGTTTTCACTACATACTTTTCCCTAGATATTAACGAGTATTATCAACGTAGCTATATAAATATCAACACCTCAAATTAAAGGTTTTACATTTAAATTTCGGACTTATTTATGTGACGTAGAACGCAATTATATGAAGAATTCGCATATGAGCTGGCATCTAGCCAACTACCGCAAGGAGCATCCTACCATATATACCTTCGTCCTAATGATGCCAGTGTTCCGGATCATATTATATTATATGAACTACATATCATATATTTTTTATCATTATACATTAAAATGAAAGATATTTTTTGTATACTGTCTTCGTATCAATCTTCATCCAATCGGTTAAGTGGTATAGGCGTGAAGAATAGCACAAACACAGAGTTTCGCATTTATAATAGGTATTAGTTACATGCATATGATAAAAAAATAATAATTTCAGAACAAATACCTCAAATGCAGTAAGTTGGTTCGCGCTCCGCAGGCCGTCTCAGTGAGATTTAAAGTTTAAACACGTTATTCAGGGTGTCACAACGAGACTAAACGGTTAAGACAAATTTACGTCCATTGTGTTCACTGCAATTGTATTCTGGCAGCCCTACTGTGATGAAACATAGGTTATAATCCTTATATAATAGTTTGGTCGCACTCATGGTACTGGTTTATTTTTGTGTGAGGAAGTAGTCTAATGATTTCTAACAACATTAAACTAAATAAATGAGGCTTTGCATAGCATAAACTGGCATAATTAAGTTATATTAGAGCATCTAATATAGTATATGTTTTTTTCTACAGTCAAGACTATCCAAACTATATATAAATAAAATAAAAATGAATCGCGAAATGTGTTGCTAAGCAAACATTTCGAGAACGGCCAGACCAATTGGTGTGTATGTGTGTGTTCAAAACGTCGGGATAAATAATATAATGAATAAATCACTTTTAAAATCCGTTAAAATGTCTTTTCTTTCTAAAAAGCAGTGAATTATGTATTCATGTTGAGGAAATTTCGAATGCTTTTCATGAATTTACGTAAATTTGCATGAAGCATATCTAAAGATATGGAATATTTATTTTCAATTAACATACTGTGTAAAAAACGACAATTTTTATGAATATAGCCAAGTGGTTCAAATAAGCAATTGTATTTCGTCGAAATAAATTAATTTAAATCAGGATTTTATGTAGGACTTCGGAGCTTTATCCCGGAAATACTAGGGAAACGGAAAGTATGCAAGGAATCCCCGGTTATAGGTACTAAACGCTCATCTCGGCTCCGCCCGAGTCGATGCGGGATAAAATCCTAATAGAACAGGCATTGCTGTTCACAGATATTGTGAATATCTATCTCAAAAAAATCTTCCAATGTTAATAACATCACATACTCACAAATTCACATGTTTTATCCTCTAAATGTTCTCGGTCGATGTTTATCGTTTATTAGACAATTTGAAGTTGAAGACATCCAGGAATAGTCCTAAATGATGTTTATAGTTGGCGACTCTTCATATTCAGTGTCTTTATATAGAACACTAGCTGTTCGCCCCGGCTTCGCCCATGGAACATATTATATAGCCTGTCAATAAGTGATGTTGCAGCTATCTAATGGTGAAAGAATTTTTGTAATCGGTCCAGTAGTTTTTGCGTGAAAACGTTACAAAAGTTTCTTTTATACTATTAGTTTAGATTTACAGCAGGAAGCGACTTTGTTTTATAGTGTGTAGTGGTTTGGTGCGTTGAGTGTATAAAACTAATAATGCACAATCCAATGTCGATAGCTCTCTAGTTGTGGGCCGGAGTCGGGCAACGGAACATGTGACAGGTGATTTTCATATGGAATAGCAGAATTGATATGATAGATTGATGATGTTTGATACACCTGCAGCGTTCTTTATGAATGTTGGTCGATTTATGGTTATGAGACATCTCTGATGATTATATTGTTAAGAAAATGTTAATTTTGATTACAAACCGTTCAGATTTTATTGCTATTTTTTCGAATAGATTTAAAACATTTGTTTCAATAAAATTTAGAATACAAGATTTATTTTCTTAATTACAATTCTGTAAAAGTATAAATTATTTTATGTTTTTTACAATAAAGAACTCCTAGATTTTTGTCCAAAAATTGTTTCAAAACATACTAAGCTATTAAATAATTAATTTAGCATTCGTAGTATTCGTCTCACATAGCGAAGATAAAAACAAACTTAGCGAGCATTCCATTGAGGTAAGATGATAATTTAAATCTGGTGTTTAGTTTGGGAAATGGTTGGCTAATTGGCTCTGTATGTGTGACATACTATTTTTATCTTATATTATTTCTTCGTGATAATATTTTCCATCGTTAATTGAACTACAAGTGCTAAAGAATCACGTTGAATCACGTTGCTTTGTCCATGTCGTCACGTCAAATCCATAATTTTTTTCAAATACTCACACTCCCAAAAAATGTTTAATATATTCTATTACGCAATTTTGCAAATATATCCATTGTACAAAACATTGTTACCTGCTAACAACAAAATGTTTTAAAACCGTTTCACGACATAAATTTTATCTAAGAAGTATTGCGAATTATGCAAAAGATTAAACACAGCGATCGCCATCTTCCTACAAAAAGACGTAAACAGTAGTAGACACTTACTGCAGTAATATCGCAACTTGTATTATCTTTCATAATATTGCGGCCCAGGCTCCATGCTGCAATACTTTTGTGTTGAAAACTTCTTTTAATCTCCTTTTAATGAAGTTACAAGGCTCCCAGTGCCAGGTACGATACTTGAGCAAACAAATCCGTTTAATAAGAGAAAATACTGAATCGTAAATTCATAATACTATAATTAACTATTTTCTTATTGTAAAACCATAATTAAACATTTTTTAAGTATTATTCTTTATCTGAGGTGGCTATTCGTTACTATTAATATTTTTATTAAGTAGTCTTGTACCGTTTCGACGGTTGTATTATAACAGCCTGTTGTATCATTTTGTTAATTTATTAACTTCTATCAATATAAGTGTAGTTAAAAAACTTTATTACTATTATTATTCATAGGTGATTAAACAAATTTGCCTCGTTACGTTACGTTACGTTATATCGCATTATTTTGTTGTTTCGAATTTTTCTTATTGTAGGTACATTGTGATACAATAATTACATATGTATGATGCATATTAAACTATTATAATATAAATACGCTCTCTACTATTATATTAAACAAAGGAATGCGAAAGTCAACAAAATAGTATAAAAGGAAATATGTTTTGTTCAACCCGCTACGAAACTTTAAAAGTTGAATGTTTTCATTGCGAGTCTTGGATATCTTCTACAGCATGTATAATTAATTGTGGTATTTATATTTCGAAACTTGACTTAGTGTGGATTGTATATTTGTTGAAAATCATTTCAATTCCTCTACATTGTAAATACTAGTATTTTCTTGTGTTTGATTTTACGCGAGTATTATACATTTAGAAATTGAAGACTTTTTAGCGGATTTTAAACGCGATTTATTATTAAGCCGACGTTTCGAATACTTTACAGCGAGCATGGTCACATACGACAGACAGTAATATAATGAATAAATCGGGATTAAAATCCGTTAAAAAGTCTTTAATTTCTATTCGTAAATACTCTTAAATTTGACAATAGTTGGCCTGATGTTTACGATCATCTAATTTATTAAAGTCTATCCACATTAATGTACTATGTAGAATTAATTGTGTTACAAAGCTTGTATTCAGTTTCGCAGTGGAAATATTTAGTTCAATGAATTTCACCCCCAATTAAATGTATTATTCAAATAACGATGTTGTTATCATAGAATAAAGGTGCGTATTAATTATCATACGGATAATGATATGGAGATATTGTTATTTAATACGGTATTCGTTGTTTTTTATAAAATATGATGTAGTTTTATTCATGGAATGAATACACTGAAAATATGTAAATAGAATAACGCACAACCTTAATTATTTGAATAGTTGTTGTTTATATTTATACGTATTTGGATGGATAACATAATTTTGTACTTTTGGATTTTCGACGAACAGTCACCGTGATACGTTTACCATTAATTTCAGTATAAAAGCTTATTACAGAAGTATGTTTCGTTCGTAAAGACCTATTCAGTAACTCATTTTATCACATATTAACGAATTTATTTTCTTCTCTCTTTTATATGCAGGGAAAGTTTCATTTTTAAATTTTATTAAATAAAAAGTATGTTAAAGTTTATATTAGTCTATACTATATAAAATAAAATTTTTTCAAACTGTGCTCAATAGTTTTTTGAGTTATGGACACCCACATAAATAGACTAACAGACGGTAAAAAATTACTAACTATTGCTTCAGGCTTTATAATTATTCTTTTTTAGAAATATTTAATGTACCTACACAAGAAGTCTGTTTTTATTGTTCTATTAGATATATTTAATAGCATATTATTTTAAGAACAAAAACACATAGACTCACAGTATTTTCATCAACCTCTAACTTTTGATCATGTAAGCGTTGAAATATTTTAAGCCAGTCATATTATTCGTTATAAACGATTTTTTATTTAATACAACCCTCAGTAAATCAATTGAAAAAAAAAAACAAATAGAAAAATCTTCAAATAAGAACGGAAAGAGAATTATAATGGAACGGAATGGAAGGAATTCAATTGCTAGACCTGGTAAATCTAACGAAGACTAACTAGGTCCAATAAAATACTGGTTCTTAGCGAAAGAGCCATTAAGTTCGTTTAAAGGTCGTTAGAGTTTTTCCTTTCTAACTGTAGAAAACAATTGCCGAAAGTCGCCTGACTGAAAACCGCGCAATGTATTTTTTAAATAAAAGGTTTCCTAAATAGCAAAATTATGACGATTCAAAAAGATCGTGAATAGGCTCTATCTAGACAGGCATGCACTTCCTTAGACTACGTCACTGCTTACATATATATATATATATATAGATAGGTTGTTTGCAGTCAACTGCCTGTCTATATCATAAAAAAATCTACAAGGATTGAATAACCAAAAAATATTATCATACTAAAAAGCTTAATGAGTTAACGTATTCACTGTATCTCTTAGAAATTAATTGTGCTATCGATGTAACACTGTCCGAAATTTATAAAAACCTGACAAAACTTTATTATATTATATGTAATAAGAAATACACTAAATAAGTAAATACGTATTTTACATATAACATAAATATTATCTATTACATCATATAAAAAATCATAAATTAAGATAGTTAAATATATCCACATGAAAGATCTTAACTCAATAATATATTCGTTTTTATATTATAAGTAAATTAAACGTCCTTTTCTATTTCATCTGAATAAAACACGTTCCAATGTGATTTCCAAACCACATACGAAATATACAACGTGAGTTCGCTTGCGTGGAAGCCATTAAAGAAGCTACCGGAGTGTAGACCAGTTGAGATAAAAGATTCGGCCAGCGCAATACATCAGTCGATGACGCCAGTGCGGGCTGCCTCTGATAAGAGCTAATAATGGGATCTTTTATTTTACTGCTCGGTTTCACATGTCCGTGCGCTATTGGATTGTTATATATTGTGAATGGATTTTGACGCTATTTGTTGAGATTTACTCTCAGGAATTATATGGAAGGATAGCGTGTTTTCGATTTGCCGCTATGCTTTGAATGATGAGATAGGATTAGTTTTAGACTAGACAAGGGAAAGCGAACCTTATTTTTATGGTTGACAAAATTTATGGTTGACAATGCATGACACATTGTAAGAAAATATAGCTTGAATTTGCGTGTATATAATTTATGGTGGATACATTTGAATTCCGATACCCTTTCAGAATTAATTATAATAGTGATTTATTCTTCAATCTCTACTGATTTTGCATATTTAACCTTTGCTACTAACGTATACTTCTACAGTTGAGAGGTGGCCATGCTTTTATCACCTTCACTTGTATAAACATAAAATTATATGTTTGTATCACACTCCCTATATTCACTTTAAGCGGACAGATTTAATACTTCATACTTATCAAGGATCCGCGAGAATACAATAATTTCCATACGTATACTATGTATAAAAAGTGGGATAATTTAGTTGATCATTTAAGTGTGTTTAAAGTTTTTGTTGTATTTATTACAATATTTGTTCACAGGAGCGATTTTCGACCAAAACACCGAAGAGATCCAGAATGTTTTCAAATACGCAATGACCGTCCATAACCAGAACATCAGCAGTCGCCGGCTTGAACTGCAAGCGTACGTTGACGTCATCAATACTGCTGATGCCTTCAAGCTCTCCCGGTTGAGTAAGTACTTTCCCTCACATGCTTTCCTTTTTCTACTCTATCCTTTTTGGAAAAAGATTCAACCCTCTTAAACTTTTCACGGGACATCTCTCACGGGAGGACGATTTGGTGAGGTGCTATTCATAATCTGAAAAGCCAGGGATAGCACACAACTTTAACATCAACAAAATGTTTGCATCGCGTTTATTTTTTGTTTATATTCGCGTAAATGTCATTCCCTTGGTATGTTTATCTATTTCATTCTACCCTCTCCCATATGAGAATAAACACTATATTAACTCGCAAATATCAAAACACTCCCAGATTTCGTTTCTAAACTAGAAATACTCTTTGTATTTTTATTCGACCGCAATATCAAGCTACGAGTGAAACGAAACAGAGCATGGAATTCTAACAATTTTCCATTGTTTCTGGTGACGTTCTTGTTAATTGTATTCAATTGTTTCTACTATTTCACAATATATGCAAGTTAGTGTTATAAATAAACAGTTTGTTTTAAACTTTTGTCGGGCAGTTTATTTAATAAATGGAAAGCTCTGTTCGTAACAATCAATGACTGTTTTTGTTTCTTTTTTAAGCCATACCACATTTTCTGTTCCATTGTGTACTACAAATTGCAATGTCTTTAACTAGATAACGCGGCGAACATCGTGCCACCAGGTATATTAGTTTTGTGAATATACTGTTTGATGTTGTCAACAGCTGCTGGCTAAACAACTCACTCTGTTACACTTACTCACTCTTCATATAATGAGATTGTTAAAAAACAGATTCTATTGCTCTTTTCTTTCTTTTGTAAAAACTTTGTCTTGGCAATGAAAAACACAAATATGGTATTACTGTATTAATACTATTAATGCGTAATAAAACTATATTTCGATGATTCATTTTTATTTATATTGATGCAGTAAACAACCTCTATGAAAAATATCGTGTCTAGAGTGGATTTTCACTGAAGCCTGAGTTTCTCTTAGTTGAAAAATAAGAAATGACGTTTCATTTTAAGGGAAAATAAAGTCACTGACGTGACAGAGATGTCACTTTGAAGTGGAAATGTTAAGGAATCGATAAATAATCACTGGTCCGCGTGATAAGCTAAGATTTGCATGAATGAGCAGATCTGCCATCTATTAGTGAACTAACAGCAGATAACATCTAGTCATAAATATGTTAGTACAGTCGCTAACAAATTGCATGCATTATTGATACTGATCGAAATGATACCGTAGAAAAATGACAGTGTGTAGACTATTTTAAAAATAAAGGACACGTGACGAATAAACAGTTTTGCAAAAAAGTGAATATTGCGACGCAAACGAAACCATACAAAATGAGATGGAGAAATAAATATCTACGCCTTGAAACGGAAATTTAAGTCCGATAAATATCATAGATAAGTAAACACATACAAGCTACGTAAATTGAAAACGCTCATACAAAATAATACAGCCATTTGTGTGCGGCGTTGGTCGTTAAAAATTCCGGGGTAATTTTTAGGTAAGAATACGTTTTCTTGCACACTTTGTACATCACACGAGGTACTAAAGAGCTCTAAATTTACATACACAAAACTTTCTTCGTTGAGGTGTAATTTTATACGAGGAAAGAACGTCTTTGAATTTCAACTTCCAAAGTATACCTTGGGTTGATTTTATGTTTTCATAACGTGTGTTTGATGCAATTTTATGTAAGAGTCGTTAGGTTTTAAAGAATTTATAGAGGTCGAAGTATGTATTACAAATTCATATTATGAATTAAATTTCACAATCTAAACATAGATAACTCAAAGTTTATTGACTGCCATAGTGATCTATTAACGCACAACCCAAACCACTGGACATATCGGACTGAAATTTGGTTTGCTAGAGATAGATGTTATGACGTAGACATCCGCAAAGAAAGTATCTTTATAAATTTTACCCCCAAGGGAACAATGCGATGCAAGTTTGTAGCGTTATAATTTATTTTGTTCACCCTTGCGAAGCTGCGGGCAACAGTTAGTCATGAATAAAAGAGGTTAAAATAAGATGTACCATGGTAACAAGTGGTCATTTATGAAAAACCTCAAATTCAGGCAATTTGCTTTATCAAAGCGACGATAAAAAAAAGAATCAGAAACGTCCAACAAAAGATACCAAAAAAGCTGACACTTCTCGGAGACATGAAACGTATCGCAGCTCGTTTATTTCAATGCGTCCAAAGATACGACTTGAGAACCAGAAGGAGCCGGCAACATATTTCGTATCTCTAGAAAAAGTAATTTTTAAATACTGACGGAAATTAAAAGGAGGAACAAAACCAAATTGCCCGTAAGAGGATGAAGGTGAGGGCGTTATTCGTCCTAATGATAGGAACTTTCTGGTATTTCAACGGCGAGGCACAATAAGATTGCCTTTCCTCAAATCCACTGAAAGGGGCCGTGAATTTTTTATTTGATCGCTAACTTTCTCGCTCGTTTATTGTTCAGGTATATTTTTTCATCGTTGAGCATCCATACAGCCTGTTCAAAATGCAAAGAGTTGTATACTCATATATTGTACAATTATGTATGAAGGTTTATGTGATTATCTTTCTAAAATGTAATTCGTATGCGTAATAGTTTATATGTGAATGTGTGTAATTGATCATTTGATATTATTAATTTTTTCTTTTCTGATTGCAATTTATTTGGTTTGATACTTCACACGTACTTCGCCGATCTCAATATCATAGCGTGACGCCACAAAATTCCATTTCCAGTTGTACTTGGTTATTGTATTTTTCACAATAAAAGAAGCCTATATTATTCCTCCGATTTCATCTATCTACATTTTCAAGCAGGTTATAAATTCACAATAGACACAGAAAGTTATTTAGTTCAACAACATTTGTATAACATTTTCTTTTATACAATCGATTTCAAATACGAATTATAAAGAAGGTATGTATTAAAAATCGTAAAGACAGTTTATATTAATAGAATTTCGCATTTTAAAATCGGTCTCTCGGCTCTTTGTAGAAATTCAAATGGCTTGGTACTATCATGAATGGTATCACCACTGCCGACGACGGACGTTATCGGCTAACTTGGCAAATATTTATGTGAAGAAAATATTTAGCATACGGTAACATATTATTAGATAATATGAATTTAGATAGTCAATAGACTTGTAGTAATAGCTACGAGTGGCCAAAAACCTAAAAGATTAAATTATTTGGATACTATAATCTTATACCTTTAAACGAGCCATTCTTGTATGTATATATATATATATATATATATATATATATATATATATATATATATATATATATATAAACGATTTTCATGAAATTTAGTATATAGGGGGTTTCGGGGGCGATAAATCGATCTAGCTAGGAATCTTTTTTAGAAAATTTCATATTCGTGTTTTATCGACTTAAACTTAGCGACTCTTTCTGACATCTATTGGCGAATAATAATACTAATACTATTTTTTTTTCCTGACATCTATTAGCGAATAATAATACTATTTTTTGGCGAATAATTAAAGTTCCAGCAAATGGCGTTGTTAAGTAACGAAGTCAATGAGTGTTTGCTTTGAGATTAGACTAATTGTTTATATGCACGTGTTTTCTTAAAAATGCCAAAACGATCTTGGAAAAAAACGCTTATAAACAATCTAACTTCACGAAGTTAAACCGAGCAAAGCTCGGTCATCCAGGTACTACACATATATCATTTGCAAAGTTTTCATGGTTTACGTTGAGTTTAATTTTAAACCTAATAACAATTGCACTTAGGTTTAATTCCTTAAAATGATGGGAGCCTAGCCTACTTTTTAATATATTTTGCTCATAAATCCCCGCGGCTTCCCAATTGATAGCCATTATTCTTTTTTGTTTCACGTGGTGTAGTCTTATTGGGAAATAAAAAAACATGGTGTAGAAAAATAAATTGTGGTTTAAGGTTTTTATATGTATTTAATATAAGCTAATGTGAAGTTAAATGATATTTTAGTTCAATTAAAAATAACATTACTCTGATTTCTGAACCTTCGTTCACACTAATCATTAGAGTTAATAGCCTTCACAATGGAGATATCTATGTTAAAACCGTTTCAGGAAACCGGGCTAAAGAATACAGAAACTGAATGTCCAAATTAAGCGCATTCAACGCGTTTATTATGTGAAATGTAGGGAAGCTTGCGGTTTGTTTTACAGAAGCGGTCTAATAGCGTGGCTCATAAGATTAATTATTTATTTGTGTAATCCAGGTATAATCGGAAAATTTATACAACAATTTATGTAGGAACATAGAAAAATTGTTGGTGTCCGTGATTAATCAAATAATTGAATTTTCTTTAAATGCATATAAAAAATAATCTAATGTGTTTTATTATGAGCAAGTAAATGATTATTATGCTTGGTAGATTGTTTGATAAATTATCTTGGGTTGAGATAAATGAATATCGAATTTCAACAAAGATGAGCGCTTAATGAAAAATTAATGTTTTTCTCGAAGTTTTCGTTAAATAATAATCATGGATCCTTGAGTTTACTTAATCCCCAAAGTGTAGTGATCTTTCGATGTTTATGGTAAGTTACTTCTTTGATTAATTACAAACGAAAACGAGCAAGTTGGGTCAATGGCGGTATTAAAATCTTTTAAACATGTTTATTTGTAAATTTTGGGAGTTACGTGGTTTAAGTATGTATTTAATGAATTATGTGTTTAAAACACATTTTTTTTTGTATAACAATTGTTTTATTTTTTTTTAACTCAAGTGCATCAATGTAGTATAATATTTTAAATATGTATCATATAAAATACAATATTAATACTTAAGAGCCCTTGAATTAACTTGCCAATGCTGAAACAGGTGTTAAAATTTTAATTTATATATCTTTGCACCTCGAGCGCTTGTAATTGTACCCTAAAGTAATTATCTTAAAAGCCTGTCACTTGAACTTAATTTAATGAACTCGAAAATAAAGTGAATTGTCTCAAATTTAATCCGAATGGAAGGTTTTTGTGTCCAACGCAAATACGTGGTATTCCGACCGGGCACGTTTTAACGTCTTCGTTCCATAAAAAAGCTTTATATAATCTTTAGCGACTTTATTTTCATTATCTGTGCTTTACATTCAGAACTGGGTAAAACTCCGGGTTATAATTATGCGAATGAAATTAGCGTTGTGGCTTAAGTTTATTAGCGGTTTACTTAAATTGTTTGTAGCTTTCTTTGAGTTCGTAAGCGTTCAATAAGCCCTAAAATTATGTATCAAAAATAGAATGCGTTAAGGTACATTCAGATGTATAAACATTCCATGCAGTATACATTTGAACATGTATGTATGTTCGTTTTTTAATGCAATGATAAGGACTTGGCGGTGGTGGTGGATGGTGGCAGTTATTAAGGTTATTGGTGCATAAATAATTGTTGGGCACTATTATTCAACCTCAGGTCTTTTAATTTTGATTATTGTTGTAGAAAAAACTGTTCGTAAACCTGATTAAAAACATAATAAAACCTACACTCAACATAAAATATTTACAGTCACCAAACCTGTTAATATGCAATACTAAACTTTTACTAGTTTATGCTTACTTGTAAGAGATTTAATAAAATAAACATATAAATAATGTAACAAATTTCATTGTAAATGGTTCAGTAGTTTTTGCGTGAAAGAGCAACAAACACACACACATATCCTTACAAACTTGCGCATTTATAATATTAGTAGGATGATGTTCTTAATGCAGCCTTTTTGTCAAATTCTGAAAGCCTAAACTATTATAAAATTTGGCCCTATCATAGTTACATTTTACCGGACATTTACTAACAAAAAATAATTTCTTCACAAATTTCAAGCTCATTGCACCAAAACCAAATAATGTTCATAAATATCCCGGACACGCCATTTAATACAATGCTGTTATAAAATCCATTCTTCGAGGACGTCAATTAAACGGTATTATAATATGAAGACGATGACCTACTATGCAGAATATAAATTCTACGATGCATCCGAGAAGGATCGCCATCCCTGTATTAAACCGAGACGCACAGTTATTCAACGTGTGACAATAGAATCTCCGTCAATGTCTCTAAACAAGCATTAAATACGACAGTGCAGCGAAAGCTCAAACTAATACTGATGAGTTTTAACCGAGTGCAACATATTTAATCCGTACAGCATTGCACCTATATTTAGCATAGACCCATATAATTCGCGAATATGTATTTGTAAATTGGAAATACGTGATATTAATGGTTACGAACCGAAACTGCGTCATTGGAGAATATTACACAAAATTTTGTTAAAGCGTTCGCTGGTACGTAAATTATAATATTATGGATTTATTTGCTGTGGCAATTTCCAATTCAAATAATACGGTATAAATACATGACGTTAAATGGTACTTCCTAATTCGATTATGGTTTTTTTTGTTTGTGTGTGTAGTCTAGTGTAGAAATGTTTTTAATCCAATGATTATGCTGTGTTTCGAATGTTTAATAGTGATTGATAATGATGACTATTTGTGCACTACTAATAGTTTAGTTTTGTATATAAATATAATACCCCCTTGTTTGTTTTTACGATACGTAATATAAACGAAACTTCTTTGAATAGGACAGGATAAAGAGAAAAAATAAAATTATGTGAATTAAGAACAATATTTTTTTGCATTAAACTAAGTTTATAATATTATAGAACATTTAAATAGTAACACTTCTCAGGGCATCGTTACTTCTACAATATCAAATTTATTATAGACAGTGTGAAATCAGTATGCTGTTATGATTCATATTACGATTAAAATAATAAAAAGGTTATTAATTTATCTGAAAGAAAATCACACCTCATGGCAAACGTCACTTCGGAATGCTAATTAAATATATATTTTCTGTATCTGGGAATGATCATTCTTAATATATAATTTTATAAACAACATCTTACCAGCGTACCCGGGGAAAATCTCACAGTGAGCTTTATGATGTAAAATTAAATGATATTCTATTATTGAACAAAAGCTTTACGTAATGGTAAACAAAAGAAACGCTAACAGAAAAGGCAAACTATACCAAGAAATGTAATAAATAACAAAAAGCATTATATTGTATAGTAGTAATTATACTTATGAAATACAATATTATCAACATTATTTTAACACTGAACCTAAAACCATTCGCGCTTATGGAATTTAATTAACGCTAACGTGTGCTCCAATGTACGCACAATGTTCGATTATCTCTGAAGCTAATGTAATGAAATTTGAAATTAATTTAACCGTTTGTCCACAGTTTGCACCCAGTTCGCCCGTGGGGTGTTCGCGATGCTCGGAGCTGTAAATCCGGAGTCGTTTGATACCCTTCACTCGTACACTAATACTTTCCAAATGCCCTTTGTCACGCCGTGGTTTCCTGAAAAAGTAAGTACACGTTATGACAAATTTCAATTAATTCTAAAATGTATAAGTTATGATAAACATTGCATAATCTGTGTTCGTTCTGAATAGACTATTTCCTAAAAGATCATTGTAGATATCTATCTAGGATCTCTTAGTGTGGTACAGATAATTTTTTTTATTTAAGATGGTTATCCAACACCTGTTACATTAAGTGGTACACATAGATTTTACGATTGTGTGTGTGTGTGTGAGATATTTATAGGATAATCTAACATGTAAATTTGCGTAAAGTACAACAAGATCTATATACACAGACACATTTTATATTGGTATTATTAATTTATTAAAATGGGCTATCAAAACTGTACGGGGGAAGCAGAATTATAAACGAGTTATTAACAATCAATAGTTATTTTTAGTAATAAGTTATTAATTCATTTGAATTTCATAGGCTTTTATAGAAACTCTGTAAACTTGTTTATTGAAACTTAATAACAATTATTGACGACCATAAAATAAGCGAAGCATGGCAAAAGTTTGTATAATAAATACAACTTCACGTTTCGATAAACAGATTATATACAAAAGATGTCTAGTACAATGTTAACCGTGATAAAATTCCAGCGGAAATTCCTTTTTCATTGATGAGTATAAATGTGCTGTCGGATGGACTTAGATATTTTCGCTGACAATCGCTATTCCTGATTCGTTTCCGATCCCTAAGGCAGAGGATCCATACAGTAGAAGGCGATAGACGTACAGATAATCTCGTTTATATCACTAAGGACAAATTAAAACGCAAAACGATTTATTAATTTTGAATTTATATACATAATCACATCGTATTTGCCGCCGTATGTGACGTCACAGCTCTCACTTTAAAAAATAAATAACGCTGCGTGGACAGAGCACGAAAATATTCTAAAAAATCCTTTCGACTGACAGTTGACAGAAAAATCATTATAACTTTGCCTGTACGACTAGAAAATAGCTATTGCATCTTCATTCTATTATTCACTAAAGTGTGAATCTTAATACGTAATTTGATAAAATCGTTGCCAAGTTTAAATCTAGCATGTATTTTACAGCACAATATAGAAATATTAAATATTTAAACTTACAAATATCACCTTACTCTTTTAACAAGCAAGCAATTAATTAAGTCTCAACGGATAGATTTTATGACTTATGCCTTGGTAGGTTTTCCTACTGCATACAATCCTGATACTATTATATCGATACTACTGAGTTAGCTGTGTAAAGGACGGCTTTCTCTACTCTTACCTCCGATATAAAAGTCTAATCTAAATTACAAGTTTATTTTCCCAAAGAACCGCCTTCGCTTACTCAACGCACAACACAAGTCGCAATATTATATCTACTAACACATAGAATCATATATGCGTTTCTAGTTAACTCCGGTTAACGGGTGGCGGCTGAACTAAATCGTTTGTTACAGAAGTTCCACATATCTTCGCTGATGGGCGTATAGATAAACGTTATTATATATGCGCGAGCATATAAAGACAGTTAACTCCTGCAATTTTGTGCACAAGCATTGCTTTATTGATAAATTTGAATGTACTACACATTGCAGATTGTTAAAATAAAAATAAGCACCCCCGATAAGGGTATGCCTAGTGTGGTTATGTCCAACCAGACGTGAAAAATTCCGCTAAATTGTATCCAGTATCTAGTAATTAACAAGTTTCTGTGTATTCTCTTTATAACAGACTATCGATCCGTTCCGGTTTTGGCCATGGTTATGTACCACATATTTTTTGAAAATGCCTATATCGCAGTGAAGTTGAAGTTTTCTACTGACAGAGGATTTTACGATATCGGTCCAGTAATATGTGTGAAAACAACAAACATACACACAAAAACACAAATGCTTCCACATTACAGTATTAGTTGAGATATGGAGATTGCAATCCAAACGTACCATATCTGCATCGCATTTAATAGGATTTTCGAATGATATAGAATGATTAACGATACATTTCCAAACAATAACAGTTTCATATAGACGAAGGCGTGGTTTAAATTGTAAAGAACTGAATTGTAGATAATTATAATTGTAGTTAATTATTTTTATATGAAATAACGGGCAATTCAGCTGGAAATTAGCCTGATGGTAATTGATCACCACCACACATGAACAATTGCAGAAGGCTGCAAATGACGACTTGCCCGCTTTTAAAAGGATAGGAATAAGATTGACTAGTTGAATAAAGGGATGGACTAAGAAGGGTGATAAATAGAATACGGGTCCCCAGCTACCCAACTAACTCACCGAACGAAACCCAGTAGCAGGCTACTATTTCCTGTGGTCCCGCTCGCGAGCCTGCCCAATTCGTTCCGAAGCGTGCTTGACTCCTCACAGATGGCATAGAATCCTTGCACAAATATGGTCACAGTTTTATTGTGTTTGATTTTACTTTTAGAAATTAAACAACTTTTTAACGGATTTGGAACGCGATTTATTCATTATATTATTAACCCCGCGATTTATTCATTATATTATTAACCCCCGGGTTAATAAATCGCATTTAAAATTCGTTAAAAAGATTTTTAATTTCTAAATGGTCACAGTTTCTCAATGTGTCGATTTTTTTCAGCTCTAGTATACAATGGAAGTGCAAAGTTCAATATCACTCATCTAACAGCGTTGCGATAACTGCTCATACAGAAGCTGCCAGTGCCGTAAATAAAAGTTCAATCGCTCATTTACCTCATCTAAAACACAAATTACAAATAGAATAATATATCTGCATTTCAAATACATTGATATTCAGTCGGGAATACCGTCAATCGAAACTTCGGTTTACTCTGCTATTAGGCTAAAGTATCGACCGATGTAAATTTAGTGGGATGTTTGTATGTTCTAACATTTTACATTATCGCCTTACAGATTTAGAAACTCGATCAAACAGCTTAATATTAATTTGATTTGAGATGCATAGGATTTGAAGGATTGATTACACATGAGTAACACGTTTTATGAGAATAACATTTATGTGTAGTGGAAAAAGTAGTGCAGAGGGCAGGCAGCTTAAATGAAAAATGAAAAGTAAAATGCCGTATTTTATAACTAAATATTACTCGTACAATAAAAGGCACTTGATTTACAATAATAAGGTAGTTACTGAAACTATAGGTATATAACGCATATGCGTTATTTCGCCTATAACGCATATGCACAAGATGGTAAAAAAAGTTGTTAGGGGAAGAGGTTTCTTACCGTTCCAAAGGAAATTCTTATTTAATTAATCCTCTTCGTTAGTAATACAAAAATGATAAAATTTTTGTGAAACATTAAGAGTATACAGCCTTATAAATTAAAGATATGTCAATAACATGATACATTTAACATTTTCAACTGAGTAAAACGCAATTCAATTAACAATGCTATCTGCACTGGATTATAAGGCTATATAACATTATGTGGTCAGTTATTCCAAAGCTATGCTTAGCATTACCTTTGCTATATTTCTTACTAAAAGCATAAAAATCAATTGGCAAAGGAAGATAATGTTGTAACAAAAATGAGAGGTAAAAAAAATCACTGTCGATCGGAAAGAATGTTGTACTAAACATAATGTAAATTTTTAAATGTTTCTTGATTTAAAACTTTTACCTTATTCCCCTTATTTTGACTCAATTTCGAAAAGAAAACCTTGTTTTCAATAGAAAATTCTACATTTTCTGAGAAAATCAACGTTAGTGATGTTTATTTTTCTTCCAATGAAAAACCTTTAACGAACATAAAATGCACGTACGTAAAGTTTATATTATGAAACGAGATTTTTTTATTGAAAATTAGGCTACATATTGGATAATAGGTAAATAAGGTTCATAGAATATTAGAATAGTATAAGGTAAAAAATATGTAAAGGAAATTTTCAAGAAATTTTATAGATAAAAATTTAAATAGTAGAAACCAAAACTTTGGGCGCCTGAATTTTTTCACATGAATTTTGAGCCAGAGTGAAAAAAGGATAATTTTAATGTTAGCAGGGATGGAACTAGCTTTTGTATAGCATAAAGACGTTTTTCTTTGCAAGGCCTGTTATTGTATATACAGTATACACGTCACACGTCGCTCATCATCAAACGACGTCTTTCTATTGCTCTCATGAAAATACGTAACTTTAGCCCGCGAAACCCTTCCACTTCTAAGCGTCTCTCTTTCAGTCGTTAATACTCGAGTTGAATCTGTTAGATTAATGTGTTAAGCCTTTCACGACTTGAATCTTTTGTTTTATTTTCAATAGAAATTGGACGAACTTCTTTTATTCGACAAGTTATTACTTTCCTGAGTCTGAGTGATTACGAATGAATTTTTTGGAGACTTAGTTAGAATTGATAAATGTTCTGTTGACGGGATGAAAATGGAGTTCGAATGCTAGGGAGATGGGTACTGAAAATGTATTATTTTCTGCAGTAACACTCACACACACTACTATATAATATTATGATAACTCAGTGATCATTTGTCGAATGTTTTGGTGTATTTAACACCTCGTTCTCTCACACACACATACATATAAATTTGTTAAGCAACAAAGATGAATTAACATTGTTGATCAACAAATACTTACCATGAACACAAGGTTGTAGATAAATACTTAACTACTATGGAAAACTTTGTAAATATAGATTATAGTATGTACCAACATAGGAGAGGCATGTTTGTACAGCTATGAGTTCAAGCTAGCATTTTATACACAGAATAATAAAAAGAATATGAATAGAAACACTTTTTGCAGATTATATATTTATTAATACAACAAACGTGAAGGTCAAAAGATGAAAATGTTTTCTGAACATCAATGCATCCATTATATTAATTAAGAGTTGAGTTGAAGTGTTTATATACGATTTAATTAATTTGATAAATTGTGCAGTCTAAAAATGTACAGTGGGTCGAAAAAACAATCGAAGCGAAATAATACATACTTTTATTAGAATTTCTGTTTTGAGAACACGGTCGTTCTAAAATTTTTACCATCACCATCACCAACTAAGAACATGTTCTATTAGGAGTAGCAGATCTTTTTGACAAAGACGCGGGGAGGAACTACCCAACTTATAGAATCGTTTGTTTCTAGGTTATTCCACCGTCTTCGGGGCTGATAGACCACGCAATCAGCATGAGACCAGACTATCATCGCGCTATCTTCGACGTCATCACGCATTATGGATGGAAGGAGATTATCTATATGTACGATTCCCATGATGGTAAGTCCATTTTATCTACTACTAGCTGCGCCCCGCGGTTACACCCGCGTAAGTCCGTATACCGTACGAATATCGGGATAAAAGTTACATATTGTAAAGCATTGCATTCCATAATAATTTATTGAGATTAAAAATGAACGAAGATAACGAAATAAAATATATTATGTTTATTCGTATTTAATTTAAATAATACAAACGGGTTATGTTGACTTTTGTTCATTTCAAAATTAATTATCCTAATACTGTTTAAAATTTTTTGCATGTTGGGGAAATCAGACAAAAAAACCGTCAAATACTTCTAATAATTTTATATTTCTTTAATTGATTCTATTCAATGCTTCATCTTAACTAAGGCACCATTAGAACCTATCGCTTCACTTTAATAGTAAATATACACTTAGTATTTTCTTGTGTTTCATTTTACGCGAGTATTATACATTTAGAAATTAAAAACTTTTTTAAAATCAGTCTCCCCGTGACCACGCTCGCTGTAAAGTGATCGAAACGTCGGGTTAGTAGTATAATGAATAAATCGAGTTTAAAATCCGTTAAAAAGTTTTTAATTTCTAAATATACACCTTATATATAAATTAAGAAATGTGTCACTCCATAACAGAGGTCGTGCAATACAAAATGTCGCGATGCGTTAACCGGATATTTATCCCGGTATCGGTTTCCCAGCGACTAACTGATTGATTAATTGTAATATAAATATTTACTTTTTAAAAACTTGTATGAATTTTACTGCAATTACTCGTATTAACTACATCCGATAAAAGTACTTTGTATAAAAATACATTCTAGACGAACACTGTAGGGAAAAACATTTAATTAGTAAATAAATATTTTAATTCAGATCGATGCCAATATAAAATAATATTTTGCATTTATAGATTACTAGCTTTTCGCCCGCGGCTTCGCCCGCGTATAATTCGGTTATATCGCGCGACATGGTAAGGAATATTTTCTTCGTATTAAAAAGTATGTTTTGTTCTTTCCCACGTTTAGCTCCATCTACATACCAAGTTTCATCAAAATCGGTTTGACAATAACGAACTTTCATACAAACTTTCATCCCCTCTTTCAACCCTTTCTACCCTTTTTTCGCGATAAAAAGTATCCTATGTCCTTTCCCAAGTTCAGTTCTATCTTCATACCAAATTTTGTCAAAATCGGTTCAGTGGTTTTGGCGTGAAAGCGTAACAGACAGACAGACAGACAGAGTTACTTTCGCATTTATAATATTAGTAGGGATTAGTAGGGATAAGTAAATAGTTTTTTTTTCCAATAAACAATTAAAATTGCAATAATTGAAACGTAAACAAAAACCTATTATTACAGTTATTTATTTCGGAATAGTTGAACTAACAAACAAAAAAACATAAACACATAATTGTGCACCAAAAGATAACAAAAAGTAAAAAATAATATACATTGTATTATAAACATTCACGAGCACAACAAGCCATCTTATTGCTAAGGCAGCGATCTCTTCCAGACAACCTGGACCTAGTCATTAAACCGTATAACATTTCATAATTATTCCCAAGTTTTAAGATAACTGTAACATTCTGCAGCGTTTAATATGCAATATACTATGCGATTAGATACATAGTATGCGATTAGATAAAACAATTCCATAAACCAGGAAAATATCGGTCAAACAGCGCTTTATTGAAATGATATTCCAGCAGGCCACATTGAGTCTTAGAATATTCTTCCAACTATAGGTATCCTTGAAGTTTATTTTAAAACATGGTACTGTTATTAGTGGAGGATATGAAGACATGTTCATGGAATAGCCCAAGATAATATAAGCATAAAGTTTTATGGCCATGCACGGATTGCAACCTCTATTAAAAATGAAAGCGTGTTTATTTCTGATTTTGCTTTCTTTGCATGTATGAAGAAGAACAAAGGAACCTATTCCATTTAAATTATGTTTATAGTAAAGTAAAACATATCCTTGAAACTTGTGTCGTAAATTATTGTGACGTTTCAATGACTTACATGCACAAATTGTCTTCTAATTAATTATAGTTTGATATTGCCCGCCTTCACGATGTTGTCAAATATTACGTCCGTAGCATCATTTGTAGACAAGGTCAGATATGAATCATTTTTCCATTTGATAACGCGGAGCAATTTATTTGATCATGCAGTATAGATTTAATCACGAAAACAACAACTAAACAATCTATATAACACTCTATTATAATTTAAAAAAATAGAGCGAGTTACATCAAGACAGCGTCTTAACCGATAATGTTAACACATTCTCTGGAAATTAGGTTCACATACAACACCAATATACAACTACAAGTTAATCAAAGATGCTCAAACTGGGAGGTTAATTTGTTTGCGATATTCACCTGCACCTAGCACTTTCGCGTGATTAGTTTTAGTAGGTACACGTACGTGGATACTCGAAACTTATTCTGTTGCGAAACATTAATTATTATACACCGATATTCTGTAGTGTGGGTTAAATTGTTTAATACATTGATTAGACGTGAAATTCAACCAGAATGCTTTTGTAATTACGTCGAATATATATAGGATAGATATATTTCCGCATATCGCTCTCAAGGCATGCTTTTGAATATCACTTTATGGTGCAATTTTACATCCGGATATCAATTTTTAGGTTTTTCCACCTGCGATATCGAAATTCCCTCTAGAATGAGATATGTAAACGCGGTTAAAATTAACCACTAATATGACACTGAAAATTTAATGTGAAAAGTTTTGTATGAACTAGATCTATAAAACTAACGTTTAACAATATACCATTTGCTATAGAAAAGCTGATTTTAAGAAATTTAAAGAAATTTCTGCAAACGCAATACGAAAACGTATCACAAAGATCAATTATTCCATTTAAAAGCGTCCCATGCAATCCGAGACGTTACCCAACGTTAGATAAAACACACATTCAAATGCAAGTGAACAGTACGATCATATCTATTAAATTTATTCAATAACGTAAGTCACTGAGGTCTCTGATTCGAGCAGCTAGCATTTTATGTCCGCTGCAGTAGTGCAATGGCAAGGGATGTATCCTCATGCATGACATAACGTGTTAACTTGTCTCCACTCGCAAACACTTATTATGTAGGTATTAAAGCTTTGTTATTATGGAGATTATAACAAAGCTGAGCGTGAATTGCGTAATTGAATTCAAGGAAATTTTAATTCTGTCTTACGTTTTGTTTAATGATTTAAAGAAATACGTATTAACATTGAGGATGTGTTGTGCTCTAATTTCCTTTTTATACCGGGCAACTGAGCTGGTGTTTGACCTGATGATAAGCGATCACCACCGCTAATGAACATTCGCAGAGGTTGTGCCTCCGCGAACGCGTTGCTCGCTCATAAGGTTAAGAGATAAGAAAAGGATTGTCGGCTGGAAAACAGGAATGGAATGGGGCAGGTGAGGAAAAGAAAACGGGCTTCCAATAACCTGCTTATGTTTTAATTATGTTATTATTTTATTTTTCAACCATTTAATGTTGTTTTGACCGCCTCCTTGGTGTAGTAAACGCGTGAGCGTAGAACCGAGGGGTCCTGGGTTCGATTCCCGGTGGGGACAATAAAAAAAATGACTTGATCTGGCAGGACACAAAAGGCTGATCACCTACTTGTCCATAAAGAAAATCGATCAGCGAAACAGATGTATATAATCTGCCCCATAGCCCAGTAGGGGACACGGAACTTTACTTTTAATGTACAAAAATGTATTAATGTGGAAGCTAAAACGACATAAGGTGAAAATAAATAAGGGTTTATTTTGAAACAAACAAATTTAACAAATTATGGTAATCATCGTAGGAATTCGTCATTACTATTTAAATACAGTATTAAACGATTCTCAAGTAAGCCGTGAAAATTAAATAAGTGAGTTTATTATCAGTACAGTTAATTACTTCATTTAATTTCGCCAATCATCGCTAATAATATTTATTACAATTCAATTAATATGAAAAATTACTTCAAAATTTAATAAATTATTGAAAAACTCATGAGCCTCTTATCTCATTTATTATTTCACAGAATTATCAGCTCTTGTGAATAATTAATAATTAATCCTTTAGTAATATTTTATTGCTACAAACATATGCATTATTTCTATCTGTGAGTTTACTTGAGTGATTTTTTTTTACTCTTATTAAATGTTGTAAATTTTGCTCACATCATCAGTCGATTGAATTATTATAAGTTCTTAATAATTTGACTTATATTAACTATCCTGAAATAATTGTTTTATATAGGCTATATTATTTTCAACATTGGCAATTATTATATTTTTATAAATGAATATATTAAAAAGGTGTATCAGTCTCTGTATTTATCGTTAAATAAATACGATCTCTAACTTATGCATATGCATGAAAACGCTTCAATTATTTGAATACGTTTTATTTTCCCTTGAAATTGGATAAACTACAATAAATCTGAATAGCAATGCAAAGTTCACTTGATTTTCTATTAAACATTTCTTTTGTCTTTTATTATTAGATATATTTATATTTGCTAGTGTTATAATAATTAAAATATATAAATATCTTTTTATCATCAATATCAGTTTAAATTCATGAAAAAATTTTCAGGAACATGGTCCTTTTAAGAGGGTTCGAGCTATATTCCACCACGTTACCACATACCGCACTTTTAATTCTTGGCCGGTGAAGTAGATAATGTGATGAGATAAATTGAAAAATCAAAATATTTTATTCACGCTTGCCTGGCCGCGATCCCCGAGTTTTGCGATTGTAGTCTGAGGTCCTCGCCACTGTGCCACCAACGCTCAATAATTTTTTTATTAATACTTATACTACAGTAATAAATTTATACCTGAATAGCTAATCTAGGCAGCGTTATTATAACCCTACAGACTTGTACATTCGAAGCACAATTTTTTGCTCAACTAATACCAGTAAGAGGATCGGTTATTCACTTTCAGTTATTGCTAAGTAAGATATCGTGCTATAACCTAATCATAAGCGGCGTTCCCTGAAGCAGCACATAATACAAAATGTAAATTCATCGAAAATATCATGCAAATATAAATTTACGAAGTGTTGTAAATTGCATTACTGGAGGTAACCTTGACGTTGAGTTGTTTTGAGCGCTCCCCTGTTGTCGGAGGGTGAGCTTAGAAGCTCCAATAGAACAAATACCAATCAATTTTGATGAAAAATTCTTAACGACGCGCAATAGATATCACAGTGTCTTCATTTGTGCCATTTTATATAACAAATTGAAGTTTATTTCTTGCTATGATTGCCATGTTCTATATTCAATTAGCTTTTCGCCAACGGCTTCGCTCGCGGTCTATAGAGTTTTGAAATGGATTGTGTGTGTGTGGATTTTCGAAAAAGACATGAAATTTACTAATGAAACTATTGATGATGACGTTTATAATTTAGATTCGTATATCTCGGCAGCAACATATTTTCAAAACTTAATTAGTTTTTTATTCAATTTAATTTTATGTTATGAAGTCGCAATGTAAAATTTAGTTAAAACGGTCCTAAAGGTTTTCACTTGACGTATGAACGTACAATCACACAAACAAAACAATTAAATTTTGTTTAAACGAAACATCCGCATTGCATTGCAATTACTCTTTAACAAAATATTAATGTACTGAAATGTTATAAAATGTCTACGTATGTTTATCCTTTTTGAACTTAATAAGAATGTTAATAAGAATGTCTTTCAGGAACGAACCAATAATTTAAATGAATGCATGACCGTTTCAGTAAATAAAGTTTTAAATAAACGACTAATGTGTTCAAAGATGCATCAAAGGCATAAGGGCTGAAATCCACGTTCGCATTCTAAGTCTGCTTTTAATCTAATTAGTTCTGCCTTTGTCTGGGTTATATACAGAGAATTTTGTGGCCAGAAAGTGTTGAATGTACGAACTATTTCTCAAATTGAAATTTTGCTTTTACATAACTAGTGGCATAGCACGGTTGAAGGAGAAAAGAGAGAGATAATATCATAGGTTGGTTTTTGAATGCTTTTCATTAAAGTAGTTATATGTTTTTTGTATAGTTTGTGTGAGATATAAGTCTTATATCGATTATATATTATGGATACTATTTATAATCCTATTACTATTACGTAAGCGTTTTAAGAGTAGAAGAGTCATAAAATGATGTTCTATTTAAATATAATAATCACAATTGTCCCAAAATTGTATGTATAAATTCATCCATTTTACTGGATACTGGTACAGTGCAAACTAATAGATGTTAAACGTGTTTTCTTTTTGTGTTTAGTATACTGGTAAAATTAATGAGACACAAATATATTATAAAATAAATTTATTCTGCACTAATCTTGCCGACCCTATGGCTACCGAGGTACCAGTGTTAAAACATAATTAATTAAAAGTAGGCACTTTTTTAACATTGGCACAGCTGTACAAATTTGTAGAACGTGTAACGATGACAATTCACAGCCTTAATTAAAAATTACAGACCTGCCAGATCGAGGCATTATTCTCTTTACAGGTCACATATAAATCAATCCTATCTATTATGTAGTTTTCGCTAAGCAGGTAAACGAGCAGGCGGGTCACCTGATAGGACCCATCACCCGAGCATTCACGATGTCAGGGACCCAGTTGACAGCCTTGGGATATTAATAGTAATTAATCAAATGAGATAAACCCGTTCTAGTGTAACAAGCAATCATACGCCTAAAAGAAAAAATCGCAGTATAAATGCAAATAAGTTAATAAGTTTTTGAATAAATACTATATTATTGAATGTAAATATGTACTTATTTACATTCAATAAATACTTAGTCTGGCCATAAATACTGTTACACTTAATTATAAAAAAATATTACATTTGAATTTCGAATCT
>NC_052122.1:9209188-9267750 GCF_012273895.1 Zerene cesonia | reverse complement strand
GTAATAAATGTTATTTGCAGTTAACAATTTTCTTTTTTCTTTATTACAATATTTATGGCAAGACTAGGTATATAACAAGAAAGCAGTTAGTTAAAGGTATGTATATTTAATTACTATAAATTATATTGAAGCCCAGCTGGCTATGATGAAGAACATAGCTAAAGGTCTATTAAGAGCTCGATATAATTTTGCCCTTAAATAATAATATATTACCTTCCTAAATACGGGTTTCGCTTTCAATTAAGATGTATTTAACCTTGAGAATTCTGAGATGAATACTGAGGAGTGAAATAAATGTTTTCGACAAATAGGTCACCGATATTCCTGGGCAAAGATATAAAAAATTAATTTAATTAAATTAATTTAATTTATTTTATTTTTTTTATTAATTTAATTTCTATCGAACACAAATTACATCAAACAGCTGAAAACTTACGGAGCTATTGAGTAATAAGCCAAAAAAATACCACTGAATGATATAATCTTTATATCCCAACGTTGCTTAATGTTGGAATGAAATTGTCAAATTGAAAATTTTCTGCCACATTTATTTTATTATGAATTAATTATAATACAAAAACATTTTGTATATTGACGGGCCAGTTTGAAAGAGATTTATAGTAGACCCCCTCCACAGTATAAAATGATGCCAAGGGATTACCAAATCGGGTTAATATTCGCCTAATTTAAAAAGTTCGTTGGTATCGAATTATTTCCTTCTGATTGCGTTTATAACGAATAGTCCCTGTGCGAGTCTCTTTTATATATACTGGCAGCATTTTTGGCTTAATATAATTCCACAGGCTTTCTGATTTAGACATTTGAGTAATAGAAATTTCTATGTCATTAAATGGGAAGGTCGAGCCAGCTCGACCAACTATGTAGTTCAGATTTAATTTTACAATCAAACAGAATTCAATGCGTGTGAATCACAATATCGATAATAGAATTCAAAAAATTTTCCAGTAACTTGTAATAAAACTATGTTTCTAGTACATTTATATAAGCGAGTTCACTTTAATGCTAACAAGAAATATGTAAGTGGGATTTCTATCGATATAAATCACGATTTCCATCGCTAACGTTTTAAGGGGCTTCAAGAAAAGCTAGTTTTACGAAAGGTTAACTATATAACCAAGGTATGAGGTATTGAGAAACTTTAGTACATACTTTACAGAATGTCCGACATTTTCCGACCTTATTTAACATTGCTTGTGATTAAATATTATAGTTGAAATTTTCCTTTATCGGACACTAATTACATGTTTCTTCATTAACCAACAAAACTGATAAATTATTCTATGTAGGAATTCATTATCTTCGATAAGTGGAAAAAGAAGAAGTAAAATCTAGAGAGCAGTCTGAAGTGAGTGGTTGTAGTTGAAAATGTTGATAAAAATTTGAGCTGTTTTGTTTAGATTAATAGATGAGTAAATTTAATTTATCGCACCCGTTTTACAGCGTTAATTGGATAGACATTCGACCATTATTTCAAGTGTATAAGTGAATGTAAGCACATCAAGAAATGTAATGCACATTTTATAAGAAGCGTTCAATAGTTATTTATATTAAACATTTGATTACATTGTAAGTCGTCAAAAAATTTAAACGAATAAATTTCCAACCCTATTATTATGTTTTCATGTAGTTGTACCTGTATGATCTGGTGCTCATTCCTATTTTCGTCAAGAAAGAAGTCCATGTGATTTTCCCGATACAATATCAGTTTTGTTGTTTTATGAATATAAACAACATCCGTACGTAACTTCGAAAACTTTTCAATTTCGATTTAACTTCTCCCATTCCGACATACACTGGACATAATCTGATGCTTGGAAAGATATGTATGTACGCATAAACTCAAAAATTGCTCCATCGCTTTTAAAATTAGAAAGCTACATTTTTCCCTGTTACATGCGCCATTACATTTTTGTTTTTATCTCGAGTCAAGTCAGACGAAGTGAAGCGGGGCAGGACTCTTAAAGAAAAAGCGTGCTAACACGATTAAATTTTGTACCTATGAGCCTATAATTATTATTCAGCTTATTAATTTATCCTCTCATACCAATCTTAAGGGTTCACTGATAAACTTAAGAACTTTTACTTTATATATCTTATCGCATTATGAAGAATTAAATGGCATAACGAAATAATGCGTTGAAAATGACATCCATATAAATCTAAGTATATAAAATGTAAATAATTTACGATCTATATTAGACCAAGTTCGGAAGGGCATCGGATAGAAATATGTTTTTGAATAGTTGATAAATAAAAATGTGACAATAACGTTTAATTTAATTTAACTTGCTAGTTGACAGAAACTGTACAACTACAATTAAATAACACTGTAGGTACGTCTATTTATGTGTTGTACTGAGGAACCTTTCATTACGCTTCTTCCAACATGCACTTGATTAAAGTATTTTCTCTTTCACAATGTATCAAAAATTTGAAATTGATCATTATCAACACCAGCCCTTGACGGTTCTCTTTTGGACATAGGGCTCTCATAAGGCACGCCACTGAGCCCGCATGTTGGGTCTCTATTGCCAATTGTGGCCACTCCAGCGTGCAGCATGGCGTCCTACGCTAAACGTAGCATAGGTTTAGGTGTACGTACCAAGACGTGAATTTCACTGCAAAACATGTCTGCCCCAGCGAATGATTCTGCAACACATATAACTGACCCAACGCCAGTTCGGCTTGCTAATATATAGACAAATATTTATATACAATATTTAACACGTGCGTTTTTAAAGATATAATAGAGAAAATGTAAAGTTGAATATTAATTTAGACCCGACTTCCGCGCTTTCATGATATAAATAAATAAACAGGAAACATTTTACATATATTTAAGTAATGAGGGAGTTTTAACTTCGATAACTCCTGTCTCGCATAAAGTACCTAATTGAATCTAAAGAGTTTGGAAAACTTCCAAGTACTTATTTGAATTTTACTTGGTTCTATAGGCAATTAATTTTGCAACAATAATTTATATTTGGCTCTATTTAAGGCTTAAGGGGTATTTAAATGTAACTTTATCTTTCATTTTTATCCATCAATAGTAAAGACAACTTTTTGATGTTATTGTCTTACAATATATGTGAACATTATAAGACGCAGCGTACTTTTATCATTAAATATATCATTATTATTTGAGAAAAATATCTTGCTATTCTATGCGTTTATAAAATTTTAATAACAATCCATTTGTGTTATAAAAAGCTCCTTGAATTTTGTTTTATGTGTAGATAAAATTATAAAACGTTAAACGAAATAGCTTTATCATAGCGGACTGTGTATCACATAATTCCTTAATGACCCCATCAACGAAAGCATCAAATGCCAACACCGATAATAAAGATAGAATCATACAATAATTGATTGTACCGTAAGAAAACACCGCACTGAGTAAACACGAATCAATCAATCTTCGATCCGCGATCGGCTACCGACAAATTGAAACAGAATCTCGCAATTCGGTCACAAATCACTTAATGGTGTGACGCAGTGTTCCTGCATACGTGGAAGATCCCTGAACAAATTGTAATTGACATTTTAGTGTTTAGACCAACGACGATGCGAACGAGCGATCAAAGCTTTGTGATGGAATCTTAATCAAATAGGACGTGGTATACAATTTTAAGACCACTTTGAGTTTAGAATTTCATTGCACATTTTTATTTAGCACTTTGGAATGAAATGGGAACAAACTAGGAACTCAACTCATTTTCGGATACTGACTAATTCAAATAATCCTACTAATCCTACTAATATTATAAATGCGAAAGTTTGTAAGGATGTGTGTGTGTTTGTTGCTCTTTCACGCAAAAACTCCTATACCGATTGCAATGAAATTTGGTACGTGGACAACTGGACAACTGGAATAACATATACGCAACTTTTTATCCCGATATTCCTACGGGATACGGATTTACGCGGGTGAAACCGCGGGGCGCAGCTAGTTAGTAATATAGGATATTTAAATGTGCGATAAATAAATATCTCTCGCTAAATATATGTTAAAAACTCTAGTAATACCAAACGCTATATTAACTCATTTCTTTATAAGTGTTCAAAATTTCTTCATCATTTCTCTCATTTCATCAAGTCACTCTGTGAGGTGTAAAAGTAATTAATACTCCGAATATAATTGCACAAATCAAGCAAAGTTCACAAGTCGGGTTTTGGACTCCTTTGTTGAAACAAGTGCGCAGTCAATTGTTAATGGTAATATGGTAACTTTCTGAGTTCTATCGTTGTTATCTAGCCATTTCTCAAAGCTTAATATATTTTAAGAGGTTTCCTCAACTTCGTACTTAGTCTCGAAGAGGTTAATAGCAGCGAATTTGATTACTATCTTTATTTTTATTCAACATCTGCTCTGCTTTATTGTTACTATTGTTAATTTAACTTTAATAAATAGATGGTAATGAATTTTAGTATATGATATATAATATAGATACGTGAATGAAACGATGAATCTCTCTTAATAGTAGAATTAATATGGGCAAAATATCACATAGTGATAAAGGGTAGCTAGTACATATTTTTTCAGAGATTACTAATGGCAGGAGCTCCACTGTAAATTAGCCTAACCAATTTCTTCTGGGTTTTAACATATAAGTTTAAGTACCTTACCGTAAGTCTTCATACTGGGCAGGCTTCATCAAGCTTCTGAACCACGCTTCAGTATGACGAGAATCTTACTTTATATTTTATTCTTATTCTTTATTCTTATTCTATATATTTCACCGCCGTGTATTGTACCTTCAATTAGTCCGCTAGCCTCTCAGCCAAGAAAATAAAAGTAAACGACAAAAACCAAACGAATCATAATTACTCTTTTTACTATATGTACTCACGTCTAAGCCGACCGAAGGAATAAAAATTCCTGCTAAATTGCGTACTTCGCGTATCAAACAAACACATTTACGTAAGAGGTATGGGTATAAAATTAGGAATTCAGAAACGTGGCGTTCCGTTAGCGGTTGTGGTGTGACCTCAAGGGCTCCAGCAGCGTCACATGTTTGGAATCGCTCGACAAGTTTCGGTCCGTACATTCATCTAGTGAGCTTACAATGCGATTAGGGACATTACTGGATAAAGAGTTTAGTGCTAAGTGCGGGTAATTAAGTAATGGATTTGTGGTATGAGGTGTTATGTAATGGCTATACGCTGTATATGAAAATATGGTGACAAAAAGCAATGATAGAAGAAATAGCATGTTACTCGAATGTACATAATATTATAAATTGAAAGGCTTACTAAATGTATATATCTATATATCATATACTATCCATGATCTTGAGAAATTCGATTACTGTGGCGAGATCACGGGTGGCCGAGAGGCTAGGCGTTGCTACGGTATGGCAAATAGACGCGGGTTTGAATCCCGCCTCGTGATCAATTTTTTTCTATATTCATAATTTCTCATTCATAAAACATTTCAATGCTTCAAAACTAGAAAAAAAAATTCTATGATCGTGCCAAATCACTTAATAGTAAAAAACCAAAAAATGTGATAAATAATTTGTATACTAATCAATAACAAAGAACAAAATATAGTTTTGTGTGTGGTGGAGGATATTTATATTATTAGCTCTGTTGTTATACTAAAATTTTCGAGTTTCTAAATCTTATCAACTATAAATATCTCTTGCCATTTTATTTAACAACTACGAGTATATCGTTTCAGTAAAAAAAAAATGTCAATATTCACAATGTAATAGATATTATCATCATTAAAACTGGTGAATAACACAAAACCCGGCCATTGATATAATCTCTGAACATCCGCTATTGTTATGAGTTAAATATTTTGCTTTTTGCCTTTGTTGAAAGCTTATCGACAGAGTATCGTGCGGATTAGAATCGCATCAAGTGCCGGCTCGTTTTTATTTACATTTTTTATTACAATGTTAAAAATATGCTCTTTATAATATGGTATAAAATTGTAAAATGATACGAGAATAACAAAGAAATGCAGCGAGTATGCTTAGTACTTTATTTTGTAATATCACCACACTATATTTGCAAGTTTTATATTCATAAGTCTCTAATATAAATGAATATGGTATCGGTGTAGTTTTTTAAGATTTTGAAGACAATATTGGCGTGAAGGGTATACCACCACCACCACCCCATACTCTAATTATTCTACACAAACTAAGAAATCATTGTAGTGAAAAAGGATAGTTCTTGAAAGAAAGAAGGAAGAGAAGTTTTTCTTTTTCAGTTTCTTTGTTTCTTCTCTATCTTTCAAAAGTGAAGCAGGTATACATTAGTCATTTGCAAACGTCACATCAATACAGTTGAATTAAAATTCGGTAACATTGCCCACAGGTTTGTTGCGTTTACAACAGCTATATCAAACAATGCAACCGGGTCGCACCACATTCAAAATATCTTTGGTGAAACGCATCAATAATCCAACGGAAGCTATGGAATTCCTCATGGCAGTGGAGGAGCATGATAGATGGAGCAGCAAGCGTATTGTCCTGGACTGCAATGCGAAAAACGCAAAGAGTGTGCTGGTCGAACATGTCAGGAAGGTAGAATTAGGGCGGAGGACTTACCACTATTTACTCAGTGGACTGGTTAGTAACACTGTTTCGATAAGCAATAATTGATGTTACTGTAACACAATATTCTAATCAATGTATTTCAGCTTCAATGCACTTTAGTACTCTTGGACAGTATCTATTAAAATTAAGTAGATTTATTATATTTGTAAACGTGTAATACTTTTTTATAATATCCCTCAATTTATGTTTACATACCGAATAAGAACAAGTGTATTTCAATCTAGATTCCTTTTATAGTTTCCTTGTAATTGTAGTATAAAGTAATATTTTATTGAGCTGGTGCTAGCTTATGTCCATACATTTACACACTATAGGCACCAGTATACCTCCATCAGAATAACAATCAATTAACGATAATTACTTCTTATCGTAGTGACGCTAACGAAAAATCGCAACATCTTATTCACATTCTAAATAGCTTTCGAGATGCTTATTATTCCTTGGGGTATTCCTAATTACAAAGTATAAACTAAATTAAACTTTGTCGAGACAATAAGATAAATGACTGTCGGATGCGCTAAAGGCTTTAGTCGAGTCACGTCCCAGGCTTCTGGTAGTAGATAGGAATTTAAGGCGCTCGTATTATCAGGTTATGGACGATCAATGGGAGAACGAGGTTACTGAATATGGAGCGGTCAATATCACTGGGTTCCGCATAGTGGACCATTCGCGGAAGGTCGTGCGGGACTTCATAGAGGGGCTGAGAAGGATGGACCCGCGCTTCAAAGGAACGATTTCGGTAAGTCAATTGCGTGATATTAATTTGCATGCGTTTATGTTGATTGATCGATTTCATTAAACGTGAACTTTAGGTTCGCGCACATTGATCATAATTAAAATGGCTATTCTATTACGTCCATATGTGTGATATTAATTGTCATTATGTACAATTATTTTTAATAATTATAACAAATTTCACTCAAAGAGTTTTCATAAAAAAAAAACAATATAAAACAAAAAGTTTACAAAATGTTAAACATAAAATATGTGACAAGTATTTTTAATAAGCACTTACCAGGCCTTATTATGACCCGTAAAAGCTATGCAAAAATATACTGCACTAGCCCAGTTTTTCGCTTGTCTGATTCACAATGGGCACCTACATCCAGCCCTCTGTTAATAATACAAGCAATCAATACAGAATGCAAATTAAATTCCAGTAACTCTTTTTCAATATAACACAAAATTATAGAGATAATAATGAACAACTTAATACAAAATTATGTAATAACAATTACTTTTTCACATGTGGTTTGAATTCTACACACATGATTTTTACTGGTCAAATCAATAGAATATCATCGTATAGTCGTCGTTTAGTTCTTTTTCCAAAATCCATGTAAATAAAACCAGTAACATGAAGATTCACTATTCAGGTTAATGACGCCAGATTACGTACCTCATTCTAGAGATCTAGACCTTCAAAATAATTTCAAACATCCATTCAATCAAAACACCAACAACCTAGTACGACCATTAGAGCCCATCCCTAACATAAATTACAACACGCATTATACACTGCCAAAGATATTTCAAAATCACTATTACACCGTATCAACAAAATTTTACGACTAACCCAAGACATAACATAATGGTTGAGGGTACTAAATATAAAGCACATTGAATGTATTTCAAGACCCTGAATAAATTTTTACAACTTCAATGCGGCAGAATTTGTAATTTAGGAAAATGCGTTCCAATTTGCATCATAAGACAGTTGGACAAAATTTTGAAAGGCTTCACCATTACTGTTATAAGTTAATGACAATGACATATTGTATGTAAAATGGTTACTAATTTTAAAAAAAGCTTAATAACGACAAATGATAATTATAATTAAAAATAATTCGCCTCGTTACAAAGTTGCTTTGCTGACGCAGTGACCCGCAACTGATCGTAACCTCAAAAATTATTTGAAGCGCTTTAAAATAATTCCGTTAATAATCAGAGTTCATTTGAATTCGAATAATTCATGATTGAAATAATCGTAATATTTCGGAGGAGGGAGAAAGAGGGTTTGGTTTGTAAACATGCGTATATCGCTATTTCTCTGCAGAAATGGTATGGATAAATATTGTTGGTTATTTCAATAATAACCCGATCTCTAAAGCTCAACCAACAGAATAACGTACTTCGACAGGTCGCTAACAACCTTGCTAGTTCTGTTCATGCGAAAGCCAGAAATTCAATCAGAAAATCGGCCTAGCCCAGGAAAATAGAATCTAGTTTAGGATTCAACGGAATAAATCTTTGTCACTCGTTTGTGTACTCTGTGTTAACACGTCCATACATTGGATCAAACATTAAAATTCAGCAATATGTATTGGGAGCTATTTCATCGCAGTTTTCTTAGCAAAGAGAATATTATGAATCTTTTAAAGATCTTATGACATTCGCACATAAATTGTTTTTCCGTTGGTAGAAGAGTTTTTAAAATCAGTCTTGTAGATCTAAAGATCCCTCTCAACATCATAAAATCACAAATTCCCAAACCTTTGATAATATTGGTATAGATGATTGAACACTACATTATTGAAAAAAAAAAAAATGTTCTAAGTATATTAAGGTAAAAGAGTAATAGTGAAGTTTCATTTTTTTCTTTAAAGTATTAAAAGCTAAAAATGTACTATTGTTATAATTATTAATATTAACACTAAAAATAGCTTGTAAGACGATGAAGGTGCTTTGAAAATTGCAGGGGAGTATTGCTAAGACTTTGTAAGGACGACAATAGTGCATAGCAAGCTATTTTTATTCTTTAATAACACTGTAGGAAGATACCCTACATTATTTCTTTGTTTTTTACATTTGAGATTAAATAATTGCATAGACTTCTATTTAAAAGTCATTCAGTCTAGCTTTGAGTTACTATAAGTATGTATTATACTACAAAACAACTAATTTATGTATTCATGTAATATCAATGCAGTTATATCTAGGTATACGCTTCTATCTAATTCCAACAACTTCAGATATATTTGACGCTTACCACACTGGAAGTGTTATCAAAGTTTGTTTGGAAGCTATTACGTGACCAACGCCTGCAAATTTAGCGATATAATCTCCTGTACAAACTGCACATCAGTGCTTTTCAAATTAATGGCCACTTGCTAATAATAATCATTTTGATTAGAATTTACTTGCATGGAGCTTTCGTCTTTAATTTAGAGAGCTTATTCGTAGTTTAGTTAGAATTTATGTAAGTATCGTGATAAAATTTAGTATATTAGTTTTAAGAGAGATTGAGGTTTTCATTTCCGCAATATTGGTTCAAAAAATTAACTGTAATTGCTATAGGTGAAGACGAAATCTGTAAGTGCTGTACTAACAAGCTCTAATCAGAGTTTTTTTTTAATTCTGCCGATAAATATCGATATGCGTGTTACATAATAAAATAAATACTTAAATGAAATGTCGCCTACAAAAACTGAAAGTCTAGTCGAACTCGGTGCTTCATAATAAATGTTAAATTATTTTGGGGGCCGATTGCAACTTGGCCTTATTTTTCATATAAATTTTTATTAAATAAAGTATAAATTGCTCAACATCAGTCTTATTGGAAGATTTAATGTATTTTGCAATGCCACATTTTTAATCTACCATTTTGTGTGAATCGAACTTTTTGTGATACAACAAAACAGTTACTGAAAACAGTTGAGGCGTTTGTTTAACTGTTTCCCGTCTCCATTATCATTCCTAATGATACGAATCATAACCTTGGAAGATGTGAAGTGTCCATATCCATAGAAGAATGTTTATAAGCAATATTTTATCCACAAATACATAAAATCAAATATAGCAGACGTGGCCTAGGTTAGGATTTCAGACTTCAATCGCAAACGTCGTAGGCAAATTGATTTTATTGATTTTTCTATTCATCTGCACATTATCTTCATCACTACTGCGCAAACCGGTGAAGGAAAAGGGCGTGAGGGAACTGAAAAATGTGTAAAAAAAAATTCAAAGTTCGAGGATATCTGACATCTGCTAACCATATTTTGGTCAGCGTGGTGAATTTTTTGTTGCTGGTGGTTCGCCTGATGATAAGCGATCACCACCACCCATGAACATTCACAGAGGTAGTGGCTGTTTTTAAGGTGTAAGGGAAAAGGAAAGGATTGACGACTGCAAAGAAAGAATGGACTGGGAAAATGCAACGGACCTCCGGCTTCCCCACTCACCGTACAAAACACGCATGCCTCTGTTTCACATCATTTTTTTGCGGGTGTGTGTTACCTTCCCGGTGCGAGCTGGCCGAATCTGCTAGACTCCCGTATTCCTGAAAGCCAGAATTCCTACATAGTCTGAATCCCCATAGAAAGCCTCTGTCGTTGCAAGCTACAAAAATATGGATGGTCCCAAATCAAATATGGATGCTGATGACACATCAAATTTATTTTCAGTTGAGAATAACCAAATAGAGTCTGTTTGATTATACTTCGTTTGAAGTTAAATATATTTCTATTTTCAAAAATACATTTAAATTTATTTATTGATCTCAAAGTCAGTCCACACAGGAAATGTTTAATATTGGACTTCTATCGTATTTGTTTAGGAAACTAAAAATATAACCCAAAAACAAAATAGAAGTTCTATCTGGCAATAAAATGAACATTCGAAACGATTTTATTAATACCTCTCATTTTTATACTGGATTGTCAACATGACATTTTTGTATGCACCCGCGTTTTTATAGAGGCTATTTGCATTGCTATGTTTGAATTTTATTTTAATACGCCAGACTGATTTGTAATAAACCATTGAAAACCTATGCTACGCAAAGTTTTATTTTATTACAAAAGTTTGGCTCTGATATGATACATCGGCATAAATAAAGAAATCCAATTATCAAGTCAATTACATATAGTAATAATTATATAACGTTTAGCCGTAAAATGGTTTATGTCTATTTATGAACCTTTTAAAATTCTGTACCTTACGGTTCATTTACAATAAAAAATTTGATAAATAAACCAGGATCAAGATTAGGATCTTTCTTACGCTGCCATGTATCTACAATATTTTTCAGTAGATTTTGCGTGAAAGAGCAAAAAACACACACATATCCTAACAAACTTTCGCATTTATAATATTATAGTAGGATTAGCCATCATAAGTTTCTTGTTCCAGACACCATATACTCATAATTAAAATATAAATTTATAACAATAGTGCCAATGTTTCTGTTTGTACTTTGACTTAACATAATGAATACTATACTCTGTCTATTTTATCACATTTTTATTTCGATTCGCTTTTCAACAAACCCTATTGACATGAGTTCTTTGTTAATGAATTATAAGTGCAGTTTTTGCATGAGTAGATAATTAACACATTGCCGGATTAATAAAATTACATTATGTGTACAATCGGATAAATATTAATCACACAAATATCTGATTATTCCATTTATATGCAGGCGCAAACAGCACTAATGTATGACGGGGTCCAAGTGCTAATGGACGCCCTAGGAAGACTTTGGCGAAAGAAGCCAGATGCATTCAGAGCGGCATTACGAAGAGCAGCAGCCCTGGCAAATACCACAAAAGTAATTGACTGCAACCCTGGGAAGGGCTGGGTGGTACCCTTCGAACATGGTGACAAAATCTCGCGACTAATTAAAAAGGTACGGTTAAATATGAATCAAAATAAATGTTTTTACGAATTAGTCTTATATTTCATCATAACATGGTAATCATTTTTGCTTTAACTGGAGATATAACAGATAATTATAGATGTTTTTGTAATTTATTCTTCTATTTTACAAAATTTTGCTTTAAAAACATAAATCATATCATATCACATTTTAGAATATGCAGTGATGCCATATTGTAAAGTATATATAATAAATTACATCTCGTTAGTACCAAAACTTAGTAATAATATAACATTACATAACAAATTGAGTTAGGTGCTTTTTACAAGACATTTATGAAGGGCGCAGTAATAAAATGATATTATTTATGTCCTATCGTAACAGTTCTTATATTCCGTGGAAAATATTGGGTTCAGTGCGACACGGTAAAAAAAGGTATTGCGAAAGAAAGTACTTAGGAAGTTGGAAACATTAGTCCATGAACATCTGTTCGACCACCTTTACTTTATGCGTTCCGTCCCAAATCAGGGAAAAGATTTATTTGAACTTTTAAAATGTATTTTAGACGGATATCGAGGGTCTAACGGGGAATATTTCGTTCAATGAGGAGGGACACCGGTGTAATTTCACTCTCCAAGTTGTCGAAATGACTGTTCAGAGTGCGATGGTTAAGGTAAGGTTTTAATATATGTATTTTTTATAATTTACAATGATGTTATGACTGAATTAGATTTTGCATAGAATGTAGGCTTTATATTTTGAGTCAGAATTAAGCATCACAAACATTTTTAATCGAAAACAGAGGCATGTTTTATATATTAAGGACTGATATCGGATACATAAATATTATGTAGTAATTTTTGTTTTATTCATTGTATTGATTATCTTGAAACAATATTAAAATATTCTAGGAGTTTTTTTTTAGGTAAGTCAATACATTAATACATTACTGAAGTGCCTTACTGTTTTTACAAGAAACAATGTTTTGAATGCATTAAAAATCCATATTAAAAAGTAAAGATATAAGTCTATAATTCTAATAAACTCATTGCAAGCACGTTTGTAATTAAGGCGTGATATAACAATGAATAATTTTAAAATACTCTCACGTAATAAGGTTTACAAAATCTTAGGTGCGTAAAACTTTGCACATCAGTTACGTGGTAACAACCTTTGTTGAAAGTTACGTAATATAAAGTTTATTTCACTCCATCTTTCCAGCGTTATACGGGGTTATGGTGCTTTTCGACGACGATTATAAATCAATTTAACATACCAACGCTTGATGATTTAACGATTTAAGCCGTGATTAAAACGATGCGTAAGACATAACTTTTCGGTGAAGCGCAGTTCGTATTGTAAATGTACATACATTGTAAGTGATATTCTAAAGGATATAAAAGAAATAATACAATAGTAAGAAGATAGAAATAAGAAAAAATAACAAGGGACAAATGTATTGGCATATCTTGTGAAGCAAAGCTATTAGATAATAATTATTACTACTATAAAAATGCTTTTGTACTAAATTGATTTATATGATGGGAAAAATGTCACATGAAAGAGATACTCTTGAGACTCATGTGACGTTTTACCCATTTACTTTTAATTTGACAATAAAATCACTTTAAATGTTCTTATGTACCGCATCATAATTATGTTATAGACAAATGACATATGCTAAAAGTAATTATTTAAATATAATTCACCAAGAACGTGGCAAACGCGACATTTTTAACATTCCTGCTAACGACCATTATTGAATAGCAATTATTACTTATTATAATAAATTGCAAGATGCACTACGTAGTTTAATGATCGATAGGTATATCATGACAACATTAATTGCTCTCTGACCGTTCAGAGAATATTTGAATATAGATAGTTTCCATCGATGCTGATAAATACACTCTAGTTTAAACCTTAGCTGTAATACTAGATCAAAGTTAGACCGGAGATTTGAAATTCGGGCTTTTGAGAGTGAAGCTAATAGCTTAATAACGTTAACGGCTCAGAGGCCTCAGGACTCCTCCGTGAGATATGGACAAGGTTAACGGAGATGATGTATAAACGATTCATTTGATAGGCTATTGGGATTCGCCTTGTAAATTGAATTGTTACATTACGTATTGTATTATTTGTACTGTTATATATTTCTACGTACTATGTACGTACTATGTTTTATAAAGTGTTTGGATTGAAGCATTAGAAGTAACACGTATTGTAAGACCTTAATATAATTTTGTGATTAGTGAAGTACACAACGTGTAGTACAAATACGACCCAACAAAGAACTTAAAAAACTTAAAATAGCACGTCTTCCGAAACTTGAATAAACTCGTTCCATTACATTTTATATGAATTCAAAAATATTGTTAAAAAAAATTAATTTCTAAATTTGAACAGTATTCGGTAGTATAAAATGTATCTTCCCTCTCCTTTAGGTTGCGACGTGGTCCGACAAGCAAGGTCTGCAACTCTTATCACCAAAATATATTCGTCTGTTCACACCAACAACATTCGATACCAACAAAACATTTATAATCACGACAATCCTGCAAGAGCCGTACTTGATGATAAAACCGAAGGAATACGGGCAGAGGGAGGAGCAGTACCACGGGTTTTCAAAGGATCTAGCCGATTTTATTGCGAAGAGACTCGGAATAAAATGTATGTAGTTCCATTTGATCACGGTCGAGTTGCCATTTAATAACAATATTTTGATTGGCGATGTCATAATAACGACTATTTAATTTATTATGTAGTGTTGGTTCAATTGTATTGTAATAATGTATGCTTTTCTTATAATGAGCTTTTATTTGATTTATTGGTGTAATGTTGATGCGTGATTTTTTATTTTAAAAGATGAATTAAGAATTGTCAAGGATGGACAATTTGGAAGCGAAACAGTTGACGGCTGGTCCGGTTTAGTGGGTGAAGTTTTGAAGAAGGTGAGTTTAGTTCTTTTGTTACGTGTTAATATATTTAACTTCAAAGTATAAACAGATAATTTTTTTTTTGGTATGGGATAGAAAGAGGAAATGTAGGTACTCTCTCAATGCTAGTGTAGAAATATATTTTTTACTATATTGTTAGTTTACTCTGAATGCGTTCGATTAAACTTATTACAGAGTTTTGTTTTTGAAACAGAAAATTGCTGTTATCAGAATAAAATCTATTTAATTTCCCAGAATTAACTTATCTTCTTTCATTCAATATTAATACCTTCATTTATTGAAATAGTTAATGCTAAATCAGAATAATACAACGTTAATTCCAAGAAAGATAACAGTGGTACTGGGTTTGCATTTTAATAAATTTTTTTGTATTTCGCAATATTGTAAGCGAGGATTTTAAATTACATAGACAACGTTGTACGAAATACGTATTAAATTTCATAATTTATTTCTACAAAATGTTCTAGTTACCTAAACTAGTTACGCTAAGAGCTTCGGCGTAAATAATAAATTAAACGCTGAGAGCGTGTTCAAAAGAACTAAACGTTTGTATAATAATATAACAGTTTTTCTTAGATGTGATGATCAAAGAAAAATAACAGGATCCTATTTGTAAGGGCGATATAAAGTGTTTTATTTTATTAAGCGGTAAAGCACAAAGAGTTGCCTTCAGGGGTGTGTGGTTTGCTACAGTGCATTAAATGACTCAATACTTCGGTTTAACAATTGTTTCTTTCTATTACATTTCCAGCTTATCGATTGGAAGATTTCTTTTAACCTATTATAATAACACACTATGGTACTTTTATTTTGTAGATAACTAGTAGAGAACGTAGTTGGCCCGTGTCCGTTTCTTTGAGCGTCCAAAAATATTGTTATTTCTTGTTAAAACATATTATTACACTTGCCTATAATCTGTGGCACTCTGACAACTCTTTAATTTTTTTTAACTTCCGTTCAGTTATTATCGTAATTACTTTATACAAATAACATTTTAAACTAACGTATTTAACCCTCATAATAATAATAATATGAGATGCATATACATTCGTTGGTGATTTCAACAGAGATTTGTCATACTAGCCGAGTTCAGAAGGACTACAGATAATTCAAACGCTTTTTTAGTTATTCCTGTTCATTTAATACTTTCTGTATTATTGGGCCACGATTTTGAATTTTAATCGCATCTTTCGTAAAATTTTTATTATATATTATATATATTTTAAGCAGTGCTGAATCTTATTATATACAAAAATCAATTGCTAAACTAAAACTAAAACTCGAGAGTGGCTAGGCCGATTTTGATAATTTTGGTTTTGGTGCATTCGTATTAGTCCAGGGAAGGTTTAAAAGGTAAAAAATATGGATAAATGATTCGAAAAAAGGTCAATGGCGTTGCAAAGTTCGCCGGGTCAGCTAGTATAGGAATGAAAAGTACACGACATTCATCAGAGTGTTATTAATGACAGATAGACATTTTCTAAACGGATTCTTTATCTCTAAACGAGTTAAAGAATTTCAACTAATTTACTTCAGTTTCAATAAAATAATATGAGTTTTATAACCTCTCTACATTTCAATACCGTTAGGTACTAAACTATCGGATCATAAGAAATGTAATATCATAAATTTTGCGAAACCTAAATTGTTTAGAATTATATTAAAAGAAACTTGAAAAACAATACAAAACGGATTTGTCTCGGGGCATGAATTGGATGGCTTGTCCGGGAAAAATAGTTTATCTTCCATACTATAAAGTCAGCTATACTTTTATTGTATTTTCGCTTGTGATGTGTCTGCGAAAGCTTTGATTATTTGAAATGACGGGTGAAAATGGGAAGCGTTTTGTATTATTTAGGATTTCTATAAAATAGTTTTATGTACTCTATAATTGTACATGAGATAATAATAAACACCAGCTTGTTTGAATACATGTGTCATAAGTAACAATTTACACAGCAACAAACTCGATTATTATTATTTCCATAGGAAGCAGACTTAGCCCTGGCTCCATTAGCCATCACATCGGTAAGGGAGCGAGTGGTGGATTTTACCGAACCATTTTTGTCTGTAGAAAATCCGATTATACAAACAAAGACCCCTAAGCAGCTCTCCGATACTTTCAGCTTTTTACGACCTTTGTCTAAGGAAATATGGGTAAGTATGGGACATCATTTTACTAATGCACTAAATTTGTAATGTGGTTTGATTTTATTAAAGCCGGATTATGTAAGGCCACGAGAAAGAGAATTATCTTTGTAGACAGTATTACTTTTTAAAAAGAGCCTTTCTATCTAAATCTATTTCGATATAAATTCTACATGTAAGAGGTACATTTCTGTATTGCAGATGTCATCACAAAGAGACGAGTTTTGATCATAATTACCGGTGTGCAAGTGCTATTGACTGTTTCAGCCATTACTAAACCTAACAAAAATGAACATTTGATTTAGGTCTTAAATCTTAAATCTTAAATTGTTTTATTCCCTCTCTTCCTATATGATGAAATATTCTTATATCAATCGGAAGCAAATTAAAAATGGTACTGAATAGCTAATATTCTAGTGATTATATGCGAAGGTTGTAAACTATTAAATTAATTATTACCAAAATTTCAATTGCTTTAATTGCATCCAGACTTAAACAAAACGTTACAGGTCCAAATAATTTGAGACGTTGTTTCATGAAATAGCTCGATATATTCCAGATACTAGGAGCCGTGTTTTAGTTTTTTGTCTAATTATCTTAGAATCGATTAAATTTCATTTCATTACGTTCTCGACAATTGAAGACCTAAAAACATAAGAAATCTTATACATAATTCAACGTAAAATAATATATCCATTCAAATCAAAAAATATTTTTGCCTCAGGTTCCAATATATTCAATAACATGATTTCTAATGTCCAAGATAAGTACTAACTGTGTCAGCCTTTTATGTTTTCACTAAACATAAGCTTTATAATCTTACATTTTATCTCCCTAGTAAGTCTAACACGTCGGACATTATAAATTAAGCTTCAAAGGGTTTATTATAAAATATGTACAGTTTACTAGCTTTCCGCCCGCGGCTATGCCCGCGTCAAAGGAAAATCGCATGGGATAAAGATGTTTCACCGCTGTTAAAAGAAACCAGTGTTTTATCCTCCTTACTACGCACACACAAAAAGCGTAATATTATTTTAAAAATACTTCTTCGCGACGTGAAAGAAAGGCGTACAAAAAAAACATACTTTTGCATTTATTATACTAATTAGGATTATCAATCGTAATGATTCAGAAATAATATGCTTCAGAATTCATTCTTTGCTTAGCTTAACTAGCAACCATTCTATAATACCTTTATATTTGAAGCAATAGAATATTAATTAAATCAACTAACACCACAGTTATAATGCATTTATGAGCATTATAAAAAATATTAAAATCTAAACCCTAATGCATATGAAATAAAGTTCATTCAACTTTTTAACTATTTCTTTCATTTCTAGCTCTGTGTGCTATTCAGTTTCTTCGCAGTGAGCATAGTATTGTTCTTAGTGTCAAGATTTTCACCACACGAGTGGAAGTCAGTCTCTATATCGGATACACAGTTGGATCATCCTGTGAGCAGCACGAATGAGGTAAGTTATTCATAATATTATTAAATTGAGTTTTCAAATTACCTTTGTATCTGTGTGAAGGAAAAAAATCGTGATGAAGCCGACATGTCCAAGAATTAACACTTCGACGTCATGGGACATCTGCCAACCAACACTTGACGATAATATTTATTAATCACGGTTATAGTTTATTACGTTTTTCAAATAACAGTCCCAATATTTTTGTTCCAGTATGATTTGCGGGATAAAACTATATTCTATCCTGTCTCAGAACTCAAACCACTTTTGTATCAAATTTCATCCAAACCGGTTTTAAGATTAACGCTTGAAGCAGACACATAAAAAAATAGTTACTTTCGCATTAACATATTGCTGATCTCCATTCACGATTTATTAAATAACATTGTGGGCACTTTATTTGATATTAACTATTTATTTATTGTTTTAATAATTTCTTTATTTAGTACAGTTTTAAAATTTCCAACGAGTGTTCAAATATTTTATGGCTGCAACTTTTTACAGATAATCCTGCATAATGAATTCAGTATTTGGAATTCATTCTGGTTCTCTTTGGGATCATTTATGCAACAAGGCAGTGACGTTGTACCAAGGTAAGGGTTAAAAAAAAACACTAGTGATTTTATATCTTGAGAGCCTGTTTCAAATGAATAAAAGCGTGCCTATTATAATAAAATTTATGTACATACAGAGGTTCATCTCTCCAGTAACTATATGTATACTACGGAGACCAGCATTGATGTTGTCTGGTTAAAAAAGATTAGACAACATATAAAGCTTGCCGCCATTGTAAATATAATTTTCATAAAACCCCATGACAGCTCGTTACAGAAAATATTTTCCCTATTTCAAAACAACCCAGTGTACGAAGTATTCATAAAGTTACGGATTACCTTTAGATTAAAGATTCAAGGAATAGTGGGTCTAGTGAATTTTTTGCATTGCGGTCAATATCGTTTCTAGGAGAATATATTAAATTCCTTGGCCCGCGTTAAATCGTGCTTACAATACAATATTGTTTCCGTAAAGTAGTTTACACGCAATACGATATTGGAAAATGCTTCAACTTATATTCCATACATTTTACATACTATCAGCATAACTCAAGAAGCAATAGGGACACTGCAGAGTTTCACTTTTTGGAAATGCTGCGAATTATTGGGATACTGATTGACTTTTAGATTTTTACCAGTTAATGCTTGCGTCAGTGTGATGTTACAATAAAAGATTCATTCTAACGAAAAGACTTGTTGAAATAAATTAAATTTGTTTTAAAATTTTAATATTGTATATGTGAAGGATAAATACAATATTGTTACATAATATTGTTAATTCTTACGCTTAATAAGTCTATTCTTTAAAATTTTAGGCTGTGATATACATGAAAACAATTATTTGTTAAACTTTTATTTAAGCTAACATAACGTTTTCTAACAAATCAAGACATTTAAATATCTGATACCAGTTTTACGCTTAACAAACCTAGTTCACAATCATTTTTAATTTCTTTATACCTACCAAATTAGATTCCCCTAGGTTTGATGAAGGTTCATAGGTCAAAGGCCCGAATAACATTCATTTGAGTTTTGTCTTGGCCCTAATGTCAGACCTGGAGATTGACTATTCAAATCTAAGAGCGTTGGAGCCAAAGCTCTTTATAACCAAACACTAACCCCCCAGGGAATCGTACCGACTCAAGTCTTGAAATTACAACATGTAATTTTATAAAGTGTGAATATTATAATTGGTAAACTTTAAAAATATTTACCGGTGGTAAATATAATGTACACATTTGACAATTCAAAAGTCTAGTCTTCTATAAGAAGTCTAATTGGGCAATTAAATGTTTGAATTTGAGTTTGAGGTATTCTGAGCATCAACTCTCAAATTGTTCATATAAATCATTGGTCCAGAGTATCGACCTTTGTATTTGTAAGAATTTTTAAGTACGATAATTTTTGAGGCTTTTAAATGAATTTCCTACTAGTAGCTAGAGGTTTGTATGACATAATTAATGTGATATCGAGTATTCTTAAGTATTGCATGTCTAATATCATTATCTTATTTCATTATCGAACACAGATAATTAAACTCTAGTCACATGATAACTAGAATTTTGCTCTGTCCGTGGATCGAGCCTTAATTAGAGATTGCATATTCCAATATATTGATAAAGTTTTCCATAAATACAAATAAAATACAAAAGCGATACTATAAATCTTATGAATTCTTGAATATATAATTATTTAAAAAAACATATTTTTAAACGTAACTTTTCGTAAGTTTGTGAATTTAACTTAAAGAGATTTCATAATCCGAAACAACTCATAGTGGAACAAGTAACATTATTTTCATCTAGCTATGCCGCGTAGTCTCACCCACGAATGAACCGCGAGTAAAAACAAGTATTTCTTTAGCTCAGTTATTATTCCGGTACATATGTAAGGTCATTGTCAAGTATCATCAATCTGATCAGCGGTTTTCGCGTGAAAGAGCAACTAACATACATTCATTCACAAACTTCTGTGCAGTTCCAGAACTATTAGATAATTTGAGTTTGGTCAGCAATTAACCTTCGCTCATTAGTCTTTTTAGATCCCAATAGTAGTAATAAAATATCATCCCAATTAGCTTCATACAACAGTACCTACATCAAATATCAACTCAACTAGATATGTTTAAATCAACAAAATTTGAAGATAAAAATAATTGTACATATACATTGGGATTGTATACGAAAATGCGTTGTGGTAATTTTATTTAAGTAATTTAAAATCTCTCTTCATTTGAGCATAAAAGCGTTAAATGTTAAACTTATGATGCCATATAAATTCTTCAATGGAGTGATTAAAGTTCAAGATAACCATACTCAACAGAGTATCAACTGTTCTTAAAAGATCAACTTTAGTTTTCATGTCAGTTAATTCCCACTAAAAACATTTTCATATAAATTGTTGCTTAGACGCGATAGTTCGGCTTGCACTTTTAAAAGGTATCAGATCGCTTGGTTCTACGTGAGATCTGATAACTTTTTCAGAGTGCAAACCACAGCTAGTCGCGTCTCGGCAACATTTTAGACGATAACTTTTTGGTCAAATTTTTATGCATTACCTTGAGTGCCTTCTGAAAAAAAAATAATTGTGTAAAATAATTGTGTCAAACGGGTGATATTGGTGTGTAATTTTACTTTTAATCTAATGTATTTTAATGCTTTATCTTCACCTTTAAATAAACTATTAGTATGCCAAATGACATCCGTGCAATTTTTGTAAAGGAGGTACAAAGTTTTTGCTTCACACATTAACATAAACAGTGAAAGTAAAAATAAAATTATCAGACATGATTTCTTACAAATGCCATTCCATTTTGAGACAGAAATATTATTTTTGCAAAACAATGTTGATCAAACGAGTTCTAACAGTAAGACGAGATCTCTTGATGACATGCATTTTGTTGGTTTTAGTTTTAACTTCTGTGAGTAAATTTTAACGTTTATTTGTAATGAAAATGTCTGATTACTTTTTGAGTTAGAAGCACTATAAAATATACATATTTTTTATGAATTCAAACTTTAATTTAAATATATTTTAACGATTTTTGTTGTGTTGTTTTTTCAGTTGAATTGTTATAATAAGTGTTACAAATTTAATATAATATAAAAGGAACTAAATCACACATTGAAATAATATAATAAACATCATTCTCTCCGTGCCGTTCGTTGTAAGCAAAGCTGAAAACAGTATCAGTTTCTTTAACGAAAGTATATTCCAGATCACTGTCCGGAAGAATAGTGGGCACAGTATGGTGGTTCTTCGCTCTCATCCTAGTATGTTCGTACACTGCCAACCTCGCCGCATATCTCATTATAGAACGGATCTCGGAACCAGCCCAATTTCTCACCTATAGCTCGAAGATTAATTTCGAAGTAAGAGATATGAACTATTACAATAAAAGGTAACAACTTTGTCATGTGTGCTAAGCGATGCCACGGCGAGTGTTTTATACCAACGCTTTTGAAATATTTGAAATTAAAACAATTACGGTAATATGGTAAGGATTAAACATTAAAAACATGTTGATATATCTGTAGCAGCAGCGATATATCAATTCATCAAGACGATGATTATTTGAATTTAATTTTGCTTTTAGTCCAGTATTGGTTTTTATATCAAAAATGCGTTATACAAATATTGCAGAGAATTATCCGTTTCCTTTTCGCCAATCGTTCCAGTCGATTCTTTTAATCCTGAATCATGCCTTTTCTTGTTCTTCATCCCTCAAAAGTGGCCCTACTTGTGCATATGTCCATTGTAGGTTGTGATGGCTTAGCAGCTATTACATAGTTAAAGGTATACTACGTTATTCCAACAGCACAATTTTCCTACCAATTTAAAATGTATACAACCATTTAAATCTTATAGTCTACATATAATGATGTAATTTCAGAGTCAGTTTCTACCAAACAATGATCTAGTGAAGGATCCTGAGGTAGCGAACGATCCCCCATATACAATAGACAGCCGCTACGAGCGCTCTTGCCTCACACCTCCTATCTGCCGTTACAAGCACGTCGACTTTGGGATCGCTCTTCCCAGGGGATCTAATATGAAGTGAGTAATTATATGCACGCTAATAGCATAAGAGTAAATAATACTGACAGATATTTGACATACACACACATACACGCTCGCACACATACACCTAAATATAGACACGTACTTACACACACATACACAGAGATTTTATTTATTTCTGTTTTTTTTTATTCTCTTTATGTTTTGTTTGCGTTGTATAAAATCATCTTATTTTATTTCAACACCTAAAATGTTAAATGGAAGAGCGGAACCTCCTGAACACGAGCATTTTTTTGCTTATTAGGAGTGTTCCAATTATAAAATTTTAATAGCTTAAGACAATAATTTAAAGAAAGAAATATATAATTTGAATTTGAATTTGAAGCGTCGAATCATTTTCTTGTCTTTGTGTGTGATTTATGCGAAGTGAGTTCTATGTTGCTACAGCAAGTTAATATGAATATACGATTTGTTTTTGTCGTGGATTTTATAAAGCAATACCAGTTAATTAATAAAGTAGTCATAGAAACACGGTTGTAACGAGAACATGTAATATAGTTTGCCAATAAAGGAATTAAACTATCTTTTGTTTTCCAGTTTTGTTTGTATGTTTGTATGGTCAATAACTTGAACAAACAACGTTTTGTTTTTACTTCACGAGGGTATTCGATAACGTTTTGCTCTGTTTTGTTTCAATACCAAGCTGTATTTCTTGTAAAAACAAATTTCTTTTATCAAAACAAATTGATACTGCAAACCTATGGATTTCAGAAAAAAACCTAATTAAAATGTTATATTTGTATTACAAATGCAGCCTGCGTCAGGTATCCCACTCGTTACAATTATAAACCAAACAAAATTGTTTTAAATAACAAATAAAACATTGATTGGTTGCACAGTAGACGCATATCAAATTATTCATCAATTATTTAGGTTTACAAAACGGCTTGCAAAAAATAAAATAAAAATCGAACAGTGCGGTATTTTATTTAATCAATCCCGACGCTCCACATCCAGCGCATTGATGTTATTTGACGTCCTCGTACATGACGCATTGATTAAACCAACGATAGCAAAGCAATATTTCAAAAGAGTAAACAGTGCCGATATATTCTTGAAAATCAATTCACTTGATTAATGTATGCCGACGCTAAAAATAATCGTGTTTCGATCGTTACTCGATAAAAGATGCAATTATATTATAACGCTATTGTTTGCACAAAAAGTCTTGCAATGAGACACTCGCTTTGACCACTCATGCGTGCGTTATTGCTCGTCAAAGCCTTCCTAACGGTAACAGGGAAACGAGATTGAAAAATGTATTAAAATGAACTAGACTTTCAGATTTTGCTTTAAAAGCATATTAGGGGTTTGTTTGTGCGGCATGCGTGATTATGTGGTCACGTTGTTTCAATGCTGCCTTCATAATATTAGATGCCGCTACGATTTGAAATTAAAAATACTTTTATCATAAATGTATTAAAAAGTAATTTTGTAGATTGTCGTCTCTTCTTTATGGAATTGTCTGGACTTAATCTGTGCACTTTTTGTTTATTTTTTAGCACATCTCCTACATATCTCGTTATAGAAATTTTCAAATTAAATGTCTTATAATATGGACTATATATAAAATATAATATAATTATTTATAAAATATAATATTATACTTATAATTGTTGCAGTTGCAGTAATTTTGAACAGCTATTTATAAATTTTTACCATACCTAATTAGCAGTATCACGTTCCTTTTAATACGCTTTGTTAGCCACTTGTTTATTTTTATGGTTATAATAATATGTTTAATAACCGATTCCTTTAGACTCAATTTTGGCCCACTTTATCGGACAGATTTGATTCAAAATTATCAAGAATCGGTAACAATACTATAATTTAATGAGTTTATCTTATCTACTCGGATCGCTAGGCTTAAAAAATCCTTACATATATGCTTTATAACACCAAGTGAGACAATTTAATTATAGATTTAAATATAAAATAAAATAATGGTATCGTTTTAAACCTGGTTTACTGATATGTTTTTACTATTTTAGTATAAATAGGATCGTCGTAACAATTTAGTTTATGATCTGACCATTTATTACAAAAAGTCATCAAAAAAACAAACGAAAAATCTCACCTAGCATTTTCTACATTCAAAATAACCAAAAATGATCTAGCTGGGAGGATACTCAAGCAGTATATTATGTAAAAATATGAGTGTATTTCTTCGCCTAGTTTGCTATCAGGATGAAATCGTTCTATGAGGTAATTCCCTGTTGAATACTGAATGGTCGTAAATTTACATGGGCCGTCAGGACAAAATGAGGCTTCAGCGTTTCGAATTTACACACCCCATTTTTATGATACCGCGATTTGCGAACGTGATTTTTAACAACAAGTTAAAATTTACATTTTATAACAGACAGCTGTGGTTTTATGATAGCTCGAATCGCTGGGGAAGTTTATTGGATGTACGATATAGCATTTTTACGAAGGGGACGTGGTTTAAGTTTAAACTCTGCTCAGGATTTCAGACTTTGCCCGAATGAGGAATTACGTCCGCGTGAGGTTTCGGGTTCCGCTCGCAATATTAAAGTTGTAAATTCGCTTCCAGCAGAACATTTTGCGAGGTTTTTAAAAGAATGTGTGATAATTTGGTGAATCCTTCCTAATTCCTATACATGTATTGTTTGTTATACATGCTGTTTTTATATCTATTCCGTTCTCATAAAAAAGACATAACAAAAAGGTCAAATATCAGACGCGTTATCAGATAGCAAAGAAAATTATACAAACAATAAACTTGCGATAGACTTTCTCGTACACGTAATATTATCCATACAAGTAAAAAGAGCTACCTTCTAGTCCCTGGAGTAATAAAAAGTTGAAACTTTCACGTTCTTCGTGAATTTGATCTCGATACTAGAAGGACTAAGTTGCCTTTGGATTATAGTACTTCGCTTTTATAACATTTCGGATAATGCGCAAAACAAACAAGTTTTAACTAAAGCGAATAATAGATGTATGTATTGAAAAATAAATTGTGTATATTTCTGACGGTTATTTTTAAGATGCTTGCTTTGAAATATAAATTGATCATTGAGTTTTATAATATATCTTGTGAAATTATAATGATATGATAAGCCTACGATCAGAATGAATGTTGATGGTATAGACTGCCGGTAAATAATTTATGTGTATAATTATATTATTCCGTTCAACGTTGTTTTAAAGAAATAGATAATTGAAAAAATAGTACATAAACGTTTATAATTAAATAGAAAATGACCCTAAAGTTTCGACTTACTGAGAGCTGGCAAACAATTATTTTTCTACTCAATTTATTGTTATTTCATAATTCTCAATGAATACGAGTTTTTGCTGTTATAGCTTTTTGCTATGTTTACTACGTGTACATGTGTAAATATAAATTATTAAAATACTCTGAACCAAATTATTGTAATTAACTTCATCATGAAACTCATTTATGAAGCAATATTATGAATGAAATATGTGTTGATAAGATTGACATTATTAAAAGAATAATGAGTAAATACAATAGTTACTTCTAAAATGTAAAAATATTTAAACTATAACAATATATGTAACTATTACAGAGAATCACTAAATCTTGTCATTGTGGATTTGAAGAAGGATGGAATAATTACCCGCCTCTGGCGAAAGTGGATGCTTTATATAAACAAGCCCCAATGCGAAAACAATAAAGAAAAGGTACGCAAAGAAATCCAAAGTTTACATAAATTTTCTATAGCAATTTCATTTTTCACGCACTGTCATTTTCCTTTTATTCCAGGAATCGGAAATATCAGAAATGTCGTTGAGCCAAGTTGCTGGAATATTCTACGTGCTTGTTGGAGGTTTGGCCCTTGCCCTAGGAGTTGCCCTTCTCGAATTCTGTCACCACGGGCGCAATGAGGCTGCACGAAGCAACGTCTCTCTAAGCGCCGCATTAAAGGCTAAAGCTAAGATGTCGTCACGCTCGGATCGAAAAACCCCGCAGAGGTCCCGAGATCAGGACAGACTAGGGTGGAATGGTGCTGCGTTTGCTGGAGTAAGTAACACGTACATTCCTTCATATCCTTCCCCGCACGACAGTCACGATCGTCCCAGACGAGCAATGTAAATGTTGACTTGTTACACGTATAAATCGAGCGTATACAAAGATCACGTAGTACGGGGTGAGGTGCGACCCGAGAGTTAATTAGCTTCAATGAATAGATGGGTAATGTAATATGCAGTTAACTGCACGTTAAATTGCTGTACATGATTGAATTTGGTCCAATGTCATTACTACGCCACAGTGAGTTGATATTACAACGTTAATTTCTTGAGTTTGAATGCAAAATATGCACTACAATTTAAATACACAACCATTACACCTTGTAAAGTCTTCCATATAGAAATAAGTATAAAGATTACACTGTAATTTAAGTCTTATTATCTATCCGTAGTACACAGACTTCCTCCTAGGACGAGAGTCGACAGGAAGCACTCATCGGAAATTGTTTTAGGCACATACGTTTTGTAAGTTAAGTACGGTCCATATGACCGTCAATTACCTAGTGAGCGTTTACCTTTTGAAGTATGTTTTCCTTAATATGAGTGTTCGCATTGAAATAAACTGTTCCACTGTTAACAGCTAAAATACGATACTATAACGTTCCAGTGTGTCGTAAACACGTTTGTAAATTAATTAGATGAATCTTCATATACTTTTGAATGTTTTCCTGGAAATAGTATGATTTGTCATAGAAACTCAAGTTTATTTCAATGTTTGTTATAATTTCCTTTATAAAAGTCTCAATTTCAACAAATAATCCAATAATATGATTCTTCTATGTTGGTCATTTGAACGGATGTCCCAATTCTTTAATAACTCATTGCATATTACTTCAGTTTACCTTTTGTGTTGTTGTTATAAATGTTTAATTTTTAAATGTTTTGTCTGTAAACAAATATAATGTATTTTAATTCTCACAACATTAGCTAGGTAAATTGCGAAAAACTTAAGTAATTTTATGAAATTACATAATTTGATTTTTTAATTAAATGTTATGTAAAACGGGTAGATCAACTAATTATTACGTAATAAATACATTGTGTGAACTGTTTTCCAAATCAATGTTCAATAAATTAATTTGTTATGATCATATACTCTTTGAAGTCATCTCGATGCAAAGATGTTTGAGTATATATTTGACCATTATTTTGATATTCTAGTACTTCCCCGCTGGCAACCAGATCTCGCAGGAGGACGCAGTGCACGCGAGCTTCACGCATGTTTGATCCGAGAAGTGCGGCGTCGACAGCCGCCGCCAGTCGCCGACCAAGCAACCGAATAATATTGATCTCTTCCAGCTCTAAATTGTATTGTTTCATCAATCCATTCGATATTGCATCGTTGCATTTGTGAAACATGATGCACGCAATGATGCACCTAATTGAAATGTGCATTTATTTAAGAATTCTCTTTACTGCATATATTTTCTTCCTTTGCATTTAGTTTTTATTATATTTACAATGACTCACTTATTAAACACACACTATCATTGTGGTCAATTATATTTTCAGCTAACTTCAAAATGGAAGAGGTTATCAATTACATTCCATTTTTTGGCTTTGTTATCTCAGAATTTCCGACTGAGTGAATCGATTTTTTATTAATGATTATTATTTTTTTATTTAAAGCATTTAAATGTTGGTCTAGTTTTGACAAGTTAAAAAAAAAATATTTTTTTTAATATTTACGTTCTATGATCTCGATACAAAAAGATATAATTTAATATACGTATATATATAATATACGTATATTGTTTTAAAAGAAAAACATTTTTCTCCCTGTGACATATAATTAAAACGGTTAGTATACTAATAATACTAACCATATTCCACCAATACTGTTTGTAATTTTAAAATTAACGTGTTTTATGTCTGTAAGTAAGTTATCGTGTAATACAATCACAAAAACTACATTCAAGTTGACATTGAAACTTTTTTGCGTCCCTCGCAATATTAAACGTTCTGTAAAACCTAATTTGTTTTTAAATGTATTTGAAATATTCTAAATATTACAGTATACAACCCATTTTCGACAAGAAATGTCAACCTTACAATAATATCATTAGCTATAATGTCTAATTGTATACTTGGTAGTATTTCACATTCATTAGTTTAAATACAAACATATCCTTTAGAATTTTTGAGATTTGAATATATAAGTGAGTTGCGTACAATCGTGGAAAGCATTTAAAGACTCTGTTCCCAAAATAGAAATAACCAGACATTAAACACTTTTTAACGGATTTTAAACGCGATTTATTCATTATAATATTTAATCCGACGTTTCGAACACTTTCGAAAACAACGAACTCCCAACCAACTCCCCGTGACTGCGTTAAAATCCGTTAAAAAGTTATTAATTTCTAAATGTACAATACTCGCTAAAATCAAACACAAGATTATACCACCACAAATAACCAAATAATACAAAATAAGATGTAAACATTGTTAACACAAATATGTACGAGTCTTTATAAATTCATACACACAGACATTGTATTCGTATGTGTGCAAATATTAAAATATCATATTATGCTTACGCACATACGCAAGAAGGCTCGGTAAAAGCCAAATCCTATTTTAACAATGACAGAGAACTTTGATGAGGAATCTGTGGTTTGATTAAAGACATCACTGCTACTGCTATGCTCTTTTGAATCATAGAAATATATTCATTAATAACCTAGTCATCTTTCAAATGTAAAGTTAATGTAAAACTTATTATGTATGCTATAGAATACGTATCAAATTAGAATAATTTTATGAGAGCGCCACTCATGAGTTATTTCAGTATGATAACAAGTACATTAAAGAAATCTCGCAAATCGAGGTATACAACTATACATACCCAAGTACGTAGGATAGTTGTAAAACATCTTAAAGAAAATCCAGAAGTAAAATCGATGGATAAAATAAGATACTGAAAGTTGAATTCATATATATCATCTTGTAATTTTAACTTCTATCAGACACGTAAATAAAACTCGTGATTGTCCTCGCCATGTAGTAACATTTTAAAGGTTTTTAATCTATACGTAGTGTAAGTTTTAAGACTATTATTATGTATCCATTTCGGGTGTCATCCATAAAAATAAAATTAAGTATAAAAAGAGGCTAATTTTGCTTCTTACTCTTCTAGAATTAGTTTACAGCAGATCATGACATAACATATTATAAGCTTCCTGTTAGTTGATTTGTACCTGACTTATGCATTTAATGATTATATAAGTATTGTTACTAGACTTCTCGTAAGCATTAAATAAATTATATTGCAGCTAAAACATATAAAACATTTATTTCCACGTTATTATTCCGTTACTATTTTATGCTCGATAATATTTATTAGGTTATAATATCAGTCTTAAATAGTCAATAGGTATATTGTTTAAAGCCATTAGCATAATATTAAAAATGTTCTTATATTATTGTAGTTATTAGATTTAGCTTTATAAAGCTTTTTTCATACGTAGGGAACGTATTAAATTTTGCCAACTGTTAATTGTTTGTTCTGCTATATTTAAATAATTGAATATGTATATCATTATTGATTATTAAACAATATTAGAATTTACTAGTAATACGCTCAGCCATGATAGTATCGTAATTAATATGTATAGTTAAATTTAGAGGGTATCGATTTTTGGAGCCAATTTTGTTAATATTCCAATGAAAAAAAAATATGAAGAGTAATTTTGGTTGATGTAAACTTTATTTAATAAATAGTCACACTATCGTTTTTATTTCAGAAACAAACGATAATAAATCCGTAAAGAATATTATGCTGGATTTAGGATTGAATTCCATTAAATAATATAATTATAAAATTGTACTAAGCATTACACACAAACTGTTTGTTTCTCACTAACTTCCTCTCTTAAAAATTATTGCAATTTTTATGTATTTTATTTATATAATTTTAAACATGATTTAAAGATACCCTCTACACATATTCTGTGCCAAATTTTCTTCAAATAGACTAAGATTCATTCTTCGTAATATTCCACTAAATTTACGATTAAATTTTTATGTCGTGTATTAACATGTGTTTTATTTATCTTTACTAAGTGATTCCTCGTATTTAAAAACTTACTACATTTTTTTAAAGAACAGAAAAAAGAAAGGAATTCATGACAAGGTGGAATTCAAACCTGCGTATAAAGCTATTTTAAATACGGTGAATGGGCTTTCATTGACTTTCATCAGCAATTGGTGAATCTAGTATATTATATTACAGATGGAGACTTGGTAAATGATCAACATTTTTGCAAATTTAGAAGAGCACCTTGGACCAAGTCATATAGTACCGAACTACAAAATAGACCAAGGCATATTTTGTATAGTTACCCTATGGTAACTATATATACATAGGTACCCTAATTTAACTTAAGTGAAGTTCTATAACTTTACTTAAGTTTGTTTATTTGGACAAGTATAAAAAAATTAATAATGCATTCGATAAATATAATATAAAATCTCTATAAAATATGGCTCAGGTAACTGAATTAAAAATTAGTCCACAGCGTCATCTGTGTGGCTCTAAAGAAATTACAAGCAACAAAATGTAATTTTACCCACTGATAGTGTTTGATAACTTATCCACTATTTCTCCTTTGGGCAAAATACACTTCTTAACGTATTATTACATAAATTCCGTCAGACGGCGCTTCCAACGATCTATAAAACTTGCTTATAAGCGCCATCTATACAAATAATTCTGTATTAACATAAATTTACAAGGTTTCACAATACGTAAAATTTTGTAATAGATTCTGCAAGTCAGCAAAAGATGGACCTCATATATGTTTGATTTTCAGGGCAATACTAAAACACGTAGAGGAAAAGTTTTTAAAGCACTCTGCCTACTTCATCTGAAAGTAAAACTTTCAAGGATTTGTTTAACTACCTTAATACATAAACACTAGTTCAATTGTTTTTCAGATATTGTATGTATTTACTTATAGATACTTATTTTCGAAGATTCTTTATAATTCAGATAAATGCTGTAAGAATTGTGAACATTATGAAACTGAGAATCAAAGTAATCAGCGGAGAATACCTTAATATTGTGTATGTGCCAATAAAACAGACTAGACAGAATACTACTAAGACTATTCCCTAGGCATAGTCTTAGTAGTATAAAGGATCATGCGACCAGACAAAGATCTATATTACTCGAGGTCCATTGCTGATGTAACCCCCATGTGTGCTTATATAACATATCTATGTTAGTATGTAACGTAATGTAGTAGTATGAAATTGTTAGCACCGATGTATGACAATCTTGCGGGATAGGTTCATTGTTATTTTAACGCATTAGTTACCAACAATGCCATATTAGCGAGGACAATTTTATCCTAACGTTTAACAGAAAATTCTATGGGCCTACACTACTGTAACGTTAGGCGATAAGTCGAGCCCCTCCCCCCCCCCCATCGGTTCCAAGCCTTGTCGTGGCGGGGGGGCTCAGTAGCTCAGATTGCACTCTGGCACTCTGAGTGAAGCTAATTGGACGGCCGGTCAGTAGTCTGAGAGACTCGACCGACCCGACGGCCAGGGAACCTTATAGCTAGCTGGCTGGTTGGCTGGCTGGCCTGAAGGCTGGCTGGCTGGCTGGCTGGAACCGGCTGGTAATCCGGTAGGCTCGCTGGCTGGATGGTGTACCGGCTGGCAGCCTGACTGGAACCGGCTGCCCCACCGGTTGGCTGGCTGGCTGGCTGGCTATAATGCCGGCTGGCCGGCTGCCTGGAACCGGCTGGTTGCCCGGCTGGCTGCCTAGCTGCTTGTAAGGCTAGCTGGCTGGCTGGCTAGTTAGGATCCCCCGAGGGGCCAGATTTGGTTCTGGTGCCGTTTAGATGCGGCGAGGGATGGCGACCAGTGGTCGCGGCCTGGCGGTTTCCGCTGGGCAACAATGGGGCTGGAGGTGGATTGGGTCTCGTTTGGCTTAATCCGCCCGAGTGGCAGGGTGCCGCACTTGTGCGGCGGTGGATGGCGGCCAGAGGCCGCGTGCGATGTGTTTGCTGGTAGTCTTACTACCAGCATAGTTTGGCGGGATCCCGACGCGTCGCTTTGGTGACGTGCGGTGAGTCCTTGCAGGGCGTGGGGCGACGGCTGTCCTCCGACAGCCGTCTGCCAACTCGTAATCCGGTCCGTGGGGCCGGACCGAGGGCCGCCACCTCCATGTTGTGAGGTGGGGGCTGCGAGGGAAACCTCTATAAAAGTGCGCCGGAGGGCCCCCCCACGTGTATCACACATTGGGATGGATTGGATGCCTTTCGGCGTGCGCCCTCCGGTCGGACGGTGTAGGGGCCGGGGGTTTGGGGTACGCCGATGGTGGAACGGGGAACGATCCATCGTTGGCGTGCGGGCGGCGTAAGCTTGTGTTCCAGCGTACGTCGCCTCGGGGTGGTCAACCAAGCGGAGGGCCTGGAAACGGGCAACTGCTGGGCGGGACACGCGGTAGAGTACAATGTGTTCCCGCAGTCCCGTCTAAAGCAGCGCGTCGGAACACAGTGAGGTTTTAGTCGGTAGGAATCCGACATAACCCACGGCTCCTTCCCCGGGTGCCGTGGGTATCTTATGTAAGATTTCCCCACTTAAAAAAAAAAAAAGGCGATAAGTCGAGATCTTTAGCTAGAAAATATTTAAATATGAACAATAAAGTAAAAGAGAATAATTCGAGCGTCATATTATATAAATTTACTAGCTGCGCCCCGCGGTTTCACCCGCGTAAGACCGTATCTCGTAGGAATATCGGGATAAAAAATAGATGTTGGCCGATTCTCAGACCTACCCAATATGCTTACCAAATTTCAGAGGAATCGGTCAAGCCGTTTCGGAGGAGTATGGCAACGAAAACTGTGACACGAGAATTTTATATATATAGATTGATCTTATGATATTATTGACATTGCAATAAATTAGGATTGACACATGTAGTTTTAGGAGCTAGTAATTTTATGAAGTGTATTATGCACACAGTACTCGCAATATAATTCAAAGCTCCATGAAATATTCGGAAATAAAAATAATAAACGTCCATGCGATGTAGAGTGGTGCTCCATCAATATTGCCCGACCGTGAATGAATATCACGTCAAAACACATTCCTTATACTAAATATTTTGAGCCTTTATTTTACCACTGCCGAATAAAAAATAACAAAAACTACCTATACATATTCAACATGTTCTAATTTTCATCACTCTATTTTGTTTATTATATTGAAGAAATATAGGCTACTACATAATTGACGCCGATTTTCTATGCGAGTATGGACTTCCCAGTGCGTGCTAGCTTTTGTGCAGCAGCATTCTCGACTGTTAGATTAAAAATACCCTTAACAGTTAACAGTTGCCACATAATCACTCATTATCTTAGTTATTGTTGATTTAATAGTACTTAAAGTACATATAGTTGGCATAAAAGCATATTTAAAAGTATCCGATATCGTATTTATCTAAAACGTTCGTTATTTTCCATTAATACACCGCAAACATCAATCCATCACGTATCTCATTTGCTTTATCGAATCAAAATCAACGCTACAAACTACATTCGAAAGCTAATATTGTAACTGCCATTGAACTATAATTAGATACTCACGCTTTCAGAGGCGCATACAGCGCTTTATGTACTTCAATGAACGATCGAAATAAGCAATGCTTTATGCTACATGTAGTTCATACGCAGTGGTTCATAGTTGTTAAGATGAGGAGGCTAAATGTTGGACTATTTTAGCCATCTGTAGCGGCAGTGTGCAAACATTTACCACCGCCAGTTAATTAACGCTATTATTTCTAAACTGTTTCATACGCTAGTTTAGCTTTCAGTGATAATCTGGTTAATCTTCATAGAGGAAAACTGTTTCTGTTTGAAATTTTATGTGTAAGATAATTAATTTACAAGGCGTCGAACAGTGGTCGATCTGGCAAAAGAGTATATTTATTGATTTGAATTATCCTATAATAATAATAACATTATTTTTTACAGGAAGAACCCATAGACCAAACCTCAAAGTGTTCACCACTTGGCATAAGCCCGTGGTTTTCACATATGTACCGGAACATCTAGATTCAAGGAAATCAACTCTTTTTCAATAATAAGAACATATTATACCACTCTGGCAGGGTCTGGCTAGACAAAACACAAACTTTTGCATATGACTTTTTCACGCTTCCTTGCTTGGCTTGCAAACTTACTGTCTTACATAAAGGCAATACAAACTACTGATTGATATCTTCTCTTTGAGGCACTAACATCGTAACGTACTATGAAAATTTTAATATAAATATTTATTTTAACTGGTCAATAGCAGTATTTTGCTTTTTATGATCTGTTGAAGAAATTAATTTTAAGTTTATCTATTGATCCATTACACTATTGATCTAAAATTAAATATTAAACGGTAAATTTTTAATACTGTGTCGACCCAGGCATAGCAATGCAAAGTAGCTCAATTAATACTTTATAAAATTAAAATAAACTCAATGATTATATTAAGAGATATCCGCCCACAAAAAAATAAGAAAAATATTTACAGCACTAGGGTATTCCCCGTACGGGTCACATTCCCGTGGGTTTTCCACTGTTAAAACTATCCTTCATTGTTCATTATTGACTCTCAAGATATCTTAATAAAAAAATCGGTGCAGTGATTTATATGTGAAGAATAGACGGACAGACAGAGTAAGTAACATTAGCGTTAGATTGGGATTTGTAATGCAATTTTTACACATTAAACATTTTATTACGTTCAATGGTAATAAAATGTTAAATGTAATAAAATTATGGTTAATAAGAAACACGCAAGCGTTTGTATAAAATATCTTGAAACCATTAGAAGTAACTTGTGAACAAAAAGGGTGAAACTAGGCCAAGAACACGCTCCGCTTCAGGTAAAAATACAATTATAATGTAGTTACAGTTCTTTGTTCTAAGTATTATGGGTATGTACTCGAGAACTAAACAATTTTGCATTTTTTCAATGAGATTTTATACATTGTAATTATTGTAAATTCGATATAGTCTTTTGCCTCTCAATTCTGTTTTATAATCTCGTAAAATCTCTCTCCCTCTCTCACATATAAAATCTATAATAATAATGAACGGATTTGTAAATCATTTGTTATAGAGATAATAAGTGTATTCGAATTTTGGGGGAAACTAAAACTGTCCTGACTGATCGCCTGGTAACTCATAATATCAGAATCTATACGCATAATTCAACAAAAAAAAAAATTCAACGTTTCTAGCGAGCCACCGGTGCCAATCGTAAACGGAATTTCCAAATAAAATGTCCATACATTTTATTACTTACAGAAAATAGGTATGCCAATGTCCGCTTTTTGTTGGTTCCGCGGTCCGCTGGTTGCCTGTTTGCGGTATAGCATTTCACAGTATAATCATGACGTTATTTTTGAAAATAATTATCATTTCAGTTCAGAGTTTTTAATTTTGATGTATATGCAAACGCTAGACGGCGATAGCTTTAAAGCAATTGTTTTCAAAAACATATAAATCAAATATTTGCCTTCGTTAGCAACGCTTTAAGCAGCAGGGAATAATTTCGTATAAAAATACGGAGAATTGATCGGAACAATTTACCCGTCACCCAGCGCCTGATTATGGTTTGATTTATTGTACCAGAAATATAATGAGGAGGCCACGAAATACTCCGTTCATTTCGTTTCCAAAAATTCACCTGGCATTGTGGATTCGAATGCGAAAAGCGAATTGCCTATTTACAACCGAATATTTTAATGCGTTGTTTTTCGACTTCCGTATTGTTTCGAATGTTGAGTTTGATTATTATGTAAGTATATTAAAGGGAAACACTTAACACTGCAATTCTTTATGGTTTCTAAGTGTCAACATTGTTTTTTCATTAACTAGATGAATTTTTAAATCATGATATTTTATTCTAAAAATTCTTATATCTTTACTGTATGTACTGTACTTTATTTTTACTGTAACACTAGCTGAGCCGCGCCCACTTTGTTAGGCAACTAACAATATTCTTATTTCACGTTTAAATAATATTATATTATTCATAGCAAATAAATTTGTAGTTTTTGAATATGATGAATAAAGTACTTATTAATATGATTTAAGCTGTTATCGAGATTACCTCACCTATGATTTTTAAATGTTTTGTTGTTTTGGTGATTATATTAAGTAAACTCATTTATTACTTTTGTTGGGAAAATCATTTTTTTGACGTGACAACGTCTTAAATTAGGTTGCGGCTCGGAGTCCCTCATGAAAAAGTGTAACGCCCGGTAACGTTACGATGAGTATTAGGCGCACTAGAGAATTAGGCGCATTGAATCGGCGCGTGCTTGTTTCTCTATCTCTGTCTTTTTAGTAAACAAAATATATTTTCTATAGTAAAAATTTGTGCAATTCTTATTTTCATTCAATTCCTTGTTCCTATTGTGCAATTTAATAATATTCATATCAATAAATATTCTAACGAGAAAAAGACGTTGTCACGTAAAATATTCGCCCGTAAAACCGACTTTACAGGCAACCATTTTTTAAGATAAATTTTATAAATACAAAGGCTATTAGTCCAGGATCCATCGCCCATTTTTGCACTTAATTACTATCAAGCTAATAATCCGTGAGTAGCTTTATTTTGATAAGACGCCCAATAATTTCCGGTACGAAACTTTCGATTGTGGTAGCTAACAGAGGTAGCAAGGATAAAATATGTTGATTTGATGATTCTCAAATATTTATTACTAACTGAATTTTTTTTTGTTAAATCTCAAGACAATTATCTAAATTATTCGAAAAAATATTTGTCCTACAAAATCAATGGTTTGATCAAAGAGTCCCCTCTTTCCGACATGTATCGATAACCGAGGTCATCATATATATATATATATACTTTAAGGAATATATAAGTTAGTTAAACATAAAATAAAATCAAATATTAAACAAAACTTATAATAAATATTCTTTTTAGGTAAATTACTTTTCTATCACCCCCTTTGTTTTTCAAATATAAAAGCACAAATATACTTTCATTCACAAATTTAGAATTACAAATGAATTGATTTAATTAATATTAAAATTTTAATTTTATTAATGATTTATTGTTTTTAAACCTGTGAATATGGAAAGAGAATCACGAAATTGTACAAGAAAACTATTCTTTGACGTAAACTTCAATTAAAAAATTATATCCTACAAGCAGTGGTTATTATACTTTCCCCTGTTTAATCTAAGGGCTGCAACCCTTCATTTTTAATGCTAATGTCATCACGAAAGTTCAATAAAAGTAAATTACTAGAATTGAAAGGCCATCATTTGATCCGTGTTGTATTTATATATTAATAAGTGTATTTCTTTGGCCAAATTACAAATCTCACACAAAATTGTCACATAGATAAGGAACTATCGTGAACAAATTAACAAAAATTGTCGTTTAGATCAAGAAGGTTTGTGTAATTTTACATTACTTTTTTCGGTTTAGAAACGTTCTGGTTTTTACTACAAAAACAATATACATAATATATGAGGCTAACAACTCGTATTTAGTCAAATAATGTTTTTTCAACCATACCATGCACCGAACATCAGCTTATAGTATCGTAGAATAAAGTGCAAAACACATCAGCGGTTGGTTTCTGGATATATTTGGGATACAGAGAGAAAATTTTACAAGGCTCATAACGGTTGGTATACATTGATTGGCTTTTAGGTGCCGGTGATACACTTTGTAACAAATTTAAATATTAAAATAAGTATGACGGCATTTTTATCAACCGCCCTTCCCACACAAAACCGCAAAAACAATTAAGCATTGTTGCTTATAATTTAAATGAGGAAAGCTGGCAGCCATATATTAATTGCCGCAATTATCTATGTGTTGTTTAAAAGCCCCATCCATTAACTAAATTAAAAAGACGTTTCGTTTATACATTAAATTATTACAGTACCAAGTTGGCGTTGTAAAAATTGCATGTTTTGTAAAGGGAAGGTAATAGGTCGAGCGTGATGGAAAAGGAATTACTATGCGCGATTTTTCAACGTGTTGCAGTGACCTTTATGCATGTTGCATTGAGGTTCATTTTCACGAATACTCTGAATAACGCTTTGTTTTAATGAATACCGAAAGAAATGGCTGGTGAAATGATGCACTGGATACAAAGGAACTTGTATGCGAAAGGTCATTTTCACGGGAATTTCAATTCATCCATCCATCCATTAAGCCCGAATTAGTCCACTGTTGGACATAGACCTCCACCGAAATGTACCACAGTTACCGGTCTTTGTTCATCCATTTGCGTCCAGATATCCTAACTACCTATATATTGGGCATTTAGGTCAAAGGAATTTATAAAATTGAAGATGGCGAGTTAGAATATTTATAAGATTTTGGGCTACGGCCAATATTATAAACAGGCTTTATTATCCTATTGCTAAAAGTTACGCATTAAAATAATATGTTCTTTTAAGCAATAATAGTAAGCGTTATACATAAAAAAATATAATATCTTGTAATAAAATTCCCAACATCCCAAAGTATGTATTTTATATATTAATAAACACTAAAGTTATTCTAAATAAGAGATACATATTTTATTTTCTCCGTGTAATTTCAATGTCATTAGAATGAAAACCTATTAAGATTTTAAGTACTATCATACCTACGGTAATTTATAACAAAGTCAGACAATTGCTACATTCAAAACAACTTTAATTACATTTAAGCTATCTAATACCTAATTGACATTTATTTGCTCATTTTCTTCTTTGGTTCTCTGCGTCTAAATAGAAAAGCGCTATTTATAAATGTAAAACTTAATTTAAGTGGGTGACAAAATAATTCGTAGTATGTGGTTCACACATACAAGTAGCCAAAAAACTAATGACTAACCATTGTTTTGCGGTCCATACGACATGAATATTGCATAGGATTAAATAATATTTTATGTACAGCTGATATTATGGCAGGATAGAGGCAGTGGTGGCTCAGTGGTGAGAACCTCGGACTTCAAAATCGATAAGTTGGGGTTCGAGACCCGGCGAGCATGCAGGATATTAATTGATTTTTCAATTTATCTGCACATGTGGATAACATCACTACTGCTTAAAACGGTGAAGGAAAACATCGTGAGAAAACCGGCATGTCCAAGAATCAAAAGTTCGACAACATGTGACATCTGCCAACCCGCACTTAGCCAGCGTGGTGGATTATGGCCTGAACCCTCATACGACGCCTGTGTCCCAGCAGTGGGAACATGTATGGACTGATGATTATGATATAATGGTCTATTTGCTGCTACTATTTTATTTTACGTAAAGATCACGGCTAATTGAGAAATCACTGCGAATTAAACGTTTTAGAAAAGTTTCGATTGTGTACCTTCAATTAACAATACGATAAAAATATTAAATAACGATGTTTTCACGCTATAAAATCACACAGGCATTCAGCAAATAGCGTACGTGCCGCGTATTTACATAACGAAATGAGTTCTTTGATTTCAATCAAACGTATGTTTACGTCAATAATAATATTTGTTTATCGATTCAGTTTGTTTACAGTTATTTCGCATTTAGCTGTGGTATTTTATTTACGTGTTCATTAATTATTAATTGTTAATTTTATTTGTAAATATTACCCTCATGGCGCGTTTAGTGATCACTGAAGCTGTGATATTTATTTAATGGTAAGCTGTATGTTAATTCGTATTATAATTAACTTATTTTAAAAGGCCGATTGTTTGTTCGAATGATTATTGATGGTTGAAATATATGATATAGGTAATATTTCAGTCAATGTGGAATTATTTTAATAATATTTCATATGGTGCTAGTTGTGTTTGTCCCACAAACAATGTATACTCGGGTTAAACTTTGCTCATACTTAGCTGAATTCAACTTCGTAAACTGCTCTAGGGGCTGACTTCTCAAATATTTGATGAGCTTAAACATTTTGTAATAAAGTGCACATTCGTACAACATAACTGTTAAATTCATCCGTAACAGATAATTGTTTCTCTGTTATATCTTTATTTACATTAATATTGCATATACTTAAAAAAAAAACACAACTCATTTACTGGTATTGCATAATTATTCACTAGCAGCATGTATCATTATTTCTGAGCAATGTGTGATATACTAGAATGTTTATACAGAGGTCAGGGTGGAACCGGATCGTATTTCATATTTAAAACGCAAATTCCAATAATATTTAATGTATACAATAAATTTAGTTAATCACAGAATACTTGGTGAATATCATAATATACTTAAATATTACTGACCAGCTTGCCGCCCGTGGTTTCCCCCGCGTGGAATACGGTTATATCGCGCGACATGGTAACGAGTAGCCTATAGACTTTTCCAAGGTCTAGACTATTTATTAAGATTGGTTAACGTGTGAAAGTGTACGGTTTGACAATAACGAACTTTCATAAAAAAAATCATGAATTATTTCAACCCCTTCTACTCTTTTTTCGTGATAAAAAGTGTCCTATGCCCAAGTTCAGCTCTATCTTCATACTAAATTTAATGAAAATCGGTTTAGTGGTTTAGGAGTGAAAGCCTAACAGAGTTACTTCCGCATTTATAATATTAATAGGGATGAGGCTGAAAAATCACTTAATTATTACACTAGCGTGTTGATATATAAATGTCCAAACATATTTTACTGAAGCTAGTTAAATTTGCTTGCGTGGTTTTCACGTTATCGAACGATAGCCGCTCCCCACATTAATTTGCATTCACTCTTCCACACCCTACGAGTTTAAATAAAAACTAACATACTCCCCTACACCGTGGGCCCGACTCTCGATAAAATAGCAAAAATATATCGCATTACTCTGATGTTATGTAGCTATCCCCTTGTGTAGGAATTATGAAAGTCCAAGTTCTTTTGAATTTTAATTAATGAAAACTTCAATTTGTGGCATGACGGAAAAAGTGTACATTTCTTATGTTACTGGTGATAATTTCAGCTACATTTCATGAATATTTAAATATTTTGAAAAATGTTAGGAGAAGATTTTATTATGTTCATGAGTCTGGATTCGGAACCCCGCGTCTTTCACCTTGATCCCCCAGGAATCGAATTTGTTCTGTTCTCGCTGTCTTATGTTAAATATAGTTATATGTCATCCCAACCCAAATCTATTAGTCCCTTAGTTAAAATATTTTAACCTAATGAAGCATTATTTCAATTATGATATTATTGTACCCATGGAACGTTGCTTACTTGATAGAGTAAGATCAGGGCAGTTAATATGTGCAAATAAATGTCTCAGTCTTACACGTGTGGATAATGCCTACGCGCTCCTAACTACGGAGAGATTCATATTGGGTTTAGGGGACGACAGACTCCTTGGATCGATCTGTCATCTTGTTAAAAGATTCAAAATACGACTGATGAACATCACACTAAAATTACAAATGTGAAAGTTTGTTTGTTTGAATGTTTGTCCGTAAATCATGCTGAAACTTCTTAACGGGTTTTGATGAAATTTGGTATACAGACAGTATGAGCTGACTTGGGTGATAGGATACTTTTAATCCCGACTAAATGATCTCTTGGGATAAAACAGGAACAGACAGTTACCAATTCATTAGTAAATGTCCTAATTCCATGCGGACAAAGCCGCGGGCGGAAGCTAGTATGGCACAAAATTGGAGCATCAGAATTTACGTGAAGTCGAGTAATTATTTTGAAACTTTTAAGTGTTTGTAAATCAATATGGCCCTCGGAAAGTATCTAGGTATGGCAGACTTATTTTAACGATGTCTGAAATATAAGCGAAAACGTGAAGAAATTTACGTAAGGTAATAGATGTGGGTATTTTACGTACCTTTATTATATTATTATATCTCGAAATTGGGCATCGAAGCAAGTGCGGATATATTCATTCATACTCAATCGTCTACATTTCGTTCGGGATCTCAGTTCAAAATTTTTGTTTTATAGTATTAAATTAAATTTTTATTTCTATTCATTACGTATTTTACGACTAAAACACTAAACACAAACGATTATTTAATATAAAATATGCCATAAGTCTACCAGACTTATTTCATATATAGAAAAAAGGCTTATACGTACAAAATATATTTATGTACATATCACGTCTCATGAATACCTAAAGACTAGAAAACTTCTAACAAATTCAGGCCTCTCCACACTGCGACAATCTGATCAGAATTATTTATACCTAACCAGAGTTTCATATTTAAAGATGAATAAATAACACATGTCATTTCAGCGTCACTAGGAGCACTGTTTTCGTTTCTACTTTTTTCTTAGCAAATGTAATGAATAATTGGGATATTAACAAAGATAGCCTATTGGAGCTTATTTCTTTCGTTAGCGTATATAGTGAGGATTTTATGTGATTAGAAAATTGTGGGTTAACTTTTATTCACAAGCTTGAATGGACGCGTTGTTGCATTTAAATCTTCCTCGTAAAACGTGCCGAGGAACGTCATGAGCCGTTTTGTTGATATTTTTGTTATTTGTTTGATTTAATATAATTGTTTGGGATAGACATCTCTTGTAAATTGCTATTAAAATTGTGACTATTGTGTGTATTAAGTATATTAATTTTCTCTTCTCATTTTGTCCCATGTCCACTTCGTTGGACGTCATATTGTTATTTCGTGTAAAATTATTTCGTAGAAAAATCGTTGAGGATATAAAGATTTAAGCTTTGTTCATGAAAAAGCCTTCTCGGCTTCACGCAAAAAATTTGAATATAAAAACTAGCTTTGCAGTACCACTTTTTGTAGATCTAATAAGGCCAACATTTCGTTAGTAGATGAACACCTCAGTTCTTCCGAAGATAAGTCGTATCAAATAAATAAATTTTACCTGTTTATGACATAAGTATAGGTAAATAGGTAAAATATATCACTTTATGTAAATTGTTAATCACTACAACGCACACACGCACGCTTTTTACTCTTCCTCACCCAGTGCGGGTCGGTAGATGTCGGTCTTTTGATTGAATTTTTTTTTATGTCGCCGTCGGCAATGGAGCTGGTGGTTCGCCTGACGGTAAGCGATACCAACGCCCATGAACATTTGGAGAGGCGTAAGGTTAATTGTAGATATTACACCTCTACAAATGGATGGAACGACGACGACGAATCTCTTCACCATTTTGAGTGGTGATATTGATAAAGTGCAGATAAATCGAAAAATCATTTTTTCCTTGCACTCTGACCCGTTGTCGAACCCCCGACCCGAGGGAGTCCGAGGTCCAAACCTCTGGAGTACCACTGCTCTGCATTGTAGTAATTAACAATTCATATGGATTACATAAAATTTCAATGACTTTAATACCCACACACCTACACACGCATATTTTATAACGTTTTTAACCAATAAAGAGTAATCATTTGAACCTTCTATTACGAGGCACGTAAATCATAAAATACCGTGTTGTTCCTCACAATTTTAACATTGATAAGTGGTTTGATAAGTAAAGTCTAAAGCTAAATATTACTTGAGGTTATTTTTCTAGTTTTCCGTCGAATAAAGTTTTCGAGACTTGCACGCAATTCCAATTGCCGTCATTTTAAATTGTTTTAAAGCTGGCGACGATAATAAAAGCAGATTAAGTATTTTAATAAAAATTAACACTTCGAAATTATTATATAACACGAATGATATAAAATACTTGTTATAATAAGCGATAACATTAACCTCGTATTTTTGTATTTTTATCAACGTAAATAAATATATCCTTATTAGTTACGAAAGCTTTGCGATTAAGGCTCAAAAAACTCTGAAATTCAGTTCCGAGTTGGTACTATTAAATAACCTTTTAACTGATCAAAGAATTGTAAAACATAAAAATCGTTTGACATTTAACGATACTAGAAATTGACAATTGACATGCATACATTTTTAAAGTAGCATTTCACGCTAGTTGAAGATAACTCGTGCATCGTTTTGATTAACAAAACCTCTTCAATAATACAATTAAAGCTGTAAAATGTATAACATAATTGTATGTAGGATGGATAGGACTGGTCATTGTTTTATAGCAAAAAAAAAAATCACAGGAAATTTCATCAGATCTTTCGAAATTATTACGAACTTCGTACGATACATTCCTTTTAGAATACATATTGTAAGTTACTGAATTTAGGTATCAAAATAATTTTTGAGGTAAAAATAAGAATGCACTAACTCACGCGATGGCTTCCCCCGATATTGTAGTCTATCGAAAAACCGATAAATTGTGTAATCGGTAAGTTGGGAAGGTTAGGGTCGGTCAATTAAAAACTGCACGGATAGATTTGGCTATGTATTAAAACAGTTGTTTTTCTATATTTGCGATGGCTTACATATTAATTGCTCTGTTATATGTATGCGTTTGTGAGTTGTCAGCCTCTGTGCTTGTAAATATACATATATTATGTTATAACGTACATGCTACATTTTATGTAGAATTAAAATGTAAATTTGATATAATTTTAAAAGAGAGTTTCTTGCCTGTTTCTTGAGTAGAAACTGCTTTCCGAACCGGTGGTAAATGTTAAAACTGTGTAATATTACGAAGTCTAATTGAATAAATAAATGTTTGAATTGGAGTTTGAGGTTATATTAAAGGTGAAGAGCAATCTGGTTAATTATTTAACCCCCGATAGAATGTTTGACGTATCGCCTTCAATACATCTATCTATTGATAGTGTTGAGGGCATGACATGAATACCTTTGATGTGCTGGTAGTAATTCGTCATCATTAGACCAGGTTCATCTTATCTAAGTGCATTGGGATCGTTTCTGATAATAGTGATTGAGATAACAATGAATGTATAGTGGAATGTATGTAAATGTAGAATACAATTCGTGTGGAATAAAATAATATATGTGGATAAACGAAACAAATATTAAATGCGTATTACTTACTGATAGGTTATTTGGGAGTATTGTGGTTGTGGAATCATTATTTCTGTTCACACTTATGTGTGTTTTTTGAGGTAAGAAGTACCTAGAGGAATAATCATTTTCTGAATGATTTTCTGCCTATAAGGCAAAAAAATAATTTCTTTAAATTATTAAATAACTAGATGCGCCCCGCGGTTTCATCCGCGTAAATCCGTATCCCGTAGAAATATTGAAAAAAAGTTGCGTATATATTATTATATATTCGTCCAGCTATCTACGTACAAATTTCATTGCAATCGGTCCTGTAGTTTTGCGTGAAATAGTAACAAACGTACACACATCCTCACAAACTTTCGCATTTATAATAATACATACTAGTCTAGTATGATAGGATAAATAAGTGTTTATTTGTGTGCCATTTTTTATGCCATTTGACATTTATAGTAATACCTTCATATTTTTAAAGAGTAAACATGTTTCTAGCTCTTTTGTTTGAGTAAGTAATTACTGCTGCGGTTTTTAATCTAGCACCTAACCCGAGTATAAGCAAAGACAAACCTTAGAAAATATAATATATCGGTACGGTAAAGTAATCTTCTTCGCTATACAATTAAAATCTTTAAAAGAGCTTGTGTTTTGTTTTTCTGATTTAAAAAATGATTATTATTGTGAAAGGAAAGTTCAGTGTTAGGCAAATAGTATATGTGCAGATATCGTTTTCCATTTTTGGAAACATTGCCTCAGCAAATAAATCATACATGCACATGGATATTGATTTTATATTTAAGTTCATTTCTGGTTCTTTCAAATTACAACACGTTTCCTTTTATTAGGAAATAAATACATTTTCAAATGTATTTATAGTTATTCTTGCTGTTATTATTTAAGTATTTAATATATTATATGTATTATATCAATACCTATTCTAATTTATTAATGAATGCATTGGTTCTAGAATTGATCTATTTTGATATGAATATATCGTTCTTACTTGCAAATTGTTAAGCTAATTCAAAAAATATTACTTATAAATCAATGTCTGATATAAATTGCAGACTGCTATTGAATATCCCCAGGAGGGATGGATAATAATTTTTACCATCTACCTATGATTTTTCAATCAATTCAAATGATGAGGCGAGTAGCAGTGGTTTATCAAGAGAATACATTTCTAATAGGAATTGATTATTGCAGCATCAATTGATGGATTTATGTTTTTATTATGTTAGGCAATGAAGCCCTTACACCCTTACACATCTGCAAACGAATTGCCAACTTTAATGAAGAGGATTGAAAAAGGATATGGGCTTCCGACTCCTCTACTCACTGCAATCTACTATTTCATACGAATCTTGGGGGGATTGTTCTGTGGTGGTACCTTCCCCGGTGCGAGCGAGAATCCCTGCCAAGGCACGCTCGACTGCCACATTATGTCCCTACTAATATTATAAATGAACGTTTGTAAGGATGTGTGTGTGTTTGTTGCTCTTTCACGCAAAAACTGCTGAACCGATTGCAATGAAATTTGGTACGTAGGCAGCTGGACAACTGAAATAACAACTTGGCATCTTTTTATCCCGATATTCCTACGGGATATGGGCTTACGCGAGTGAAACCGCGGGGCGCAGCTAGCTATGTCATATAACAGTGCCGGCGTATATAAAATATCTCGCGGTTCACTGAAGTAATCCATTAGCTACTGCGAATGAAGTTGATAAAATATACGGTGGATTTCTATGATTTTTATGGACATCAATAGGAGAAATCCAAATAAAATTTATTAAAAAACATACCCAATAGAGATATATTTCAGAACAATAGGGTAGTACTTAGAAGTTAATACAATACGCATTAATCGACAGTAATTCACTTCAGTATGTAATATTATTAGGCAAATTAGGAACGTAATCAACTATACGATATTATCTTCATCTCAAATCAAGTGGCGTAATTTCGATGATTGGATTATCAATCGGTGTGCAATTGACCTATTTGGCTAACTACTTCCCTTTGTATATCTGTGAATTAGGTTCATAGTGACACGCTGTAGACACAGCAATTGTAGCAAGCACACTGTTCGTTAAATTTGAAACTACGTTACCACAATGGCTGCATCCGAATACTAATAGATTCATCAACCTGTAACTGGTACGTAGGATCTCTTTGTGATAGGATGTCTCAAATTACATATGGGTCTGTTCTAGAACAATCCGTGTCGCTTTGAATAATATGAATATGTGTGGAAATAAGATTTTGAATAATCTTAATTAGATTGTATCTGGCATTCAAACAACATCGAGGTGAAATCAGTAAAGAGGGAGGAGGCCTAATTCCTATTTCTTACCCTTTCCCCTCCGTATTCCCATCATCAATCGTGCCTTTATCTTTTATCCCGCAAACATAGAAATCCATATGACTGCTGCAAATATTACCACCAGGCGTACCATCAGCGCCTTCTCTAATTCTATAACATATAAATAGCAATGACGTGTAATTGAGAAATGCTATAGACATTGTGAAGTTTCCGAACAAACTACACTCTAAATATAATAATAGCCATAACTTTTTGTCAGGTTACAGGTATTAGTTATTCGGAGGTTTAAATGAACAAAATGCATACATTTATTGTTTGTGTTCCAAGCCAGCAAGCAGAAATGCGATTATTTATTTTGCTTTGAACATGGCACCGTACACGTTCATTTGAAATTTAACGCTTCGGGCAACACGTTGACATATTCTAATTTGCTGCATTTACTATTTAGTTCGTTTATTTGCGGTCCGACTTAAATTAAGGTGCGTAATTTTCAATACAGCCGTTTCGTTGTATACAAACATATCAACCATTTGGTACATATGGTCAAAGAACACAGGATCAGTATAGTACTGTTTTTTTTATAATGTCATAGTCGGTAAAAGAGCTGGTGGGTCACCTGATGGTAAGCGCTATCACAGTCCATGAACATTAACAGAGGCATAACGCCTCTAGAAACGAGTTGCCGACTTTTAAAGACAAGGTGTATTGGTGAGGCGAAGAAAAGACTGGGATGGGTAAGGAAAAGGATATTGGCTTACGGTTGCCCCATTCACCTTATCAAATACATTAGCATTCTCATATTCATTCAATAAACTAAATTTTGCGCCTGGGTTCTGTGGGGGTGTGCTACCTTCCCCACTATGAGCTGTTCTATGTCGCAATTCGTCCCGACGTCGTCCGTATAGCGCAATGTATGTAGTTCCTGAGATAATCGTGTAAAACAGACTATAAAACTCTTCAGTTTTATAGTATTTCTCATACTATAGACCTTGCTTTATTTTTTAAGTTTATGACAAAAATCAGCGATGACCAGACACGGCCATGTTTCTTTGTCTTTTTACATGTAATTAAGTGTTTCTATGTAGATACATTTCTATAATAGTAGGTAATATACTCAATTTATGTAACCATTTTTAATAGATGAGTATATAATATATTAATTGTCTTAGTGTGTATTTGGAATGATATATTAAAAACAATTAACCGTAATTAAGATTAGGTGCTGTGAGTTCTTCTTGTCCAGCTAATTCGGCATCTTCTTTTCCAAATCGTTACTTGTATGTACATTACACACTTTTTTCGTTCATATTATAACAATAATCGTATACAACGCACATGAGATTGATAAAAGGTGAAATTATTTGTTAACATAAAATAGAAATTTCCCATTCGTAGCCCCAAAATCTAACTTCGGTTCAGAACTACAGTGATTCAAATTACAAACAGGATGTTAACAAGGTTCAATGAATGCGAAATGGATATGCAGTCCAATTCATAGCGATTGCTTGCTTACCATCTGCCCTAGGGCTACTGGTTTCGAGTTACTAGCAATTATGGAATGGGTTATCCATCAATATTTCACGCCATGATGTTTGAAATATAGTGGCTTATTGACTTTGTATACACGAATTGAACATCAGTGTACGAGTAAGGTGTGAACTGCTAAATAGATTAAATTGCAGATGTGAAACTGACATTATTTAAGAACATTCGGTCTTTGAAACATAAGTGTGTTTCATATAAAGTTCATGTTTTATGTACGTAGCAAATATTATCGTTTATTATAAACAGCCATGTTTGCGTGTAAAATATTTAGTGTTTGTAGAAAACGCTATCTTGGCTTAATTTGGATGGATTTCAAGTCTATGGTTATATTATTTGACATATTTATTATCTTCACATTTATTGCATAGCAAAGTTTATATAATTTGTATAGTAAAGTAACACTACATACTTAGAAATAAATATTCATCTACTTCAATTAATTTTACCCTTATATGGGAATAATCAAAATTGAAATTACCTTAACCTTATTTATCAGAAGATTACCTGCATATAAAATACACGAGCAAAATGAAAGAAAACTTTAAAACATTTCGCAAGATCGTAAGATACTTTTGTGTAAAAATCTTAACTATTTTTGGCACCCGCATCTCATGGAATCCGGGCTTTGTGTAAGCTGTTTAACTAATCAAGATTGCTATAGTGACATCAAAGTTTCTCCTACTTCATTATCCGAAGTTCCCTCTCTATGTATGTTATAGTATCAGTAACGATGTAGATTTTCTCGAATCTCTAGCCGTATAATCTTTTCAACTCGGCTGGCTATCCAATGAATTAGTCATATTTTGTATATTATAAAACTAACATTCTATTAAACAGTATAATTGTGTACATATTTATGTAGTGTGAAGTATTCACTTCCACCAACTCAATGATTTTAATCATATAGAAACGTTGGTTTATTTAAACATCAGGCAAAATATTCTACATTTTGAAAATATTTAGGTTTACTCAAAAGTCTAACTTTCATCGTGATATTTCACGCTGCAGAATTCCAGCGAACATCAAAACATATAAAAGGCGTCTCCAATCCCGAAGCCATGTTATGCACAATTTAATTCAGATGGCGCAAGTTGCGTTCTTTTTGATAGGATTATGTTCATATAATCGGATCTCGGTACTGGAAAACGTGTTTTAACTAGTTTATTCACAACCAGATGGTGAACGCGCATTTATTTGATAAAATGCGCATTTCTACTGGCTTTTATAGCTACTTGTACCTGAGATGTAGTGTATTTATGTTGGTGCTAGAAAATTATTGTAGTTTTTTTTATTTGATTTTAATTAAATTAATTCAAGTGATAGTTATAGCATAAAATATTGGCTTACCCTGAAACTTTCCAGTGTGATATTAAAAGAAAATTACCTAGCATGAAATTTTTGTCTCAACAAATCTTTAATAAATTCAAATGTTCATTTGCATAACATTAATGATCTGCTTACAGTACACAAAACCATCCTCTTAATGGTTTAGAATATCCACCAGAATCAAAATATATCACAATATTGAAAAGTTGTGTGTGGTTATTTATTAATTATATGGCGCAGTATTATTAGAATACCACAAAATAAAACATGCAAAATATAATCAATACCATAATTGGCATGGTTTTTGTTTCATGCTCCATCATTTTATGTGACGATATTTGTGTATCACCCGCTAAAAAATTTCAAACGTAAAACATTTTAACACAAACGACACACTACTTCACAGACACCAACACTTACGACCGTTTCTAAACAAAAAACTGCATTACGAGTATAACAAATATATATCCGCGAATCCATTAAAACGTAGCATAAGACAGGTAGAAACTTCATATGATTTAGTATAGCGAATGTGCCATTAAGAAGTCGCATTGCAGTGTATATTGCCAAGTCTTCAGTAAGTGCACGATATACATTTAACTATATTCAGAAGCATACTGATAGTAAACCATATTTAAATTCGCAATGCACGATGCTATTCATTTCTTGGATGCGAGGTCCTCCTAAATAGGATACTGTGTGCTCTTGCTATGAATAGATAATGAGTTTACTGTTCGTATGTGTCTGCCGATTTAGTTTAAATGCATTTCTATTGTTACTCCGGTAGTTTGGACTGAAGTAGCTATTTGCAGAGTTGAGTAGTGGTCTGGATGAAAATACTGTTATAAACTCAAACTTTATCTGAATAGAAATAAATAACCTTCAAAGGTGTGGTGACTTAGTGATTAAAATGGACTTTTGCAAAGCATTATGCAACTGATATGGACCACTTTAGAAATTAAGAGATATGGGAGAATAGATGAGGTGAATGCATCATCATGCTAATTAACTGCTCCTACACTTCTATAGAAGTGCGGTACCTTCCCCAATGCGAGTAGGCTCAATTCATGCCGAAGCTTGCTCGTCTTCTATATTGAGATCATAAATAATGATTAATAAAAAATAATCTAATTATTTTTTATTTTTTATAATAAAAGATAATCTAATTATTTTTTATATCCAGTTCTTAACAGTACACATAGAATTTACAGAGAGGAGCGATAAATAGAAAAGTTATTTACCCTGTAACAAAAAGACTGAAGTCAGGTCGGCAGCTAGTGTTCAAAATAAATTTTACTTTAACCTTCATTGCTGGCACAGTTTCATATTAATTAAACAAGTTCGCTATTGAAGCGTAAATATGCTGTTTGCATGTAAATTAATACTCTCATTAGCTGGAAGCCACTAGTGTTCTAAATCTTGTCAGCTTCTCTAGGGTCATTATACATGGGTATTTTAGGCACTTCAGACAGTGTAGACGCGGCTTACGATTTTATATTAAACCTGTTAGATTTCGCTCTGAAGCAAATTAATAAATGAAAGTTCTTACGTTATTATTTCAATAACGCGTTACACGTTTGTTGTAACATAATTTATGTCTTCTATTTACATAGAAGACATAAATTATGTCATTATTTTTTACTTAGAAATATTATTTGCTGTTAATTTTTTTCTTGCTACAAATGATTAATTATGAATGACAATATGACATTGCTTTGTGAAAAGTATCCTCTATCGGAGTACGTTAAGTAGATCGCCGGTAATCATTATCTAAAAATATTAACTAAAATATGACGTAATTATAAATTGATACGTATTTCCAATTAAATAATTTAACATACATTTGCAAAGATTTGTGCAATTTCAGTTCAAGCTATTTTAACCTATGCTAATACTATAAAGTTGCAGAGTTTGTATGTTTGCTTTGAACGTCAAATCTTTACTACTACTTTCCATGAATCAGGAACTACTGTCCCGATTATGATACCTATGTTCGTGATCTTCGAGTGCTATAAGATATAATACGTACCACGGGCGAAAACGGAATGGACTGCTAGTTTTAATAGAAATTACTCTTGGTACTTGACTAATCAACAAATTCTCGGTCCTCTCTGAGGTCAATATTATGCATATATTCATTCAATTACAGCTTCAGACGGCTATAATTGAATGTACCCTCTGTTGACGTAGTCTGCTGTGGCATGCAAATATTGTAGGTAATCTTTAACAGTTCAATAAATTTATTATAATAACGCCGATCTCAAAAATTAGATGTATCATGTATGCTTACTTTTTGCTAGACAATCTGTTTAAAATTCATGTTATATAAAAAACTAAGGAACTATAATAGGTGGATAGTATGTAGAAAAAAAAATACTTTTTATTGCTGTCTAAGAAATGAATAAAGATACACATAAGAAGAAGGAAAATGCTTTACTTCCATTATTATCGTGAAACGAAAACTATAATTGAAGAAGACTGCGCTAACAAGTCAGTGAACATTGAACAAATACCTTTAAAGGTACAATACCTTCATTTCTAAGTAAATACGCTAGCAGTTAACAATATTCCTGAAATTATCTTAAAGATATCGCTCATTATCTATTATACTGCTGCTGTAACTGGATCCTCGTTTGTAATAACATTTATTGCGCAATAGAATTATCCATATTTTTTTTATTAAATTCAAATTTGAAGGAATGTTTTAAATGAATTGTAAATTCATTAAGAGTAAACTGTTTAACTGATCTGATGGAGGCACATGAAACGTTTAATTGCAAAAAACTGTATTAAGAAATAGAGATTCATTTTAAGAAATAACATTTTATATAACTTAAGCCAACAAAATTACATCACACAAGAACATATACTTATATGATTACGTTTCATCATTACATTTCTCTTTCGTATTTTAAGGACGTTCTAATTTTTTTTACATTAAAATAGCTTTAAACCTTTTTAATATGATAGTCTAGCACACTTTTCTTTAAAATTTTCAAGAATTAAAATAACTTTAAACCTTTTAAGTGTGGTAGTCGAGCACGCTTCTGCACGAATGGGCACGGAGAAAGCTGCGCACCATACTGATGTGTTTCGTGAGATGGATGGGGCAGCCTGAGGCTCTTTTCCTTCTACTCAACCTTCCCAGTGCATTCATTATTTTAAGCGGAACGTTCATTTGACCGCTTAAAACAATTTTGCTCAGTTGCCCACTATGACATCAAAAAAATTAAGTATTTTGTACATGCGAAAGAAATAGTCACAAATAATATCATATACGTACATATTATATACATACGGTCGATGAACAATATATATCACATTTGGGTGCATAAAAACATTACTACCAAAAAATACTGTTATAAAAATTCTTTAAGAATAAAGGCAGCATTAAGAGCAGATGAAGAGCAAATTAAAAGCGCTCTGCTAATCATAATATTAACACGGATAAGTCTCAAAGACAATGTGAATTTACATCGTTAATATCTTAAAATTATGCAAGCGTATTTAACAGAAGAGCACGTTGGATAATGGAAACCCATTATCCTACTATCCGAGGATTATTCACAGCACCATTAAGCAAGGCTTCTAGCTCATCTCAATGTGTTTTTATTCCTTGAAAACACTCTTAATGAATTAGTCTACAATGGACGAAGGCTTTGCGCTCTCAGCATTTTAAAACATTATTTTTACCTTTAAATATCAGAAAAGGAAATCTTATTCACTTTATATAACAACACAGTATCATAAAACTGCATAAGGAATAAAGTGGTTGCAGTCTAAATGTGCAATTTTGGTTTATTTCATGACTTCAAGGTTGCTAAAATAGATGTTATAATCGGAATGTTTATTCGAGAAAATATTTTATTTTTATCAAAGACTCCAGTCGTCAGACAGAAAGATGCTTGTTTGGGAACATTTAAATTGATATTGACAATGGATACGGTTTGTTCAGGGTTAGAGTATAAAATAAAACCACTTTACTGTGATATTTATACGACGCTGGAAACACAATGTCGTAGTTACACGAGTATTAACACCTGTTATTCCTCATATACCTAATATGTATAATGTGAATTTAGTCTTGTATCCAAAAAAAAGAGTAATAGAAATGTTATGGTAATGATTTTATTTCTTTAGTTATATTTAGAGTACAATTACTTTTTCACGACAAATGAACATCACAAAGCAATAATTTCGATAATATCTTTCTATTTAGTTATAATTATTTATTATAACTGTAATTACATTTTTAGACATTTTTTGCTTTTTATTCTGATTTGATCTAATAACTAGATATTTATACTATCATAACTAATTTGTGAAACTGAACCAAAAAATAAAAATCAATTTCATCAAACCCATAACGTACGTTACTAAAACATGTTATGCATAGACTAGACAAAGATCGAACAAAAATCTATTTCATCGAACCCGTAATGTAGACTATTATAAAATTTTATGCACAGACCAGACAAAGCATAGAATCTACATGACTCGAAGGTACACTCAAATGGATACCTACTGAGTTTGCATGCTTTCCAGTAGAATGCATTACAAACACATTAGGTACACTCGGATACTCTTATGCTTCTGCCATTTCAGTACTTACGTCTGTATAATGGAAACGTATGTTGACTTTTTGTGATATTTCTGTTATTGATGGATAGCCAATTTCTATCGTTTTATTCTATTTTCAAAGCTCTGTGAATGTATGCAATGACTTCGCGGTTTTTAGTCATCATTACCACGATTTGAAGAACATTAGATTTTGAGCATTACAATGAAAAAAAGGGGTTGATTACTAATGAAAATAAGGTATATTGTAACACGTGTAAGTTTGAAATTGCCCAAAGTGAATTAAGACAAAACATAAAATTAACTAACACTGTTGTTTGTTGATTTAATGATATATAGTACAATAACATTTTTTCTACTTTCAATTTTATTCCATTTACTTTAAAGGATAAATATAGTTGTAACTAAATACGAATCTTTTGGCAACTCCCGATTCCTCTGATGACTGAATGATAAATATGATTCATCCTAATTAATATTCTTTTATGAACACAATATCACAGATCAATGAAATAGATACAAAGATAAGAAAAAAAAAAATTTATAACCATAGAATAAGGTTTACATTTGTAATATATCTATGCATCTCTAAGTTAAGATCGCCCCAGTTACCACAAATCATCCTTAACTAAGCTGTAACTACAATCAATTAACGTTCAACGCATAATTAACAACATATTAATATATTAGTGACGTTGCTGTGGTTATACGGTAGGTGATAATTACTGTAATGTGGCGTGGTGCTATTGCGAACCAATCTTATTTTCATATCGGTTAAGACTTTATTAAAAAAAATTGGGGGGGTTCGAGACTAAAGAACGTAAAATCTCCTTTACTTCACTCCAGAAAGAGGAGGTCGTAATAAAATCTTAGTTTAGTTTTTCATTTTAACCAAAGTATTTGGTTGTATTTTGATATTATTCTCTGCATCAATAGATAATAAGCTTTCATGAAGTGCATGAAAACTATATATCTCTGTACATTAATGGTTCTTCTATTATTTAATGCGAAAGCTATTTAAGTGAAGAACGATCGATTAGGAATGCACAAACGTTCAAGCCTCTAAGAAATTTACTGTTTAAATGTGTCTATATTTAAATATTATTACATATTACACATTTATTATCTATTTTATATCGGTATACTTAATATTTTTCTGGTAAATCTTAGTCATAAAAAAGGATACTTGTAAAAAAACTAAGTCTCACAACGCATTACTCTACCGAAAAAAGTTGTAAAACGCATGTAATGTCAGGTCGGTTATTCATTTTTTCATTCCTATATAAGAGACCCTGTGTCTTAAGTTGTTACGTAATTAACTAACCTAAAAACATCCAATATTACCATATCAATACCTACTTTAAATTTTCTATTTCTTTTTTAAAGCATGTTAGGATTTTAATACATAGCGATATGGTCTCTATAGATTGTTATTGGGGTGGTATATACGTAATATATACGTACGTTTTTTTTATTGTTTTGTTATATAACTCCTTGGGCTTTCGGCAGATTAGAATGAATACTTTTCAGTTTTATAGGAAATTGCTGTCAAATGGTCTCTTTCACAATCTGGAGTGGTACATCCTGACCAGAGACATGGTGACCTTTTTTGTAAAAAATAATTATAACTGTCTATGGACACATCGACGAGATAACTTAGTAAGGTCGCCATATCTATCTGTTTGTAAAAAATATACAAATTTATCGCCTATCTGCAATAGTGTACTCGATAACATATCTATATTGTATAATTTAATAATTATGACACCACCATTGATTACATTATAATCTGTGGCAATGCAAACGCGTAGTTTTCAACTGCAATCATTAGGACTTATGTAATCTTCTATTAATTTTTCTCGTTAAAACGCATAACGATTAATAAAATCCATTTAAATCTCATTACAAACATGTAAAGATTAAAATAGTGGGAAATAAATTTCCTTGAATAAAACTCTTTTGGATTTATCGCCAAAACAATTGTACGACAAACTTACAGCTCTTTTATTGTTTCAAATTTTATTAAATCTTTTTAAAATTGGAATGTTCCTCTTTCAACGATCTTTTGTCTATGAATCTAAAAAAAAACCTAGTGATAATTGATGAATAATGATAAATGGTCAATACTTCTCATTTTTCCATTTCTACTGTATAGTTTGAAAAAAAAACTAAATTAAGTCGGTGTGATGAGCTTAGACGACCCTGCTAAACATTTATTTGTTTTTTCTATTAATCTTCACATTGTCTACATTGTCTCTTTCAAGTCATTGAAGGAAAATTTATGGAGGCAACTGCGTACCCAACTCAATAATTCATTATTAACTATCATAGGTGGGTAGGTATTTGTTTCCGCAATGAGAAGAAATTGGCCATTTAAATATTATTTTAAATAAACTGTAAAATTAATTATAGAGATCAATTGAAAATACTTAGTCTGGCCATAAATACTGTTACACTTAATTATAAAAAAATATTACATTTGAATTTCGAATCTGTC
>NC_052122.1:9077037-9208188 GCF_012273895.1 Zerene cesonia | reverse complement strand
AAGTAATAAATGTTATTTGCAGTTAACAATTTTCTTTTTTCTTTATTACAATATTTATGGCAAGACTAGGTATATGCTCTAACGAACTGCGGTTGGTTTAGCGAGATTAAAGTCGATTTAGGTACAATTAACAAGAATTTTTGTAAGTAACTGAATTCCGACAGACGGTACTTAAGCTCAAACTCAAACATTTATTGATTCAATTAGACTTCTTATCAAAGAACTTCTGAATAGTCATAACATAAATTTAACATTTATTACCGGTTCCGGACGGCAAAAAACTCTGTATTTGATTTTTAAAATAATACCAACCTTAATTTTTAATTCTACAAATATGTAGTATGTACATAACAGTGATACCAATGCTATCCTATAGTTCTTAAGCGACAACATTCCAGGGAATTTCATCTTCCATATATTCATTAATGCTTTTTATTCTTACCAACGCGGCTTAGTAAAATACGTCTTTACTCAAAGTTCCGTCTAGCTTAGACTGTAATCATCTTAATTTAATACAAACTCAGACTATCCAAGTTCTCGTTTAATCAACACTTCGTCCTTTGCTCACGCGAGGCTGGCAGAGAGTTGTAAAGTCTGTTAGTCCTGTATAAGACAGCAATTTGTATCGAGTTTAAACTATTAGCGATTTGTGAACTTTGCTTTAAACCCAAGTGGCAATAATAAAAAAAAAAACATGGAGTTACAGGAAAAGTACAAAAATGGACTTTGTCACATTTTGCGTGTTGGTCAAATAATAATGATCTTAGGATTTCTTTTGTAAAGATGTCACTCAAAGTTCTGATTGATATTTTAATTACACTGAACGTTTTAAAGAAACGATATTTATTTATTATTTACAAGACGCTCATCTCAGCTCCACCCGGATATCAAGATTCCTGTTTTATCTCAAGGGAGCATTTAATCGGGATGAAAAGTAGACGAGTCAGCTCATGCTCAGTCTATATACCAAATTTCATCGAAATCCGTTCAGTAGCTTCAGCGCGATTGACGGACAAACATCCAAACAAATTTTAACATTTATAATATTAGTGTAATTGTAAAGATAAAAGACATGAAATATATATTTATTATTTATAAATACTAGGTAAGTATACGTGGCTCCGCTATAGTAAGTAAGGTCTGAGCATTTTTATACGAAACCACCAGATTAATATTTAAAAAACTGCCCCGCCAATTTAGAACACGGTTAAAAACGAAAAGAAATAAAAATTAAAAATAACATCGACTGAAAAGTAACTTTAATAGCTTTACCTATAGAATAAAATGCAGTTACTTGTTACTTTTATTTTCTCGTTATTCTGTGAAGCAATTGAGCAAGCGCGTCCTTGATGGACGGCGAGTAGCGTCAGACACCGCCCATAACGTTGCGAATGCAACGATTATATGCCGATATGTTATTGGTATATAACTGTTATATAAAACATGACGCTCCTTGCGATAGACAGAGATAGATACGTGTGTAATACATTTAGAAAGACAGTGATAGGGCTATGGTACGGCAATTCTCTCACTTACCTCGCGAAATGCGATGTAATATAGAGAGATTTATAATTATTTGCACATATTGTGACATTATTTGCACATTTGGAGGTTCGAAACCTATTTTAGCTGTAATGTCTTTGGTTTTGCTTATAAATAATGGGTTTCAATTTATGCTATTTTGATTTATTCAAATGACTTCCTAGTTTCCGCAGTGGTTTCTAACGTATATTGAGTCTTGTATTAATGGTGTGTTTTCGATCAATAATATTAGATAAAATGTTATTATGGTATCGAATTTTCTTTTTATTAAAACTTGTAGTTTAAAAAAAATCATGAATACATTTGTATTATGCAGGTATACTGAAGATGACCTGATGTTATTAGTAAAATCGAAATGTTTAGTGTGGATTCGTTTTTTCTTAACAATACTTGACGCTACTCTCGAAATCTGTTATTTTATAGAAGAAACGGAACTTGTAATATAAATAATAAATAAAACATTCCAACGCCACAGTACACATAAATATACATTAATTAATACAAAATTGAAACATTAATTCGGCGTTTTTGTCTTAGCGTTTGAGGCATTGAAGACTCTCAGGCGAAGTGCCCTCTCTCCTACTCCATAGCCCCTCGAAATCATTACATTTGCATCAGAAAGAGAAACTTCAGCGTTTTAATACAACACATTAATACAAGACAGTTCTTGTTTAACTTATGCTGTATTTAATAGTCTCCAGAAATAATGGTGTTGCGTACGATTTGATTCTTAAGAATGCGAATCGGGTGTGAAATGTTTTAAATAGGGTGCAATTATAATATATTTACTGAAATTATCATTTTACAAACACTGAAATTAAGCCGATATTATTTATTTACCAATAGAGTGAGGTAGCGTTGAATTCTTTACGGGCGCGGTGATAAATATTTATTTCTGATTAATTGGACTTAAATTTTTAATTGTTTAAATCATATACGTAAAATGAATGATGAAATATATACGTTAAGTATATAAAAATTCGTGTAAAGTTTAAAACTTTGAAATACCTACGTGGAAAAGTAGGTATTTAACGTTTTACATTATTTCGCAGCTCCCCAAATATGCCAGTTTTGACACCAAGACTGTGGGAATATGCATCAAGGCGACGCATATTTAATATTTACGTGTATTTATAAATAATTTCAAACTTGCGTCAACGTATGGAATTTCATTTTATGCTTTATAATGGTGAATTGTACCAATCAATTTGCATCAATAGAAAGGTGATTTATAACAATAGGGCTTTCCTTTATCATGTTTATAATGCTTATTTAAATATAAAATGAAATATACAAAGAATAAATAGATTGGATAAGGAAGAATTCATTCAATTGCTGAATTCAAGATGGCGGTATTTATGAAATCCTTGAATAAACAAAAACTAAAGGGGCCGCGTTTTTTGTTGGCCTTTTTGGAACATTAGGAATTTTTAGATTAGAATTTTCGCAATTTTTGCGTTACGTGAAAATATTCGTTATTGAGTTTAGTGCGAATATTCAGTGCTTCTATATTTCATAAAAATGTTACCAAAAATAGAAATACTCTCGAGCGAATTGCGATTAAAGTCGATTTAGCTATAATAAATACAGTTTACATTCGGATTATATTTAGCCCATTCCATTCATTAAGTATAAAATACGTTTTCCCTATATTTAACTCATTGAGTAGTACTATTATGGTGAAAATATTAATCGCTCATGTAATACGAACCACAGCGTAGGCGAGGGAATAAACAAACAAAACGTATTAATAGATGACGTCTTTATTATTATTGGATGTCAATATCCTATATCCATCTAATTTATTGCATATACAAGGAAACAAATTATGGTATTAAGATTTGCCGCAAACGAGCGAGTCTAAATACATAAATGGCAATATTGGCGCCAATTTTTTCATGCGCTCTTTGTTCCGAAAAGTTAGCGTATGCTTTGAATAAGATTTATGGTCATTTTATGGTCAAAAATTCTAGTTATTGGGCCTTTGCGAGCTACATGTGGCCTTCGAGTCTGGCGTCGAAAAACCGACCGCCGGCGAGATTTACCCGCGCACGTGAAGTTTTAATGCGACCGTCCCGTAATTAGGGGTAGAGTACGCGTCACCATGCGGTGGTAATATGGTCGATATCGCGACAGGCGGTGTCCGGGTCACGCAGGGATCGATACCTAACACTTTGTGAGCCCACGAGGGTCCCACCGAGTGAACCTCTGTACTCAGTCCGCCGAGTGACTTCGGCGGCTTTAGAATAGTCCGGGACGTTTTCGATGCAAGCACGCTACGCGAAATGAGCGCACGTCTCACAAGTGCGCCGCTTTATTTAGCGATCGCGGCCGCTTTTCTACCACACGCGAGCCCAGTTGAGTGAGTACTAGTCGCGGCATTAAAAAAAAAGTCATCGCAATCCCATTAAACAACAAAACCCTGAGTTTTACGACGCTTTTCCGACTGGTTTTCGACTTTTAGAAACTTTTAAAAGTTTTTCGAAACTTTTAAAAGTGAGAATTTTAACAATTCTTCGATTGGGCATGCCTCCGCAACAGACAAAAAACAGTTATAACCGCTTAAAAAATTCTATGAGTGAAAGAAAAAGTTTCGATAGTTACGACTAGCAATACGCAGCGAGAAATCCGATCTCGGAGCTCAAGTATTGCACTAAAAAACGCTATAAAAACACGAAAATCCTTAAAAATTCGAAAGCGTATGTGACATTGGTATGAGTATTTAGGCACACAGCGTTTAAAGGAAGTAATTACGATTACTTTAGGTATAAAAACGAACGTCCTAGCGTATTCTACTCAACAAATCATGATCTAAGAAGAAAATCCTTAAAGGAAAAGGATTCTCTGTAGGCTCTGCAAAATAATTAAACAAAATAAGCAGAAAAAAATCACGAGAATCGTATAGGTTAGGAGGTCCTTGTCAAATTTATCGATTCGACAGAGAATTGGGCGTATTTTGCTACCACAGACATCGCAAATGTTCTGTAAGCACAATGGATCTTTCTCGAGTATTTAAGAAAGGACGATGGTTATGCATTAAAAACAAAAAACCTGACTTCTTCTTCATCACAATGACACGAAAAATTACACTCATACAGAGGAATAAAAACGAAAAAATCTCATAAAACATAGCTTGAAACGCCAGTACACGAAATAAATAAAATATAGCTTACATATTTCAACAAAATTAACACAAATACAAGCCCGAGCTCTATTACGCCACTCGTCTTAACCTTTGATCCTAAAACTCAACATATACACAATGATTTTACAGATACTCAAATTATCAAACAACACCGATTCATACAGAAAAAGAAACGATCGCAAATGATTTAAAAGGTATGAATCCATTGTCATAATCTCCATTACAATGACGTAAATACAAAATTAACTCGAAACATGCACACACATGCTTATTTACATTATTTACACGCTTTCCTAAAAGCTACACTCATTAAAGCAGCTTTTTCTAAACGGCAATTAAAAAAGGTTAAATCTGTTTATTTTATATTTAATTCGCAAGAAGCATAAGCAAATTCTATCAATTTTACATTTCATTCACATATATATATATACACAATTCGTTTTTATAATGTTTCACTAAATTAAAACAACCCGTGAGCGCAAACCAAATTTTGAAGATTTACATAACAGCATTAGTTTCCAATAAACGCAAAACAAAAAAACACTCTTAAATAAATAAATATGTATCAAATTTATATCCCAATGTCGTCAGAATAAAAACCTTAAAACAACCCGTGAGTTTATTCCAAATTTTGAAGATAAGACAAAAATCGTACACAGTGATACAGTATATAGTATAAAATGCAATAATTTATCAAAAGGTAACAACAAACGAGTAAGTAATTAGATAAATAAATATGCAAAAAATTTCATTTATTTACATTTTAATACCATCTAAAAATACAAAAATGCTTTCGGCTTTATTATAATTAATGAAATAAATGTAAGCATATCGCATACATAATTAAACATTATCATTTTTCACAAAATACCTACGAAATACACGATAAAAAATGAATGCATATTAAACCTCAACTAACATAGATCATACAAAAATCACCATTGTAACATATTCACTGCATTTTTATTTTCTTTATTGCATAATATGATTAACCAAATCGAAACATGAAATACGTAACAGTTTCGAATTATATACAAATGTTTCGCTACAAAAATCTTATTAAATGCATTCGTATATAGTCGAAAAAAGGACCAAGCAAAAATAATGTTATCACTCATAAAGCTTTCTTATTTATTTATAAATTATGTGTAATATGTTACGTATCTACAGTTTCGTTAATATATTTTACCAACATTAAATACCACATTCATTAAAAACAAAACTAGTCAAAAAGTATGTTTGTTCAGAAACATATAGATCAAACATAATAAAATATCTAAAGAATAATTCTTACTACACGTTAAATCATTTTCTTATTATGCATTTATTTATTATTAATATTATGAATTACACTTAAAATTATATTATCACGATTCAAAAGTGCTTCTATAAGAAATTTAATTGCGTGGACAAATGTTTAAGTATGTATTATTCGCAATTCTATGCTCACATAAATTCGATAATCTTACGTGGAATAGATTGACATTTACATATAAAAGACCGCTTTCCATATAAAAAAAAATACATGTGACGATGTGTTATCATTCAATACCCGGATATTGTATAGAACAAATTTTTAGAGTAGGTATACTTTGTAACGTTATTTACATTTTAGAGTTACATTTTAAAACAATTTTTGGAGAAAATTCGAATTTTCAGGACAGGAAATAATAATTGTGTTCGCCTGAATAACAATGATATTGCGTGCCACCGCAGGCCAGTTGTTAATAAACCAGAAGTATACAGGTTCGTTGCGTGTGTGATGACCATCATAGTTGCGATAAAATCGGAAAAACCATCGAATCGGCGCTATAATACTATTTCCTATATACTATTATGTTAGGTCGTTTTGTTAGAAATAACAGATTATAAACATTATAAAGGATTCTTCAAATATTTAAAAATATTTAAAGCCCAAGTCGTAGGGCTTTTAACACAATTAACAGCTTGTCTCGATTTTGCACGAAATAACTCTTGGACGAGGGCTAAAAAACCTATCTTACGGTAGAAAATTTCTCAAAATCCGTCGAGAGGTTTTTAAATACGTAGACAACAAGCATAATAACAATTTTTTGGCTTATAACGACTTAGTGGAACATCTCATCCAAATAAGTTAAGATGTATTTAAATCATATTTTCACATTTCCTAAAAAAATATAAACCTGGAGTAATTACCTATCTGCTAGTAGCCATAAGCGCGGAAAAATACCACATAATTTTCTATATCTTCCTTCCTCCGAATTCGCGTTTTGTAATATCAAATTTAATAACCGTTTTTATTACCACATTTACGAGAATAAGCTACAACCTAAATATCATGAAAAACTGTCGCATATCTTAAAACCCTAAAAGCGATTTAAGCTTGAAAAATCTCATAAAGCTCAGCGGAATTATGAAAAAATTTTGTGCTAAAGATGCATTTTTATTAAACTTCTCTTAAATAACCGTAACAGTTGCTTTTTATATAATTTAAATATATGTAAGAGGCGTGTTAGTTAGATACTCTTCGGATATTGTTATTTTTAATTTGTATAATCTGTATCCGCTTACTTTAGGCATAGTTGTGCTAAAATGCCTAATAGTCAACTTAACGTACAATAACTACATTATTACATACTTAATGTACATTCATTATCTTGTGCTAAATATATGTCTATCAATGATTATTGTATATAAAACATAACATACTCCTGATTATCCAACACATCTCGTCACTCAAATATATTTTACATTTTAATCTCAATGTTAAAGCGTAAAAATATTCGTTTATGCCGCGTTATGTTTGATTATTTTAAAAGTATTAATATATATTAAAACATGTCCTTGATACAAATTTTCGTCAAAAATATTCTAAAATAAAATATCAAAATTTATAACAAAACCATTTGATTTATAAGACAGGGTAGACACCGCAGATAAAATCCAACTCGACGGATAAAAAATTAATTATACATATAAAAACCCTTTCAAGTGATGAGCTCCTTGGGGGAGTTGTAATATAAATTGTACTAGATATTTTCCTTAAGTGGTTGGTAAATTGTTTTTGTTTTCGGTATTAATTACATCGCCTTTTAGAAGAGGTTTCTCCAGAAAAACTCTGTCGTAAATAACAAGTATGATGTAAACGTATATTATATGCTTTATAAAGCGTATTGTTATATAGCTTTTATTTTTATTTTTTCTTTGATTATGGTTATAGTATCGGATTGTAGAAAAACAGAAAAAATATGCTCTATGCCTAATCAAGAAGTTGTTAAAAATTATATTGCAATCATCTTGTATATTTCTGAAGTAAATTAATAATTTAAAACAGCAGTAAAATTCGGGGTTTTATTTAGCATCCACTAGTGTTAAGTAACTTAACTTTCTATTCAGCATCAAGGAAGATTTCCTTATTTTTCGTATAAGTTTCTCTTCGTATTTCATTTGAATTTTGAAAATGAATGACGCAAGACTTTGAAATGCAAAAACGATTCCTACTTGTTTTAAAATATTGAACCAACCTATCACTCATGCACATTATACTGATTAATTTAAACAGATAACCCAATGATTAACGGTGCTGTGCCGCGGGAATGTATAGTTCAATTTATTTTAAAATTCCTTTTTCATATTTTCCATGATGAAATGTTGCAGCTTCAACTATGCATTCATCTTTATATTTTAGCTACAAGCTGTGCTTGACAAGCATATGAGCTTGAAGCATGAGAGTCATTAGTTCTGAAGTCCGAGCGTTTGTTGTTTTGTAGTTTTTAAAATTCCGCTTTTGCAATCCATATTTTCACCTGCAATTTTGTTGGATGATATTTTATTTTAGCGTATTTTTTATTTTAGAACAAAGATCATTTATAAGCAGCTCATCACAAGGTTTAACATTTAATTTTAAATGGAACTTTATACATACGCTGTTTTTGGTTATATGTTCTTTTACTTATAGCTGGCTTTAGTTAATTTGACTATAGCTGGCTATTACCTAGCCAATTGTTTTTATGAAAATTCTATCTATATCATAATCGAAATTCAATGAAATCCACTCCCTTTCAATAACAATACGCATTTCATTTGAATGCCACGTTTATCCGATATATTCGGTTATAAGTACATTCGAATATTTATTAATATTAAACATTCATATAACATAAACGTAGCGACATCATTCGTGTAAAATATTCATATTCAGATATCAAATGTTAGTTAACTGTTTATCTATTAATAAACACGAGCTCATTTTGCATCAGACATCTCGCAAATTAAACATCAAATATGGAAATGTCTGCTTCCGTGTTAAATTTCCCATTGCGAGGTTATATCTCGTTAATTATTTTCATTAAATAAAATATGAGACGTGAAAATGAAAAAATTATTTCTCTTTTTGATGTAAATTGGATCAGTTAAAAAACATTCACAATGAACATGTTTCTTATAACAAAACTGCTGTTATTTAATTCAAGAAAGGGTTGATTTAAAGCTCGTATCGGCGAATCAACTCGTTGATTGCCATCAAATAATTAAAACACAAAGGAAATTGTGGTCGGGTCAAACGTTTCCACCCTATCGTTGTTAACCTTCAACCACTAGCCATGGTTTGATTTATTAAACACATTCGGAGCGTAAAAGTTTTAAGTTTCACCAATAAATTCGTATCGGAACGTTCAACCCGTTAAAATTTTATTACGCTTTTTGTAACACTAAAGGTACGATACGGCCGGTGCATTGGAAATATTAAAATTGAATGAAAGTTTAACTTGTTCGACTTTTACCGTGTACGTTTTTTTGTTGGTTGATAAATTGCAGCGATATTTATTTCATAGTTGTACTCATTAATTATTTTTCGTTGATGATTGATAACTTGCGCCCTTCGCACGGGTCCAATAATTCATGTTATCACTACATTATACCATGTATTACCATGGCATAGCGATATCATGTATTAAAACAAAGTCACTTTCTCTAACCCTATGTCCATAGGTATACTAAATCTTTAAAATTATGCAACGGATTTTTTTTTATAGATTGAGTGATTCGAGAGAAAGGTTTATATGTATTGTAACATATATTAAACTACTTCGAATTAACGCGTGTGCTAAGCTAAAGCTAGTATACATATAAACCTTCCTCTTGGCACACTCTATCTATTAAAAAAGCTTGATCAGAATCTGTTGCGTAATTTAAAAGAGCTAAGAAGACATACATTTTGCGGAAAGCGAATAATTGTTGCAGCAATATATAGTGAAGTTAATACTAATAGAATGTTATTGTATTAGAGGAAGATTAAATCTTTATCACGGATTATATTACGCGAATTGTGTTTAATTTATTTATTAACTAGCAGAATTATTGATTAAGAATTTCTGATCAGTAAATAACTTCATCTACCTTAAATATCGGATTAATAAATTAAGAGTATTTACGGTTCTATAAATATTCATTTAATTACCATAATATTCAAATAGACCAGACGCTTTCTTTTTTGCCCCCGCACACAAATAGGCAAAAATTATAATAATCATTGTTTTAATTGTTACTAAAATGCTTCTGTTTTCATAAAAACAGTTCATTGAATTGAATTCTTCGCATTTTGGAAAGTCGGTTAAAAAGTGACATTACTATTTTTATTGAAAAAAATCTTACGTAAGTGTCATTACTTGAAATGAATGCTTTAATGTGATTATAAACATATGCTTTTCATAATAACAAATAATAATTTGTGATTAAATACAACCATTGTACTTGTAATAAATAAAATTCTAAAACGTTTTCTGCATAGAGCTTTTTATTATTTTTAATGTAAAGATTAAATTCGATAAATGATTTATCCCAACAACGTTAACAATGCACACGGGCGATAACTAAAATAAACAGTGCATCGACAAATAAATAAACATTGGTCCAGTGTTTGCGTTGTACACAAGTAAAATTCGATTCAACTTTTTGCGATTTCACGTTATATTGCATACTGCCCACCGCGAAACAATATAGTTTCAGACATACGAGGTTTCATTCAAAAAATTTTTGCTCAAATATCAAATGTTTTACGGTTATGCTTAATTTTATTGGAATACAAATATAACATTCTTGTATATTATAATATATTGTTCAATAAAGAGTAAAATAAATAATGAAAAATACACATGACATTACGAAATACAATGTAAGAGACTTTTTAGTTAAATAAATAATACGGGGGCTTTCCTGAAATTAATTATTGTGTTAGTATAAATGTAACTAAATTGTACCTACTTTTGGAGAATAAAATATAATACGCAACTATGGTTGCTGATTATATATTTAAAAATTATATCTGCGTCGCTTTGCGGGTATTTCTTTGTGACACCATCACTGGTTTTTAGTTTAATCACTGTTTGTTTAATGTAGATATTTTCATGAGAACGATGGCGAATAGAATATTTTTCATTTCCATTGAAATAAGTAAATATCTAATTAATATTTCTGTTTAAATCTAATTAATACTTCAACTACGATACTAAAATAATGCTAGAAACATCCTGTACAAACTAATTTTCACAAATAAATCAATTCGTACAAATTTTTAATTTTATTAAATTATATGACAATTTCTTCCTAAATTCATAATTCTTCACATTATTTCATCAATACATACATGTAGAACAAATAAATTCAACTCATTTTTAAGGAATAAGCTTAAATCGTATTGTATTAGACAATACATACCCACCTCGCAACAGGGTCAATTGGGCGTGTCCCAAAACCCTGGCAACGTAGCCGCGTTCGATATAGCTAGCTTATTTTTTGCCATTGCGTTCATCCATTGCTATACTTACTATTAGAAAGACTTTATCAAAACATTACGCGTGTTGAATAACGTTTTGGGCTACATCCAATCCATTTGTAGTTTCGGCTGACTATGATCACCCTATTGATTTTATTTTTACATTCGTGAGTGAGCTTGGTTTCTAGGCTTGGGGCAACAGTATCTATGTGTGTATAACAGTATAATACGTAAAAAATTTGCACGGTTGGTAATGAAATCCATCATGAGTTCATAATTTATGAGTTTTTCATAAGAGTTTAATAAACAATACATTAATTCATTAAAAAGCTACCACACACACAGAGCATTCTGTTTTTCCTTCTGGTTATGTTTTGATTTCAATCACTAGGCGTTTATTAGTATTTAGAATTCCTTTTACTCAACTCAGATGTTGTGTGAGGTTTATACAAATATTAATATTATAGTAGGTACAGAATGATAAAATATTTGCGTGCCTAGCCGCGACTTCCCTCGCTCGCCAGTTAAACGTACTACGTAATTTTAGTATTCAATGGCACATATTTAAATGCTTTGTTTATAAGAAAATTTTACAGAAATTAAAAAAAATGATCACGAGCCGGGAGTCGAAACCGCGTTACTACGAGCAATAATTCGGGTTTGACACCAGCTTCACGATCAAATTTATATGTCAAATTTCTATATCACACAAAAAGAGTTAAGATTGAAATAATAACATCAGCTTGTATTGCTTTCCTTTGTCTTTCACGCAAAAAAGGCACTTCAAGTCGATTGGCGAAAACATCTATTGTTATTATTAATATTTGTTCATAAATATCAGTTTTGAACAAGAAATGATGTATCTACCATTTATTTTTATTCATGAATCCTCAATATCTTCGCAATTCCTTAAAAAAATCATGAAAATTATCAACACGTTTTATTAATTTTTTTTATTAACTGTTCCCATCAAAATGAAATTAAGAGTGTTGGCAGTAATTTTTAGTTTTTAAAATAATATTGAGTTCGTTCAATTCAGGATTTGGGACTTAAAATGGTCGATGCAACGTTAAACTAGAACTGTTTATTTATCTTTCCATATTCTGAATGATAAGGAAAATTTAACGCAAGCCAAACCGCAGGCAGAAACATGTTAAAAACGTGAATAACAATGGATTAAATCACAAAATAAATTTGTTGCATCAATTATTATATTTCTTTAATATCTATTCATAGTGCTCATAGCCGTAAAACGGCGTTTTCATAACACTATTTACAGACAAGCACTTAAATTAAATGTTTATTATAGAGTGATGTCTTTGGTCAAGCTTAATGAATTTGGGTTAGGTTTCAAAGTGGACTCAATAAATGGCTATTAATCGCTCTTAGTGGTTATATTGAAGGGAATTGAGTATTCACAAAGGAAAATTAATATGAGCCTTCTCGTTGATGGACGTAACAATGGAACGTGGATTATAAAATTAAGTCAATGAAAATATATGACGTATATATCTATGACAGTTATTATGAAATATCTTCTGGTTTTTTTATCTCCACTTGATACTCAGTTGATAATTTTTTAACAAGTGGATGAATTTTCAAAGTCACAACATAAAAATGTTTGATTCTTATCAATACATACAAACATAATAAAATAAAAAAAATCATTTATTGAACAAATTATATATCACATACAACATGAATCCCAGACTCCAGAATATAGCTTTCGCTGTGTTTCACTCTGTGTCTTCCCGATACAGTACATAAAAGTTCAATTTAAGACACAATAAAATATAATTGCTGCTACATACATATGAAATATAAATTCTTTAATTTAATATAAAAATATGTCCAAGTAACTCTCTGCATGCCTAAAACACTGCACCGAATTGGATGAAATTGTTAACAAATAATACAAAGTTTGCTTCAGGTCCGAGAAACTACATAGGGTAGTCTCTATTGTGGAAATCAAAACGGAATAAAAAAATAGGGAGCAAAAACTCTGACTCTCTATACATTTCTTTGAATTCGCGAGTGAAACTGTCGGTACGAATAAAAATCAATTTCCATTACATGTAAATGTAGGTATCCTCAAATAATCGTATATTTCTGTCATACATTTCAATCAACAGAAAATGAGAAGCGATATAATGTATTTTAATAATTATACAAAAAAAAAAAACTGACCTGCTTTTGAATTATAAGATTTGGACTAAATTTAAATAGGACTACGGGGAGGTAATGAAAAAAAAAACATAAAAATTGGTTCATCCAACAAAAAAATAAGAGGTAACAGACACAAAAATACAGTAAAATCGATAACCTCCTTTTTTGTAGTCGGTTAAAAATATCCTATGAACTATAGTTAAAATATTTGAAGAGTACGTAGTTACGGTATTTGCGAAAAGTTCGCACGGAGTAACCAACACTCGAAGGAAACTAGTATGGATCGCGTGCAGCGCACCAAATCTGCGGCTAAGCTTTCAGAAACCTTACCTATGTTCGGAATTTAAGTAGCTTTCGCCGTAATTGCTCGTATACAAGTGGGTGAAGGACGCTTATAATCGCATTTATTAATCTTCCCATTTTTCTTTTTGAATTCTTGATGTATTGTTTGTTCATTAGCAGACATTTTTACAATTCATGTGAAGACATGATGTCCGATGTAACATTAATTTTTAATGCTTGAATGTGAATGTGAATGAATGTTGTTATTTGCAATTTTAGAATCGGGAGTAGTTACCTCCCCAGATCGGTGACGTCGGTGACGTATTTTCTACAACATATTTATTTTTATTCATGCAAAGATAATTTGTGTCATCTATAAATCTTTGTTAATTTAGTTCCATGTCATGCGTAGCCATTTTGTACACCTTGATATTGATAATGAAATAACGTTAACCTAAATGACAACAATTAAATTGCTTTTAATATTTCCTTTTACATTTTGTTACCTTGCAGTCTTCATAATTATCCTCTCTCTTTTACACTAGATGTCTTTTTGTCGTCGGCAACTGTAGATAAGGATTTGTTACTGCAAGAACCGGGAGCGGTACTTTGTAATTCCTTTTATTAATGCGATGTTGTTATCCAGAACACATTTTCCTATTTTCACGGTACAATTTTGAAACGCAGTAGGATTATACGATGCTTTCTTTTTAGAATATTCCCCTCTACTGCTTTTAATCTTCTACAGTATTAACTGTAAGCTTCAGAATTCATTTTGATGACAAGATTTTCTCGTACATTCGTGTTTTGAGAGCATTGAAGTGGATTTCAAATGCATTTTGCTTAATATTTGGATTCGTGTTTATTTGCTTTTGTAATTAAATTAAATTCATTACTTGATATATATAAATTTCTATAATATTCCAGTAATGTGTTAATATTAGTTAATATTAGTTTCACCGCGGTATCAAGTAGCCTACAGAATTATAATATATATAATTAGCCTCCTAGCTATCTATATATATTAATATAGGTACTCACTATATTAAAATACTAATAAAAAACAAGATAATTTGGTAATAAGTTACTGAATTAGTTAATACATTTGGGGCGGATTTTTAACGTATCATGACCAAAACCAATCAAAATGCAATAGAACATTTTAGGATAATTATATTGTAGTACTTTAGTTGTTGAGTACCGAGCCGCCAAAGTTTGTTTGATATTGACGTATACGTATACGTAGTCAAGTACAGTCTGACATGCTGTGCTGCATGACATTTAAACAACAAAGACCCGGAACTTTGCTGATAAGTTGTTAAACACAATAAAGACTGCTGTCAAAACTTCAGTGAAGCCAGCTTCAAATTCCAACAGTGTGGATTAAATACGGGTTGATTTTGGAAAATATGAAAAGCGACCCGCCAATACAGGCAGATGACAAACATAAAAAATGTAATGCATAATCGTTCAATTTGGTTGCGTTATAATTTTACTCCGTGTTCCTTCGACATCATATCATAGCAATAGTTAAATTTTAAATAATATTCGTACGACGACTTTAAAAGAAAAGCATATAAAAATATAGTTTAATTCTAGATAAATCTTGAAAGATATCGACATCGTGTCTATTCATTCCGAAAGTCTTATCTTTTTCAATTCGAACAACTCGTAGCTATCATGTCGTAGCAAGCTCGTGTAAACTATCTTATCGTCTTTGTCAATAAGGGTTGTGCTTCTATCGAGGTTCGATGGCATAAAAATTACAAACGATTTAGACAAAAGCATGGTATTATGTGCGATGATTAATACTAAGGTAATTGAAGTGTCATGCATATGAGCTACGGCGTAGACAATCTCGCCTAATAATGTCGTAGAGGCGTAGCGCTGGACAATATATGGGCGTAATATTATGTACAATCACATTTAATGAGCTATGACAATATAATAGTATTATTGTTGGGGATATGGTTAAAATTTCGTTAATATTTGACATTTTGTACCCAAATGCATTGTAACTGTTCCGCAAGTAGACATAAAGCGATACTAGTTCATGAATAGGGTATTATTATTACCACACAGAAAGATATGAGAAGACTCTAAACTAAACCATGGAAATTGTATGTTGTTAATTTTTCTAAATACATTTGATATATTATTTTAGTTATGTAGAGCCAAAATATTGATAAAATAGAAGCTTTATCTATTATAGTAGAGCTATACAATTCTCAGACCGTACATTAAAATATATAATATTGTAGATTTATATAGAAACGCTATAGTTATATGCTACGTGTATTGTCTTGATAATATCTGCAGAGACGCGACTGAAACAAAACGTACTGTGAAGCAACGGATGCGAAATCAATTCGGATGTTCGCGTTGGCTATGATAAATGGAATTTATTCTTCTATATATATGATTGTGTAGTATGAAATGAAATACAGTTGAGTTATGTATCTTAACTTTATTGTATTTGTTTTATTTTATATTATATTATTTATATTAGTTGAGCATATGTTCAAAAGAGATATAATAAAAAATCAGCGGTGCTATAAGCGCAATTATTTTATAAACACAAATCACACTCGTTCGTTCGTTCGTCATTTATAAAGCATTTCAATGCTATAAAACTAAAAATTAAACAAATCACACTCATTAAATTTAATAAAATTGGTATTATGAAATTTGATTAATAGTGAATTAGTCATATCTCAGACATCTTCTTATTCAAATACCAATTAGAAACCAAATTAAATTAATTAAAAGTTAAATATAGTCTACGAGAAACCTGACTGCATTTATCTCATTTAGCGCACCGAAGAAGTAATCAACCAAAGAAAGCTCTCTCACTGATTATCCGTCGATTTTATAGTCTGAAAGTATACGTATATCCTAAAAAATATACATAGATTTTCTAGGTATAGAATGTCGAATAATGTTATCCAAAAATACATACTTGAAGTTACATACATAACATTTTTATAAATAAATAAATTTGAATTTTAAATATATACAAATATGAAAGAAATATGAACTGAATATTTGTGAGTAATAAAATATTCATAAAAATTCAAATTTGTAAAACTAAACTAATACAGTTTTGTAGATGGGGTTGCGAGGTAAGCAGCCGCCCCGGACTCCCAAGCAGGGGGAAGGGTGGGGGAGGGCGTTGGCTGCGACCCACACCTTCGCCAAAAGACTGGCGCTTAACCTAGAACGTATTTATTATTTCATTTAGTTATGTTCTTTTTGTATCTATCGAAGCTTAAAAAATTGAATTGCATGTTCTTATTACTGCAACTGACATTACAGTAATTATACGGGAAATGATTATGAAAGCATTGATGTAATTCTTTTCAACATTGGACATGGAATTACAAACAAAACATTGTGATGCATTGAAATTCTTCATAATTGTTCGAAAAATTATAATATTTCTTTACTGCAATGTGAAATATACAACGTCAACATACATCTATACCGTTTATTGCTGTATCATTCTATTTTTCATAAAGTACTATGCCAGCATATATATAGCATATAAATCTATTGCAATTATAAAAAAGCACAACTTAGGATTTCAAAAAATATTTATTTTTCGTACTTCGTATTACTATAGCTCACTATCATCAAAAATATGTACTGAACATTACATATATTCTACATATCCACCAAATTTACGCATTAATATGAAAGCCCATTCGGTTTACGCGCGTGCGTATAAGAGTTATACTTCTGATCATTACGTTGCCACTTTATACTCAAATACAACATACTGTGCTGAAAAAACACAGTGTATAAACTGTGTTTTTTATTACACTATTGTACACTATTGTTTCTATTTCAAGGCATTTATCGTTTACTATAGAGAAAGTATTTAATGTTAACGTTAGATATAATTTTTACAGCAACTCTGAAAGCATTTAAACTGCAGCTATTTTAATAGAATTAATACATTGCATGCAAGAAATGTGTCATGCACCGCTCGTATAATTAAATAATATTTTATAATAAGAACAGTTTTTGCTTGTTGAAGGACCTAGCATGCACCGTGACTATTTGCATACATGATATACTCTGAGGTCAATATTCGACACGCGATACTACAATTTGTTGTGGGACAAATAGGCAAGGCCGGGCTTTATTACCATCGATAGAACATAGTAAGCGTTGTATTGAACTGATTTAATATACAAAAGTTGCCATTTGTCGTTTAAGTAGCATGTAAAATATTATTCTTATTTTGTGTTAAAAGAGCGACGTTAAATCGGAAAAAAGAATGAACTATTTCTCCACGTCAAATATTCATTGGCTTATGCTGAACGAATTTTCATTAAAAAAATGACAACCTGTAAGCCAGCCTCTCAGCTGATGTAATGTTTCAGTTGATAAGTACATGAAGAACTATTTTACTACAAATCATTCGGGTTAGGACTAAACAATTAAAATAAAATTTATCGCGTATCATAACTGGAATCAAAATTCATTCTATGTTATCCACAGCTATCAAAACCTTAAAAGTAAATTGTATTATCCTTGATTTGTTATAATGATTTATATTAAAATCACTGTTTATTAGTATAATGACATTCGCCAAGAATTTTGAAACTTGCGCAAAGTTATAGAATATACGTAATACTCGACTACAGTAAAAACTATGAATGGGATAGTTTACTTACTGATAGTAAAAAATAAAAGAGAAAATATGTAGTTACTCCAGTATTTAATCACGCATAGATATTTCACTGAGAGTGGCAGACATTTGACCACGTTCCCGCCCGATGCGATTAATTGATTTTTTAGCTTCCCCTCTGTTTGATGTTTAACAGTGTGAAATAAAAGTATATTCGTATATCTTAACCAACGTTCGAAAAAACAAAGGATATTCTCAATTCATATCGTAATTTTTAAATGTTTAAGAAGTGAATCCACTACTGTATACCGTCGGTAATCACACGATTGGTATGATTCTTTCGTGTCCAATAGGGAATTCAAATGTGAAGATAAGTAAGAAGCTAATAAAAAAATTATTGTACATACAAAAAAAAACACTGGTATGGAACCGGCTCCTCCTGTTAAAAGAAGCAAATAATCATAATTTAGGTTTTTACAAAATGTCAACGTTGGTGCCAATAGATTATAATAACATGAAATAACACCGACTTCCACGTATGTAAAACGCTGCGGTATCAATAAAAAAGTGTTTTAATTTAAAGTACATTATTTCCCGATCATTCTCTGTATGAAATAGCACAAATTATTTTATATCACTTTAGACACTAAACGTGAACGAAAAGTCGGCTCAACTGTTCACTTTATCACGCAAACACGTAGATATGATTAATAAACAAAGTCACTTACTTTATAGCAATTTACCTGCTATGAAAGCAAGATAATACCGTTTCATTCAACTCTTCACGCAGCTAAATTTATCAAGTAAACAAGAGACGCATAAATACTATTAAGATATTTATAGCGCTCTATGATTAGACTGCTCCATTTACACGAAGCTCGTCTATTTTCTATTAAAGCCTTCAGCCCGAAGCGTACAATCTATCAAGATTCTCATTAACTATGTCGCTAGCTGCGTATTAAGGATTTTCTATACAACGTATGAGAAAGTAACGTGTATATATTATAGATTTTAAAAACGAATTATCCTCCGGTTATATTAACATTCTAAATTCAATATAATGTACAACTTTAAAAGTCAAATTTTTACCTTCTAACCCCAATTTTTCAGTTGAAAAATAACCTTTAGCAGTGTAACATTTATGGATATATACAAACTATCCAATTTATTATTATTTTGTCGTCAGGCGGCGCCTGAACGTAATACTTAAATACAAGTGTTCGCAACATTTTTTACTTTTTACATTTTTTATGTCAACACGGGAACCTAAGGTGTGCTGCGTGGTACTTTCCCCGGTGGGAAATAGCCCAATTTGTGCGGAGACAAGCTCGACTCCCTTATTAATGCCTTATTTACTGATTGTCTGATCTTTCACCCTCAATGTTTTCAAAACACAATTCAAATGTCAATTTATCTCTCAATTTGAATCTCAATTCGATTTTAAAAGTCCCATCGATAAATACCCCATTTGCAAAGTCTATAAATAATGTAGCAATAATTTCAATAGAAACTGCAATCGAGTGAAATGATTGCGTGAATGCATATCGTTAAAATGCCAGCGTATCCCTACTGCAATAAATGTTTGCTATTCGGCAGAACGTATTAGAACACGATATAACAAGGTAGAAACGTTGCAGTAATCGGTTTATACCGGTTAAGCCTTCTGTGATCAACCAGGCTATGAAACACTAGCCGCTATCTGCCTTATTTATAGCAAACCTGCTCAGAATTACGGTACAAACTTTTTACTTCAATATTGTGATTGTACTTTTAAAGCTTTACCCTAGAAACCGTCTGTGAAGAAAGAACTTGTTTTTAAGTTGTGTCTAGTTATAAATAGCTGGCGGAAGAAATTCTTTTGAAATATTGTTTGTACATTGTAAAATTTATTATTATCCCATGAGCATATTACTCAAGATTTTTATTTGGTGTAAAAAATTGTTTTTTAACAAAATATTGCAATGAGGGTTTGGTTTTAAAAATTATACGGTACTTATAGATTGAAAGAATAAAATAAGTTGCATAGAGGAAAGAGGCAACATCGTAAATTTACAATAAACAAATATTCGAATAACAAAATTTAATTTCATAAAGTCGCAACGCCACCTTTAATTCACTAGTTTTAAAAAGGTTTTGTTATGAAAGCCGTGTTCGTTCGTCCGCGAGATGAGATTTAGTAAATGCTTAATACAAATATGTTAAAAAGCGTGGCAATCGGTTTCAACGTGAAACTGATTCTGATAGTAAAAATCACTCGATTCCCGCGCAACATTCACAGGCGACTTCACACAATATTTCCAATTAAGAAGTTTTTTGTTTTCCTTTTTTTGCGAACGATTTTTGTCATAAATTGAAGTGGAAAAAGTTCGTTTCAACGGCGTTCCGCTTTGTGCAATTTACAAAGATCCCAAAAGCGAACAAATATTCACGAAAATTTATATTTAATGTATTTATACAACGAATAGAATTTCCTTCCTGACCTTATAAAACCCATCATCCCTTATGTAGCATAAGAAATACACTCTATTATACATAACAACGATATCACCGCTGCTAATAATGCATAGACCTCGCGATATCATTCTGTTGTACCAACCAATCTTATAACAATCTGCTTGCATATAAATCGAATCAAATTTATTTATTTCCGTACCTGTGTGCGCCCTTTCCGTGCTTTTTTAAATACAATGTCGGCATATTTCTGGCTCAATTCGATACATCAGTATCATTAGATGTTACATAACATTTTTGATGAACTATTGCCGAATATTGAAGTGTATTTTGCGTGAAGACACCATAGAAACTATAATATTGGGAAATTAGAAATAATATTGATTTGTAATACAACAAACGTTGTACCGCATTATTATATATTATTTAAATTGTCACATCACAATGTGCAATAATATGTTGCTACTACGAAAAAACATTTTAACAATATTAAACGTCAAAATTTTACTATAATTCCTTATAATTATGGAGTAAACACCATTATAAGCATATAAAATAAAATCTCCATATATTTTAAACCTTTAAAACATTCATCCTCATTATTCGCATTTATGCTCAAGAGCGTTTTAATCTGCGCTTTTAAAAGCTTTTGCAAGCCGCTAATGAGTTATAAATACCGATCAATAGCTTCATTTTATAATTTATCAGCAGTGATAATATACCGGGAACTAATTAAATTCACACATCGAGATTAAATTCCCTCCATTCAGCTAATAAACCGTCCTTTTGTGCCACCGTTACTAGTCTGCGATAACAAAGAGCGAGTTCACTTTGACAGTTCGTTGCGGTTATGGCTTACACGTTTTAATTGAAGATTAGAATGGCTTCTGTTATCAAGGAAATCTTAGAAGTTTTGATAGAATAATTTGTGCCTATGTTTGAAATATTTTTACACAATACTGGAATTAAAGTACAGCGAATATCTTTTATAAAACTGGGGTCTGAAAATATTGAAATTTTTTCAGACCCTGAAATGAAGAAATGAACCTGAGAGAAGATTAGAAAAATAGGTCATACTTGCAGTAATAAAATCAAAAATCAAAATAGTTTGATTTGTGGAAAAGAGTATATTAATATTCACAGTTTGTATTTATCTCGAAACAAGTAAGATATATTCTTAATTAAGGCTTACAGTAACCTTTTCTACCATAAAATTGATATCATGATAATATTGTCATTTGGGTCGATTTTCCCAAAGCATAAATACAATATACTAAACATGTGAAACTGTACGTGTCCCAATTAATTTGGAAATTGTCGCCTATTTGCGTATAATCATAATTAAGTTGTAGCGAATTCGGATTATTTGTGTATGACGCTTGGAAATATGGCACATGAGTACGAGAATACCCAGCGGCGTAACCTGGTCACGTCTGTTTGCTTTTACATATAAGGGAAGAGGACAATGGATCGCAATGTTATAATAAATTCTTGATTCGTATTCAAATTTTGATCTGAAGCGTAATTTAAACTTCAATAGTTCCAGTTATCATTGCACTTCAATAAGGCTAGTGCTATTCGACTGTATTCATTTTGAATTTCATAACTCAAATCTTTTAAGAAGTGAACCGATTTGTATGATTCTTTTTTTATTTGAAAGCTGTTGCCATCCGTATGATAATCCCTATTCCCTCTATTAAAAATCTGGTCTAGTTCTGATAATGTGAAGGTGGTTAAGTTTTTACTTAAAAATAAATATATTCAGAAAACATTAAACGTTTTTATAAGTATGTTTGTTATGTTTTACTGCACCGATTCCAAAAATTTTTTCATCATTAGTAAGCGGCATTCACTCAGTGATATAGATTATATATATATGTACCACGGGCGCAGCTGGAGAGGACCTTTGTTATAAATATGTGTAATAATAGCATAAATATATAATTCCGTAATACGATAATGAAGAATAAGCATGGTGAATGAATCAGTATTCAAACTGCTATCTCCTATAATTATGTAGTTAATATTGTTTACAATCTCTTAAACGAAACTAATTTAATGATCAATCTTAATATGTAAAAATCCAGTGGCATGATGTATGTTCCCAATGAACTCTTCTGATTTTGATGACATTTGGCATTTTATATGTAATTTGGATATAGATTAACTTAAGATATAGGACAGTTTTTATTTCGATTAATTATCTCCATAATTTATAAGCTTAATATTTTTAATTATTACTATTTGGTCCAACTTAAGACATATGATAGTTTTTATTTCGATTAATTATCCCACTTATTTATAAGCTTAATATTTTTAATTATTACTCAGCCACAGCAACGCGTGGCCGGGTATGCTAGTGTAATTAATATGTATATTATAGTAACGATAGATAGATACGTGAGCGACATTATCAATATTTGAATATAGCCGGGTAAAGCGGTTTACACCCTCCAACTACGCCCCGTTCATGCTGCGGCGTGAGGCAGCGGCGATCGATGGATAGAATTCGCCCCCGTTTGCCGTGCAATTTTTGCGTTCAACTCAGTACTTTGAGAGTCTGTTATACAATTAATTTAATACATTCAATATGAACGTTTATCATGACGGGGATTGGATCATGGGGGATGTTGCCATATTTATATAGATATTTTTTTACATTATTTAATATGGTCACGCAAATATCATTCAATTTTTTACAAATTGATTGATGACAAACATTCCACCCGCTTTGCAGGCGAAGTCAAAGAAAAATATACAAAGTCGCAGGGTTTTTTTTAGCATAGTTATCGTTCGCGTAGCATTTACATAAAACTTATTTCATTTTTCTAAAAATTTCGTTGAAACCGCTCCAGTAGTCCCTTAGATTAGCGGGTTAAAAGAATCAAACTCCTCAGCGTTACGTGTATTATAAGTGTAAGTTATACGGTCACGTGGACTAAATCATGACAATATGATCGAGGTGTGTTTTATACAATGCAATATTATACCGTTTATTTCAGCAACGTAAATTTGTTATGAAACAGTTTTCGAAATATTTGTACATTGCATACAAATAGAATATCAGGTGGAATTATACTCACACCTTCATACTCTAATATAAATTGCATATCGTGAACCGAATCGGAAAAAGGATCTGTATTAAATACTTGAACATGTGAAGCTCGAATTCACGAGAAGCGAAATCAAATCATCCATTAAAGTGCAGTACTGCAGTCTAATTGAAAAGACAATCTAATTATCAAGCCCGTGATTGTTTAATCCGTTGCAAATAAAATAAAACTTCATTGAACAAACCTGTTGTATCTTTGTATGGCTTGTAAAAAGAGGACGTTTCAACATTATTCAGACTTTTGTACCTAGGAAACTGTATTAATAAGCCACGATTTAAAAGCAGGTGTGTATAAATAAAACTACCCGTTACGTAAAGCGTCGGGTCTTTTATTTTAATAGACGATTTTAGAATCCAGAACTGCCTCCCGTTGTTAAATAACGAACATTCATTGAGCGCTTAGCCAATTAGAGTAGAAATGGACGAGAATGAAAGCATACCATTAAACTGACGCCATTTCATCGTTCCTGTTTTAACGGGGCACTTTCTGTAGTAATTTACACTTCAATGCCATTTAGTTCGTTTGTATTTTATTAATAGACTATTTAAATGAATAAATACAAGGAGACATAATTATAGATTGAGTATGCAGTTTTTATATTAGCATATAATAATTAAGAGTATACATAAATTTGACATTTAAGGATAAGATATTGGATGATACTATTCTCAATTTGATTTAGATTCATTGACATGATAAATGTACAGATCGCAGCAAAAGCTCAAAAGCGTTCTGAAATTTGAAAACATACAATTTTTAAACAAAATTATACCTCTTTCCAACACAACAATCACCTGTAAAATTATATTAATCACAGCTGCTACGGCCTGTTATTTAATATCAAAAATTTTAACTTCGAATTGAAATAAAAGAAAACCCAACGAACGGCCTGTAATACCCCGGAACTCACGATGGGCTGTAAATAAATTAAAAAACATGACATCGGATTTATGCGGGTACGAATATCTCTATAGTAAACGTGTCGCAGTTATATCGGAAAAATTGCAGCTTCTGTAAACAAAACTCGTACCAATATCAATAGCGTCTAGCTTATTTACTTTATTTTCAATCAAATCAGCCATAAACAGTCGTCAGTATTCAAATTAAACGATTGGCATAATTAATTTCTTCTTTTAAAATCTATTATAAACATGTGCATACATTTTATAGAATATTTCGACTGACTTTATTTTTTCTCGTTTGTGCCGAAGCTTTGTGAATAAAACTCTATTAAACTCAAACTGTCTGAACTGTCGAAAACTATGAACAAAGCATCCGCACCATAAACTCAATACATATTCAAAGTTCAAACAATATTTTTGGACGACCAAACGAAAAGCTATTTAACAAAAAATAACTATCATTTTACGTTACATTCTTCGCTAACAATTATTATAAAACAATTTCGTAACATTCGAAATAAAATGGATTGAAATGTTACCTTTTAGAATTGTTATTGATAGTCATAAATGTCCGAAAGTGTGTTTATATCAGAAACATAAAACTTATTAACAATTTAACTGATATATTAGACAATACCGCATCTGATCAGTCCTTATCATTTCGTTCATTCTACAATCTAAATTATCATATCGTAATGTTCACTTGGGAGTTATAGGAAAATAATTCATACAACATTATCCGATAAGTACCCATATCAATTTATATGCTATTTTGAGTTCAAGAGACTATTTATAAATGAATTTATTAATTTTAATCAATCAGTAATCATAATGTGAATATCAGAATGGTTTTCGTTGTCACTCTTGGCCAATGAGTAAGGTGCAAAATTCACAGGTTATTAATATTCTCTTGTATAAGCCTTAAAGAGAGATATTATTCTCAAATTCTTTTAAAATATGTCTAATTAAAGTGTTGATATTAAGTGCAGAATACACGAATATGTACAAGATATCCATTATAAGAATTAACATCATATAAATAAAATTCGATGAAATATTATTATGAGCTTCATAGTGTTATTATAATTTTCCAACTCTACTTCGCTGTATTTAATTATGGAACATTTACAAAAATTTTGGCACAAAAAATGAGGACAAACTGTTCTCGAAACTTATTCGCCGTGTTAAAAAATCTACTCCATCCAGTGTACTGTTTAAAAACAACCAAAATATCTTGACGTGTAATATTATGTATTTACATAATAATACTTTTTACTATTTGGATATTATTTTTATGATCATTGGTTAAAATTTGCGGTACTAAAGTAAGTTCTTAATTCGTTTTGGCCGTGGGACGTCTACTGCTGGACAAAGCACCTAACTTTCTAGCTCGACTTTAAAATTACATAATTCTTTAACTTACAAAAATACTCTTATATCTAGCGAAATAAAAAACAAAATACAATAAACTGTTATGTTTTATCGCTTAATTCATAGTATTGACACGTAAAATGTTAAAATACTAACATTCTGCATAGTTTACGATCGTAGTATGCACAAGGCATTAGAAAATTGCCGACGTTTCCCCGCCAAATGCAGATCGGTAATTTGTGGGACATACACTTTTTATTCTATGAAAACAAATGCACAAAATTTGCATTCAAATCGAGGACAGTAGGGGGAGGGGGCACTTTGATACACAAAAATTCAATCTCTTTTCTGAGGACCATAAAGCATTATATTTAAATATTTGTTTTGATGTGTGCATTAGCTGATATGTCAGCTTATATTTTGGCTACGCAAAAACCACAAAAACTGGCGACGTATAGAAATAAACTGATTTTAAGAAAAAAATCTTTTTTTTTTTTCATTTCAAACTGTGACTCCATTTAATTGTTGGCACGTGTGCGTTCACACAGACATCTGACGTAGAAAAATTTAATTAGCTGCATACAATTACATATTTATGTCAACATTTAAGCATTTTTTATTATAAATTTAAACTTTACCTTTTATTTAATTAGAAATAAAACTGATTTACTAGCGGTGCCGGGCGGTTTTACCCACGTGGTACCTGATGATGTACAGACTTAAGTATTTCTTAATAATTGGGCTATCTAACACTGAAAGTATGTTTCTAATCAGACCAACAGTTCCTGAGATTAGCTTGTTCAAATAAACAAACAAATTCTTCAGTTTATAATATACTAGCTGCGCCCCGCGGTTTCACCCGCGTAAATCCGTAACCCGTAGGAATATCGGGATAAAAAGTTGCCTGTATGTTAATCCAGTTGTCCAGCTGTCTACGTACTAATTTCATTGCAATAGGTTCAGTAGTTTTTGCGTGAAAGCAAAGCAACAAACACACACATCCTTACAAGCTTTCGCATTTATAATATTAGTAGGAAGTAGGAAGTATAGATTCAATATTACAGTGAACCATGAGCAGTTATAAAATTCAATTTCGCATTTAACTGGTGTTACTTTAGTTATAACAGCCATTAAGAGACACTTCTCCACTGATGTCAATAGGGCGTACTTAATCATATATTGAAGTAGTACTTAAGTCCAATGAAAAGCTGTGAAAAATAAGTGTATATTTCTGTTGATGATAATATTTGACGAAGATTGCGTTAGACAATATATTGTGTGTGTGTGTGTGTGTGTGTGTGTGTGTAGATTGCAATAAGTCTTCGAACTTAAAATAGTATCGTTTTTCCTTATATCAGCTTTGTGCCAGATAAACTTCTATCTATACGAGCCCACACATTCAGAAAAAGAACAAACTGAAACATTTTTTTTTATTCTCATAATTTTTTTTTATGAACACAATTTATACTTTCATAATGATATGCTTCGAATAAACTAAACTGATTGTCTATGGTGTTATAACTTTAAGTCTTATTTTACTATCAAAAGCAAATTTATTTTCCCGTTAAATGCTCATTTGGTCTTTAGAAGTGTTGTTAGGAATTCTCAGTAATATTGTTTGATAAAGGGATGCAACGTTAACAAAAGAATTGAATACGACTTAAAATATAATAGAAATCTATTGAGAAGAATCTCACGGAATAGATATTTTCTCGCTGCTTCCACCAGTACGTGAAATGAGCGAACGAGGAAGGAAAATCACGTATTTATCCTGTATTCATATAATAAAAAGAATACGATACTGGAGCACTTTTAATATTTTCTTCAGGAGCGTCGTAGTCTTTGTTTCAAATAACGCAGGCACATTGTATTTACTCTATTGAGTGGGCAACAAGCAATCGGATTAAACTATTGTTGGCAGATCTTTTGTTTTCGGAAGGAATTCTATGACGCCCACAGCTTCAGGTTTCCGATGTTATAACAATGCTTTACTTTGAATGTTCGATGACGTCAGGTCGGCCTTGGGTTTCTGCTGTTTCTACGGGCGACACTGTCTTTGTTTGCACGTGATCAATGCATCCTTTGATCTGTTTAGAAACTTTTATTGCAGTTATCTACAATCAGTGATCAGTGTGAGATTATACGTGAAGTTATAATAAGGAAAGATATTGAACTGACAACTAAACTAAACATTAACTTTATCGTGACCTAATAGAAATGCATACTTTTTAATTGTTAATCTAATAAGCTTTCATTGGATTAATAAAATTTTAAACATGATATATATATTTAGAAATTGAAAACTTTTTAACGGATTTTAAACGCGATTTATTCTCAGACTTAGTCTCCGCGTTACCACGCTCGATGTAAAGTATTCGTCGGATTAATGATATAATGAATAAATCGCGTTTAAAATCCGTTAAATTTTTTTTTCTAAATGTATAATACTCGCATAAAATCGAACACAAGAAAATACTATGATATATATAAATTCATCCACAATGAAATATATGAAACCGAAACAATAATACTGTTTGTGCCACACACAGTGCCACGAGTATACTACGAGACCTGCTACGATCGATTGCTTTATGTTCCTATACGCGGTGAGTGTTTGCTTGGCTAACATCGGTTAAGAGTTCGAGGATGTTGGCACAATTGAAAGAAAAATTGATCATTTCTTATTTTCAATCCTTATCTAGTGGTATGAAGTTATATAACTTGCAATAATGGATCATATAATTACAAAGACATTGAAAAATCGCATGTGATATCAATTGGTAGGTACGTATAGCGTTTTTAAAAACTATAATATCATATGTAATTGAAAGAAAAATTTATCATTTCTGAATTTCAATCCCTATCTATTAGTATAAAGATGAACTTAGAATAACGGATCACTAGATCATAATTTCATTGAAAAATTGCATGAGAAATTGGTTGGTACGTACAAGTATGTATTGTCTTGGTAAAACTTGTATTTTTATGCAGTATATATGTACAGTTAATTAATAATAATTTATTATTGAAATGAAAGATACTGGTGCATTTAAAAGTCTCTCCCTTACACCTTTCAAAATGAGATCATATTTAAAACTCAACTATCTATTCTTCGCCTACGTAGTCATATGAAAATACAGTGCAAGGGTTTTACCCGCATAATTTGTGTTATCAAATTTTACACTGATCGGTTCAGTAGTTTAGTAATTACTTTCACATTTAAAATATCAAGAGGGATTCCATTGAACAATAGATAAAATAGAATTATGACGCTCGAATATCGATACTAAGATAAGGCTACGAGATTTAATGTAATATAAAAAGTAAGTCCCGTGTCCCCTAGGGGGTATGGGGCAGATGATGTACATCTGTTTCACTGATCTATTTTCTTTACGGACAAGTAGGTGATCAGCCTTCTGTGTCCTGCCAGACCGAGACATTTTTTTTTGTGCGTCCCCACCGGGAATTGAACCCAAGACCCCTCAGTTCTACGCTCACGCGTTAACCTCTGTGCCAAGGAGGCGGTAGAGTAATATGATTATATATAAAATATGTAATATGATTATACATAAAATACAATATTTTTATTGCGATAGAATTATAGATATTTCATCGAAATAGCGTTAAATTCGCTGAAAATTTTCTCCAATCTGCCTCTTTTCATTCCTATAAAGGAATTGTGGTAAAGGAATATTGGAGAAATAATTTTAATATTTTATAGTGCTCACATTTGAAGCTCGTGCAAGGGTATATGAAGTAATTCGACAAATGTTAGACATAAATTGTATATGTGAATTGTAATGTGTTTACGTTTCATTTCACGTAGTTTTCGTGAAACGAAATATTCGGATTGTAAACAACTTGTTATTCGAAATAGGTCATTTCCGATACTCGTAAACGAAATTTAGATGGAAGTATGGTGACTGGGTGTTTCTTTGATTACCCCGGTGTATTCTGCCTTGATTTATTTACATTAATATCTTTTTCAAAGTATGACAGCATTATATTTTCGCCTACAACGCGATGCTCCTTATCTTTTGAGGCATCATTTTCCCAAGATTCTCTGAAACTATATTTAGGCACATGCATTTTTTTCTTAGTCTTTCTGCAAACAAATCTGCTTTTCCTTCAATTGAAATAAGGATAAAATTCAATTGAATATTACTTTTAGTTACTGTCTTATTTTTATAAGTTCATTATAGCTTTGTTTTAATTCGGTTGAAAGTTGCGGCTTGAATATTTTTAAACATGATTTTTTGTATGGATAAAAATGATTTAATTTAAATTAATTTTCCCATTCGACTGAAACATACACAAATATGTCATATTATTCCGATCATAAGCAGCTGTATGAGATATCTAAATTTCAGCAGCATTTCTGTGGATCTTAGAAGAGTGACTAATTCAAACGGTGATATTATTATAGGGCCTTTGTACAGTAATTAATAATAGCAAATTAAATTATGAATTCCTTCTGAAACGTGTGCATTAAATCTTCAATGTATCTGCATCAATACAATTCTCATAAGCAATATTACGAAGACAAACTTTAAATTTACAAGTACCTATACCGATGACCTCAAACTAAAAATTTAGTTACATAAGCTCCTCCCATACGTTAGTAACTTTCAAGTTCGCGTTACGAAAGAGTCGATCAATACACTAGCCAACGTTAAAACGGATCACGCAAAGTAACTCACGAAAACATCATTTATAATATCCCACTCGTCTAGACCCCTAATATAAACGAAGGAGCCGAAGCGTTATCTCTCTATCTTATATTCACCTTAGCGAAATAGCAAATGCCGAATGAGAAAGAGGGTCGTTTGTGAAGGACCAAATTTTAGGTATCCAGTGTCATGCGCGGCTTGAGCCCGGTAAATCTATATTTAGATCGCTCAAAAATTGGGCACCTTACATTATTATTAAAAGCAATTTATACGTGAACTAGCTGTGCATTTTGATTTTATTCTTCTTCTGTTATAGGTTGTATGTAATTATGTAAAAGAACGACCAAATTGTGTACGTGATAACGCTGACAAAACATCTAAATTGAAGTGATTTTATCTGATTACTGCATTGGTTATTTATTGTGATGATATTAAATATAAAATATTAGGCAAAACGGTATTTTTTTTAGATAAACTTTCTTATTATTCTAATGAGACTTCTCAAAACCATATATCACTCACTACACCAGCCCAGCAAAAAAACTAAACCATACAAAAGCGTAGAAAAATTACCTTCGAACTTTACAGTTCCAGCCTATAATTGGAGAGAGTCTAAAACCAATATAGACGGAGCTAAAAAACAAGTGAGCAGTGCAATTTGGTTCGAGGCTGCGGAGCTTGCGTGTGAAAAATTCAAGCAGAATTTTTACTGCTCGTTTCAGCACTTTATATGACCACTCTTAATCGGATATTCGAAAACTAGTGAATTGCAATTTGTAAGTGAACACGCTGTCTTTTTGGTTGTTTTATAGACTGTCGATGTGTTATAGCTGAATTTATACTTTAAACTTTTGCGCGTATACACATCTGAAGGAATTAAGACTTGATATAAGAAAAATAGATGAATTATAAGGAGTAAGCCATAAGCGCATTTCCTAAGTTTCACACTTTCAATGTCGAATATGCAATGAAAAATCGACCCATTGCATGTCTGTGCTAGGTCAACGCTGCCTTTCTTCGAGGAAGTTTTAATTAAACTTCGTGTATATTTCAATAATAACAAAGCAGAAGTAAAATTGCATGTATATTTGAAAGTTTGTTAGTTTTGTGCACCTTGAAACAGTTAAGTTCGGTGTTTATTTTAATTCGATGCTAATGAGCAATTTCTGGCATAACATCTACAATTTAAACTGTATACTGCATAACATTGCGATACTTAAATTTTAGTTTGAACAAGAACAGTAATGCTAATAAGAATAAGAGTAAATTGTTTGTAACAGAACTGAATAAAGAAATACTAAAATATAATAAAAATTAGGCATTAAACCAAGTTGTCATAAATGGAATACTCGTGGTAAAGAACCAATGTATTCGAAGACGGATTTACGCTAAATGTTATTTTCAAAATGGATTCAAACGTTTGAGAGATTCTTGTTTCTCTTAAATCAAGGGTTTTTATGTATTGCTTTTAAATAAAAGCATTCACAGCCGATAAGCCGATTGACTCGGGTTCAAAGGGAAAGTTGAGATGGAAAATGTTGGCTCCCAATACAGCTCTTCAGGTTAACAAATACTCTGAATATTGCAAAGTTATGGAACGAGGCAATTTGAGCGACATTTTCTAGACTATTCTCCGAGTTGAGCATTTCGTGTTTAATATTGTTGTGTGAAATGCTTCTCATTTATTTCTTTTCTATTCGGTGAATGTGTGACTCACAATGCAACAAACTATTTCGCTTTTATATGAAACTAGGGTCTCACTAACCATACACATGAAAACTCATTCAGAATAACGCATTCAGATGCAGCTACGTAAAATGTAATTAGTTTTGTATGTTACTTAGTAATATGTATGAGGAAATTTACTTACATTTGCTCATAGACCTTGTTATGTATTATAAAAGGCAAAGAAACGGAAGGAGAAAGACGTATGAATAAAAGGCGTGGATAATATTTGAAAGCATTAAAGGCCTCTTCTATTGAATTTAATTTTATAGATAAAATATGTTTTGTACAGCAGTACTAAGAAGGCACAAGCGGATAATGTTATAGCTTTTATTACAATCCTTATCCGTGCAACCACTTCGCGATTGATACTCTAGAATATTTGAAATATTTTTCAAAGCTATTTTATAATGGCATGTTCTTTAATATGGATAAAACAGATGATATAAGTTTATTTCATAATTTTCTGTTTTACTTTATTTATATTATCTATCCTCAGTATAAAATTACTATACTACGTATTGGTGTGTGTTTGTATATATGTATGCTTAGATCTTTAAATCTAAACAACGGATTTAAGTATTTCTATTTATTACTGTAATAGAAAATGTATTAGTGTTAATAAAATCAACATAACAATGCTGTTATGCTAATTTTTCAGAGCTTTCACGAATTTTGAGCTCTAGGAAACGTTTAATAATTTACTTATTTATTTTTGTTAAATATACAAAACCTGATACATTATAACTTACACATAGGATACATAGATTTAACAAATAAAAATGAATAAGATATACAATATAATTAATAAGTTATAACATGGCTTGTTAATTGAAAATTATATTGTACTAGCTGTGCCCCGCGGTTTCACCCGCGTAAGTCCGTATCCCGTAGGAATATCGGAATAAAAAGTTGCCTATATGTTATTCCAGTTATCCAGCTGTCTACGTACCAAATTTCATTGCAATTGGTTCAGTAGTTTTTACGTGAAAGAGTAACAAACATCCATACATCCATACTTACAAACTTTCGCATTTATAATATTAATAGGATATTTTAAATATGTTTGCTTTTTTCAAATAGAAATGTATTTATACCATGGCTTGGAATAATTATACTCAACATTAATTTATTATTAATTAAAGGCTTATTGTTAAAGCCTTGGCTAGAATATTTGTTCAATATCGGATTAAAACATAAATAAACCACCATTACAATAATATCTTAACTGTTAATTTTTAGACATTTTACTGCTGACTTTAACATTTTAACCAGGGATCACAATATCTACTTATGTGTCAGTTTCCATAACCTTGCTTGATTCAAATGTTTTTTATGTTATTATACATATATGCCCTCTTAAACTATCTTAAATTTGTGGAAATTAACAGTATCTAGGCTTTAAGAAGTCGGAAAATTAAGAAGAGGAATTATGCTGCTGATGGTTATAAGACTTACATTATGTTTCTAGAAACTTCTGAGGGACCTTAAAAACCATATATAATATATGATATATGTTGTTTTGTAAAAGCAGTAGCTAATTAAAATAGTAAATACATAAAACAGTTCCTACAAATTTTCAATTTGCATCGGCATACAAATAATGTCATTTAAATGAACATTTTCCAATTACGGAATACGGCATTGCAGAATGATGATTTTCATTTCAGATTATGGCAGCTTGTTAACTTTTGTTCTATCGAATGCTCTGTCTATTTAACTCGTTGATAATTAATATTATTCGTGAATTTATAATGAAACACACGTAAAGGGATATTCAATTCGTTATGAGTATTCATTGCGAGTTTAATTATCATAATGTTATTACGATAATATGTTAATTTTTCGGTGGTCATTGATTTCAAAATATTATTTTTGTTCTTATAACCATTATTTCAATTTATGTTATAAAGAAAGATACGGATTTCTGACATCTAATTGGGACAATTGAAACATAGAAGCTACATACTAAGATTCACACGATTTCATTCTGCCATCCCCTTTCTTCGATCATTCTAGACGTCGTTATGTGGACGTTCTATATATCCGGGCAAAGCGGTTTACTCAATAGAGTCTAGGCTCTTCCGTTTCAAATAAAGAATATTCTAGAATTTGCTTGCTGAATCAGGGATCCCCGATTCTTACGATATGGGCTCTTCAAGCGTAGAGAGATTAGATACCTTCTAGGGAAGTGCGCTGCATCTTAAGCCAAATCCTAATTTACTATCAGGTGAGATCATGGCCCAGCGCTTCACCATAGATCAATAAAAACATAAAAAAGATATACGTTTATATTCCTACATTGTCAGACATTATGAAATCACAAAACATTTATGTTTAAAAAATTAAACCGTCAATCAAATAAAAATTATTATCTATATCGGTCCAGGGGTCCTCAAGTTATCCATTTGATAACATACATAGGTATAACTGAAAACCATAAAATACCCACAGACAAACTTCTCCTTTGAAGGTTGTTATAAAACTTATAAATCCCAGTAAATAAGCATTATTGTCTGCGATACCGAAAAGATTCCGTAAAACCCAACTTTACAAATTCACTACAATGAGGTTTGGATTCGGCGGTATTGATTTTATGCGTGTAATTTCAACGCAATGAGTTTAGGGTAAGGGAAAGTAGACCCTATTCACACAATTATTTAAATTGTTTGCGGAATTTAGATCTTATAGACAATTTTGCATTCAATAATTTATATTAGCCTAAAATTTTACCAAAAAAATTAAATCGCCTTATATTTTCAAGATACCACATGGGAGGCAATAGCTTTCTAATTAGAAAGGAACCATCGAAATCGGTTTAGTCGGTCGAAAGTAAAAATAATATAGGCGAATTGACAACCTCTTTATTTTTTGAAGGCCATTGAGAAGTAAATCTCAAATTAAGTTTAATATTTTTATATTAGCAAATGTTATATAGGGTTTACTACATTAAATTTGGTTTTAAATTTAACAACGTGGATTATTTTCTGATGGGCTGATATTTATATGACGCCAGCATGATTGGGGTAGTTTGAAAATTCAATTGCATTTGGCACATAACTATCGTAACAATAGCAGAAATTTAATTTCCCATATAATATTACCCAATCACTATTCGAATCTAGACCTTAGCAACTTATGCGACCTTATAGTTGAAATAAATATTGTAGTTATCGGTCTTTTGATCCTTGATCATGTATTAAAAATTGTAACATTTTATTTCAGTTTTCAACGGAAACATTATTATTTAAATCTTTTTATTTGATCTCCTACGCCATATTGATACTATGCGCTACTGGGTTAGCTAACTTTAACTAATCAGACACTCTTTCTCTGTAATGCTTCTAGATAAGGACATAAATTGAATTTAAATGAAAAGTACAGAAATTGTTAAACGTATAGGTGGAATGGAACCCTCTCTTCCAGTTTAGTTGAGGCGTTGTGTGAGAGAGAGAACGCGTAGAGGGCAGTGTTCTCTTTCTATGACGCAGTGATATCATAGAAAAGAAGTGCTAAGCGCTATCGGGACTGCGGGAATCCCGTGGATAGCAGAGCACGCCTGTGGGGAGATCGAGTATCTTAAAATATCAGACGACCCTTTGCTTTTGTCGTTGCCTGTATTATGGGCCTGTGCATGTTGAATAGGTAACGAAGTGGACGACATATTGTTGTGGCTACGGCCTGTTGTGTCAATAGATGAGTGGCATGTGGAACATCAAGCGTGCGAGGGTAACCGTTTGCGTTCGTAACGGAGATCCCGGGGATCCCTCATTGCTGGCGTCAATTTTAGGCGACCGTTGTGGTAAGGTTTATTATTGAGCAGGAGTCTGGCATAACCTTGCTTCTGCCTTAAAGTGGGGTACCTATGACGGATTTGTTCAAAAAAATACTACATAATCAGAAGTCATACTGGCCACAATTTTAAAACGTTCTTAACGTAATTAATTTTGTTTCAGAGGCTCCGGTGGTGGTGGAATGTTCGGAGATGTCAATATATCAGCAATATTGGACTCTTTTAGTATAAGTTACGATAAAAGAGTAAGGCCCAATTATGGAGGTTAGTCATACACACACGCACAAACTGAACAACGATACAAAACAAGTCACAAATAGAAATTTAAATCCAACGCTTACAAGTATGATAATCTTCCTATCCTTTAAAAATTTGCAATAATTTTTTACTATAGTCTTCGACCTCGATCAACTAAGTGATTAAAACAAAATGGATATATTTCAGCTTCAGTCCAGTCTATTTATGACATTTTCGTCCTTAGAAAATAAAATAACGCCTATATCAAAACAAATTTAACCCGTGAAACAATTATCTCGATAGAGATCAAATTAAACAGATTGGCTTGACCTACGACTTCCATCTCGTGCATTTTAAGTTATCGTGCGATAGTCGTTTCTATTGCAAATGTGTATTCCCTAAGTTATCCATTTATAGTAGTATTTTCTCGGGGAAAAGTGTCTAATAGTCGTTTTTAATTACCGTTTTCTTACAGTTTACTTGTTTTCGATAATAATAGTTTAATAATTTAGGTGAAAAAACTTAAACAGACAAGTAACGCATTGATCGCTAAAATATTGACTCGTTTTGTAACCTACTATTTTTTGGTATTGTATGTAAATTATTATGAATATTATTTTTTATTTTATTTGTCAATTTTAATATTATTTTTCTATCTGTAAACGTTCCTCATAAACCCCACCCAAATTTAGCATCAATCTTAACAGACTTAACAACTTAGTACAATTGTATCTCTAGAGAGCAGTGCGAGCGGGCATTGCACTCAGTCTGCTCCCTCCCCCAGTCCGATCGAATCCGACAGCACCCGAAAGGACGCGAGCGCCCGTCGCTATACATGTATTCCTGCAGACAGAGGGTGTAACTACACCCAACTTTCTAACTACGAGGTTTTACTGCGTTATCTCGATACTAAAATCCATATTTCGTTTTCGCTTGTGTACGAAAATACACTGAACATTTTATAAAACACTGCGTGTTAAAATAAGTATGAAAATAACATAAAATATTTGACTGAAAACTGACGTAATATGTATTATTGTAATATGGAAAATTTTCATTTTCATTTAACGTTCAGTTTAGATAAATTGAACTTTTAATAAGCTCTCAATATCCATAATAATTTCATCAACGATGCGTCATAATTTAATATACGGATAATTCCTAACCTGGGAATTATATAGTCTACTATCTATAATCGATATTCACAGTGGGTTATGCGAGAGATGACTATAGGTTGCGGTGTTTCTAATCCCGCTATAAATTGAACGGTTATTTCAATTATCGCTTGATTGCTGACAGGGTTTTGTGCCTGAATTGTGGACTTTCATAGCTTGTTATACCATTATTTTAGACAGGGCATTGTAAGCAATATTTGTAAGAACAATCGCAAACGTTCGTTAGCACGGACACGATGATGAACAGAAAAGTATTTAATTTAATTGGTAAATGCGTACTTGTAATTACAAAAAAGATGATTTTGTTTAACAATGATTTGCGGGGAACATTTTAAAGTTATCATAATATACAACAACATCTATATATTCTACATTTTGTTGTATAAATTGTTACACAACGTAAAAGTCTTTTAAGCATTTCTGTTTTACTAAATCAATACGAAATATTCACAAATAGTATAAACAATATCCCGAATAAAAACCGACTGTTGTATCCAATCTAACCAGATCTGGCTACAACTAACCTAAGCTAAAACATCGATTCATCAAGCCAATTACCTGATCACTGGATTTATGGTAGCTTGTCTTGCGAACTGAATTGTAAATTAAAGGCTTGTCTTGTTGAAATGTTGCGGCTAGACTATTAATAAAACTATTTATGAGATCAAATTATGTTGTTAAGCGTTTGTAATTTATATAAGTACGTTCGTCTTACTGAAATTATGTTTATACTACATACAATCCAAATTTAAATCTATCAATCAATCTAAACAAAACTTTTCATTTTTATGTAGTGAGCGAATGTGCAAAATATATTTGTCATCGACTAGACAATGCACATTATAATATCACACATAACGTGCGAAACACATTTCGTTTTATAATTATTCACTAATTCGATGCTATACCATAATTATCGTAAATGGTTGCTTATTTCGTTCCTAGTGTTAGCTAGATTCAATCTACGGCAAATGTGTAATTAAATACGAGCGAACCGCTCTTTGTTTCATTAACTCCATTCACTTAACCTGAAAATAACCACACTTCATACAACAATGTATAGAACCTTTCGATGAAAAATTTATACGTTTAAAATATTTTATCCTGGAAATCGACTCGGGTTAATTATTATCCATTATAAACGCTTTAGAGTTCGAACAATTAACTCATTTAAAATGTAGCTTTTACGTGTATTTTTCGTTCTATCGTAGTATGGTTAGGATATTATGATAGTCGTGAGTGTTTTCAACTCTATAATATCGAGATATCCTGGCTTGAAATATAGATTAATTATTTCACTAGAACTAAAAAACTGGTAGGTTTAAGCATAGAATTCTACTTACACCTGTATTTAGGTATCCCAAGTATGTTCACTACAGTATATAAGAATACCTCCAAATTATCCAATTTAATGTTAATAATATTGAAAGCAACAAAATTTTCCAATAAAAACCGTTCAACAAACGGGTCATAAAATATGCTGGGTGCTAAGCCGAGTCATAAAATATTTATGTACTAAATAACTTCTAAATCACTTTATTTATGTTGCGCCCGTAAACCTAGAAAAAATGCTCTTTAAACGGTTATTTTTTATTATGGGTGTTGAAAACGTTTCGAATTGCATTGGGCCCGCTCGGGGAAGGAATCACACCATCATTAAAGGCCGTCGTGAAATAGTAGCATTTGCATGCTATGTTTCGTATGGGGGGGGGGGGAGATAGACGCTCGCATCCTTTTCCTTAAACTACCCAGTCTCTTCCTCTAATCCCTCAATTGTATCCCCCAATGTAACACAAAAAAATTAAATTAAATTCTGCAAACAACTGGACAATAGCAAATTAAATTACTGTGACGGACAGATATAGCGTAGATTACATATTCATTTAAACATTTTGGGATATTCGTATACACTGGTTCAGAAAATCACGCCAGCAGAATAAAAACATTGCATAAAGTGCATAACATGCATTCATTTAAGTGTCATTCAAAAATGGTAAAAAATACTGTATCAAATATTTAATTTCCGCCGCTCAAATGATTCCATTATATTGCGTCGGTTCAAACATCAATGGGTTGGAAATACATGTAGTTTTTTAGTTAAATATTGGCATTCGACGGGAAAGGTTTTTATAGACAGCGATGAAATTTTATTTTACAATTTACATCATTGTGTCGCTCGTTTTCGTGAAAAATAACAAATAGAAGAGTAATAACGATAATATGTTTGTAAATTTATAAGGAAATTTTGTATGTACATTTTATGTGTGGTTGTAAAGAAGATATACATTTCTTATAACTTCTGTTTTTTGTTTTTTTTTTCAAGGACACAAAAATAAATTTAAAAATTACAAAAAAAAAAAAAAAAGATTCGCTCGGTAGCAATTCGGCCCTTGAAAAAGGGAAGCCAACTCAGCTCAATCCATGCGGCGCTGGCTCTAATTTCTTTTTTCATTTCATTTTCGACATATTATATATAGCATTAATAGTAAATTAATAGGTATTACTGTACACATTTATCTGTGGTTCTTAATTGTTTGTAAAATTTTAATTTTGACATAAACGTATATTTCTCCTTAATTCCTCAATTCGTGAGAACAGAAATAAATCAACACCAATTTAAAATTTTGTTACAAAATTAATTTAAAGACGTAAAAAGAAATGCAGTCTTACAAAGTTAACGTTAACTATTTTATGAAGGAATACTGTTTTAAAAGTATCTGTAGGGAATTCTAGTCTAGACGTTCTCATGAATAAATATTAGATTTACTCGTATAAATATTTATACATAAAAAGTTTATTTTTATATTTTCAAGTGTTCAATAACTTTCTAACTCTAACCCACGTTTCCTAAAATGGACGATTGTAGGAATACAAACTACAAATAATGTTGAACCTGTATATATCTACAAAATGTGCATAATGTTGATATAAATAATTAATTCATACCAACATATGAAATTAAAAGAATCAAAATAGTCGCTTAACTTTAATTACGCACATTCAACGGATAAAAACATAACATGTCTGCTTTCGTTTCCATGATACCAGCCAGGAGTCTAGTGTTCAAATCTTGGTTCAAATTTAAAAATATCCTTTAAAACTTTGTATAAACCTGATCTTTAAAAAATATGTTTTATTTTTACTTTATTGTATTGAAATCTTTCTAATCGCATGTAAGAAAAAAATCGTCCAATATTTACGAATAGATTGTATGAATGGGCACAATTTGACTTGCTAAATAAATTAATTGTCCATTCGTCGTATCAATGCAGCCAGTCGGCGCCAGCTGTAATAGCCGAACGAATGTTGGGTTGTAATAAATGAAACGATTAACTACGTTTTGCACAATTTCGTTTGGACTGCTCAGATAATGAATTCGATGTGTTTGCCAGTAATTTGCCCTTTTATTACTGGTATTTTGTAGTGAAATTCGCACTGACTGTTAGAGGCATTTTCGTAATGTGAAAATCACGGCGAATATTTAGTTATCAGTTTTATAGCATAGAAGCGCAATTTGGAAAGAATTGTAAAAATTTGACCAGTGAATGACGGGTGGCCGATAGGCCAGGCGTTGCTACGGTATAGCAATAAGACGCGTGTTCGAATCCCGCCTCGTGATCAAATTCTTTTGTCTTTCAAAATGCATCATTAACACTAATAATTAAATTTTACAATGTTTCCATGCGCACGTCAATCGATGTTATAGTATATTATTCTAGAATGTGTAAGCTAAAATACAAATTCTGAATATAATTGCAATTTGCTGATAATCTGTTTTGTTTGCGGCATACCGGTACTTAATGTGGTCTGCGGTTTGGTTCATTGTGATTAAATTGTGTTGAATGAAAATCAATACCATCATACTTTTAATATTCGACCACACGAAAGTTGTGTAAAATAACAAGTTCTTTTGTCGTCAAAACACGTTTATAATACGGAATTCGGACATTGGGATCTCTAGTTAATAATGACAGAGAAAAATAGTCGTATTGCGTAATATACAAAAAAATAAATTCTTATTAATTAAAGCTGAATCAGAAAGGGCAATCGTAATTTTTGTTACTTCTTAATAAACATGATAATCTGAATCACCTGAAATTTTAGATGGACAAAATCTGTTTGCGTCCATTTTATTTAAAATAAATAAAAACATCGTACATAAAGTTTCAACGGTTAACTATTAGTACTTCTTGGTAGTTTATCTTAGTAAGAGCACCTTCCGAGCCGTTGATAAATAACAAGACGTTGCTTCGAGAGTACTTCAAGAAGTTTTACTTTACTCAATCTTTTCCTCGGATAAAATGCGCTGGAAATGGTCGTTATAAAAATTCTCCGTAGCTCCGCTCTTAATAGAAAGAAATTAAAATGGACATGCAATTTTAACTGAAGTCTAACACACATTAGCGTTAGATTGTAAGTTGGAAACTTAAGAGTTTTCTTTGAAACGATTAGTTTCAGAGGTATTATATTATCCTTTAAGTGTTTAAGCTTGATTAAACTTCCTCAGATAATGTTCAACACATTACGAAAACGTGCTTGAGGTTTTGCTGTGTTTTAGGCGTCTGTATTTTATAATTTTTGCATTTGCTACTTAGTACCTATCCGCCAGCGAGACGTGAGAAGACGTGAGAGAGTTTTTAGACGAAAACTTCATCCTTAATAGATGTCGAATTACAATACGAAATTTCCAACGAAAAAAGGTAGGCTTCGACTTAAAAACCTTTTCCGAATATTGTTGCAAATAACGCAGTAATGCTTCTCTTCATTATATATCATACTGAAACCAGAATCCTCGAAACTTTTACTGTAAATATAGTTAGAAAATAGAGTTAATCGCTCACAGAGAATTTAATGAGTGCCATCCACGGTGCAGCTCTGGACTGTCGAAACTTTTAACAATGCTTAGATGGGGCAGAGTATTTGCAACAACACGTCAAAGTATAAACTAGGATGCCATTATAATTATAATACGCTTCTGTCCTATTGTTAGTATTAAAAAGTCCGTATTTATTGCAATCTAATTGCAAGCAAAATATAAACACGGCATAATCGCAATGTAATTCCATAAAATAAAACACCGACTCAAAATGAAATAAACATAATGAAAATAAACTTTAATAATTCTCCATCAACTGTTTGATGGCGTCTTTATACTAACAAGCACATTTTTATTAATTAAATAATCATCATGATGTCAAACTCCTTGCAGCCAAAACTGTAGGTTCTGAGTAGACACTCAGATGTTTTCAGCCTTTATAATTTTTTTTTTTTTTTTATTTTAAACAAAGGAAATAACTCAAACTGAATCAAAAGCCTCAGCCATTCAACTGGATAACTTTAAAAGCAATTTTATATCGTTAATTTGTTTTGCATTAGATATTGATAGTTATTCACGAACAGATATATTAGGTAACGCTTTTAATGCTTAGTTCTTAGAATAAACATCTTGATATTAAAAACTCAAAAAAAAAAAATAAATAATAGATTTCAAACCCATGCATTAAACTTTATTATTATAACATTCGATTCAAAATATTAGCGCCCATTACTATGTTATTTTATAAGTAAATAATACAACGATTTCAACATGACGAGGAATCCACAATAATAACTTAGGCCCAAAGTAATCGTTGAAATAATTTCTTATTGTATTATTAAATTCTACAGTATATCGGGAATCATTAAATTATGAATAATGTGCCAGTAATTCTACCACAAATACTTGCTAGCATAGTATGTTTGGCATCCTCTGAAATTACCGTTAATTCAATGATTAACAAGTTCATTTTGCATGAAGTAAAAATGAGATTCCTACCTTGAAATCCCTACTAATATTATCTGTCTGTCTATCTGTCTCTTCTTCACGTCTAAACTACTGAATCGATTTGCATGAAATTTGATTGGAAGATAGCTCGGAACTCGAAAAAGGATGTAGCATTTATCCCGGAAATCCCAGAGGAACGAGTACTATGCGGAATATCCCTTGGCATACACGGGCGCGGCAAACCGCGGGCGGAATGAATTGACGTTTTCTATTGAACGAACGAAACAGAGGTTACGTGTGACTCAACCTAATATTTATATTATAAATATTAACGTCTCAACTGTACATACTGTTTTACAAAAATACATAAAGAATTGACGTGAAATAATCCCAAATACATAAATATCAGATTTCTTGTATTTCCCATATGACCTGTTTAAGTCAGTTGCCTTTGGTAACAGGATGAAATTAATATCGTGAAAATCAAATTACCAAAATTCAGCTGTATCGATAATTGTTGAAATCCAAACCAGCGGAAATTAATTGATAATCTACGTTTTACTATAATTGAATTAATCCAATTGTACATATTAAATTGCTAATTTATCAGCATACGCATTGTACCTATTTCATATTGAATATAAATTATTATCTAAAACGTTCAAAACCAATGAAAATGAAACATCATAAATAAGTTTCAAAACGTTTCACAATATAGCCTTACAAATGTAAATATATTCTAGTTATAAATAACAAGGTAGACCGCTCAGTATAAATATTGAAGGTCGAGCTTTAGAATGAGAGAGTGCTACGAGTAACGGTGCGCAGATAAAGCGTAAGTGTGAAAGAGACAGCTGCACGCAGTCTATCCTATCATATAGTTTTCAACCTGAAGCTCGATATGTAATATGCTATGTTAACTGCCCAGAACCTGTAAACATTATGTATTGTGAACTGCAAGCTCTGCCCACAATACCTGGAAAGAGGCGTATGCATTTATATCATACGTTTACTATGTAGCATTTCTGCTGAAAGGATTCGCAAAACATGGATATAAGGCAGAGAAGGGAGGAATTCACGCCTTACCTACAATAATGTTTATTTTGATTTATTTAATCGTTACGTTTGCTTCATCCTACACAATTGAGCGCAACTAATGATAGATCCTAGTAACAATCATAATAAAATTCTTTATTTTGCCAAAACCTAACTTATTGATATGATTTCAAACTCAAACTCAAACGATATATCGAATAACAATGTAATAAATTTAGAACAACATGTTAATGATAAACTGATTCATTACAAAATAATAATGTTCAGTTTTGTGACTGACTTTAGAAAAGGAGGATCTCAATTCGACTGCTTTTATGTTTGTTACTTTTAAATGGGTGAACCGATTTCGATGATTTTTATTTTCTAAAACTGTTATGTGATCTCATTTGAATTTGGTACTTAATTGGACAATTTGTATGCGGATTAGGTTTTTGCTTAATGTAATTATTATAAATGTAATAAATCGATTTTCGAGATTCTAGTATTTAACAGTACGCTTAGAGTAGGCTTATTAAAGCGATACATTATTTTTGCAATGAATAGGAAGTAAGCATTTAGTTTTGTCGTACGTATAGGAGTTTTTATTATGATTGTTCATGAATTTATTTCATTATTCTTCTGGGGACAAATAAATAAATCTGTCAAAGCTTATGTTATGGATAAAACCCATTGTTTCGCTATGACAACTGGCGTGGCTCGAGGGAATTGAAATGTTATACACAGCACATTTATTTTTTCTTTTAAAATAACTGAAAATTTACAGTAAACCGTATCCATTAAATAAAAACAGTTTTCTTCTTTGTTGGCACATGCATGTTGGTATGACCGAGAAAGTTGCCAAAATTTTAATCGATAAAGGCGCTTACATAATACTTGTATGAGCTCACACAGATTTAATGCTATAGTAACAAACTGTATACGGGAAGATTAAAAAGGGGGAGATAGAATTGAATTGGGTAAACCATTAAACATTTTCGATATAAGTGTTTAAACAACAAAGATGAAACACTTGAAAGCAGTATCTTCACAAAATAAATTTAAGTTGAGAGCTTACCTTCAAATTTCACGCATGAAGACACGTCTACTTGAGCCTTTTCTTCTTATCATCATATAACAAAAGGTAAATTCAAACTAGTTCCATGATAAAAGATATAACGGATATTTATAAAAGTGTCATTGTTGTCTTTTCTATATCTACAAGCGCGTAATGTTTACGGTAGCTAAATTTACTTACGATACGAAATAATATAATACATGTTAAAAGATACCCCTATTTCTACGAGATAAAAAATATCATATACATGTTATATCGTTTTCAGGACCGCCCGTGGAAGTGGGGGTTACCATGTACGTGCTCTCCATCAGCTCTCTCTCTGAAGTGAAAATGGTACCTTGTTTTCAAAGCAATAATGACACAATGCATTAGTCAATCACCAGCATTACCGTTCATCGTAGCACCCGTGTCCACGGTTCGATTGCGAACGCGCACGATGTATTAACCATGGTCATGGTTACATCGCGCCCGTATGACCGCACGCACCCCGCGCCTTTCGTTGCTCAGGCGATGGGCACAGACCTTTGGTTTGGTTTTCACGGCGCGAGGAGCGAGCGACACTTACCATTGGGCTTGATTGCAGGTCCGCCAGTGGAGGTGGGCGTCACCATGTATGTGCTCTCTATCAGCTCCGTCTCCGAAGTGCTCATGGTACTCGTCCCTGTCAGCTCACGCTTGTCTCGGTCGCTCAGCCGCGCTAAGCGACCGAGCAGCCCCAGATACGAGGCTGCGAGCATGTCTACGTTTTGTCCAGCAAAACGCCCTTTGTCCGCCAACTTGCTTTCTTATCATGATCAGCATTTAAATATTGAAGCCATGATAAGAAAAGCAATCTGTGTATACCTAAATTGTCTAATGTGTATAGCAGTTCTCGTAACTCCAACGAAGTCGCTTAGCATGTTGACGTTTCTTAGTTACCTGTGGCGAAGTTCCTAAACGTCCCTGGCTTTTGCAATGTATTTTAACAATAACTGCTTGAACTTGATCACAGGGAGTCTCAGAAATCTTCAATTGCAAATGTATTTTTCATAATTTTGTTACGTAATACTTCACACTGCGTGGACTTGCGACGACTGTGCAGTTTTATTTGTCAGTCATTTCGTAGTTGGTTGTGATTGTATCTGTGGTACTTGTATCTACTGGAATACTGCCAACGTAATCGTAACTTTTCACGCTCTCCAGTTAATTGGGGCACCGGTATTTCACGTCTTTAGAGCTCTAGTTTCTTTTCGATTGCTTATTTATTCCTTTATGTATATAGTAGTCACTGTCGCTCGGACAGGAGAACCTTTCCAAAAGTACTTTAACTTGACAGAAAAGTGGAAACCAAATCAAAAATATAAGGTCACATTGAACGTGGCTGAATTGCAAAGGATTAATTGCGTGATGAGCATCAACGATACAAAAATAATCATAATGTTATTTCTCCTTTCAATTTGTACAAAATAAATGGGCTTGTATGCTTCAGTTTAAAAACTGCTTATCGAGCCGTGGGTGCCAGCTTGCGCCAACACCCACTAAATACATTGTCGTGTCAACCAATAAGAAGCCACCTGTCCATTCGTAGACCACACCTATTTCACTACCTAACTTAAACACTCCACACACTTCCGCATAGCTTTTCTTCACTTCACTGCACAAATGTTTGATCGGTAATTAGTTTGTATATTTGTTGTAAATGTTTTATGTGTGAAAATCGCAGCCTTCACAATACAGCATGCAAGTGTTAGATGGTATTCATAGAAACATTATTCATAGTGTAAATTACACAGGTTGCAAACCATTCTGACCACCTGTGAAATTTATCTGATAACATTGACAACTGTGAGTAATTTCTTTTGTGTATCTCCAAATGCTTTTAATTTTTCTAGGATTTCACGCTGGATTTCTACTTCAGACAATTTTGGACGGATCCACGCTTGGCGTACAAGAAGAGGCCAGGGGTAGAAACGTTGTCAGTAGGCTCGGAATTTATAAAAAATATCTGGGTTCCGGACACATTCTTTGTCAATGAAAAACAATCGTACTTTCACATAGCCACTACTAGTAATGAATTTATACGCATACATTACTCGGGATCTATCACGAGGAGTATCAGGTAGTGTTGATTAGAATAGATTTACAAATATATTGTGATTATATTAATGTATAGGTATATATTTGATTAATGAATCTTTTTTATTCATAATATTACCGGTTATGAAGTGATACTCATTATACAAAAACTCCAACTTTAAAAATGGAAACTACTGATATATAACTTAATGTATAATATTCAAATATTGTATTTAAAAACAATTACAGATTGACAATTACAGCATCCTGCCCCATGAACCTGCAATACTTTCCCATGGATCGACAATTATGTCACATCGAAATAGAGAGTTGTAAGTATCTTTACATTTGTTAATATATAATTTGTATAAATATAGATAATAATTGTAATTAACGAAATCTGTAAATTATTTCAATATATATGCTACGACACTATAGACGAGTTACATTTATTGTATCTCTGCAAATATAAATATATATTCAACTCACGCTTCATATATAATATATTTCATAAAATATTTTACCTTACCTTTCCACAAAGAAGGCATTGGTAATTCCGATGCTACCAGAAAATTTTATGATGATAGAAAAATAGGCAATTTATATTTTAACAACATCCGTGTGCTCACCAAAGGCAACCATTTAATTATTACCACAGTGCAATTTTCACTAGGCTTCCCAATATTGTGTTGTGACCACTTTCTTGTATCACAGATGTTATTCAGGATATCTCCTGTGAGCACAAGCGTTATAAACGTCGACACGTGCTGTGATCCCTCGTGTTATCATTATTTTGGAGTCTCCTTCTCGCATACAGCACCCGCAGAAGGCAGACACGTAAATAGTAAGCCTGTGTCCTCACGAGCATAAGCTAAACTGATTTTGAGACATCGACGCTGCGATTGCTGAGCGGGCCGAAGGAGGCGGGGTCAGCAGTCTGCTCAACCACCGAGAGCCGTGCCGCAGACACTTCTGCACGCACCCACAGTACTTACGACACACAGTACTAGGCAACCCCGCACCCGAGCATTGCCACTCATTGCTTTCACCACCCGCTACCAAACCTGCACAATCTTTGTCGCCAGCACTCGCGTATTGTATCTTGCTTACATTTCTACTATTTATTTTATGTGTACATGTAGCATTAGAAATAGATATTTTCATTATTTCACGCAGTAGATAAATCCTTATAGATTTATATTTTTCTATCATCCACACCAAGCCGACTCGAGTTACTCAACTCGGCTCAGCTCGGTTGTCTAAACGCGGGTCCCATCGTCAACGGCTGAGTGTGGGATGCGCGATACTCCACAGCGTAAGTGATAGCGTTTTGTGTGTTTGGCATGTCTCCGGAGTCGGATACACAATGAGAGACATTCGGTACCATTGGAAAGACGGCTTGGCGAGCGTTGGCATGAGTAATGAAGTTCAGCTACCGCAATTCCGGGTCCTCGGGCACCGTCAACGAGCAACTGTTGTAACGTTGACCACAGGTAAACTATTTGGCATCAATCGCTGTCCTTGCATTATCCATCCATAATCCGCCATCGACCCCGTCTCCCTCAGCCCGTGTGCAGATACCGCGGCACTCGCACAGTTATACATGACACGACAATCGCACGATAAGGCGCGAAATCGAGCTCGAACTCCCTGCCTTAGCCCCGGCCGAATGACGACTCGTGTTGCAAAACCCATTGAAATGGGTCTGGGGTTATTTCATTTATGTATGTGCTGCGCACAGTCGGCTACACCATGCGAGACATCCGTTACAAATGGAATGAGGGGCCTAATTCAGTGGGCGTCTCCAGCGAGGTGTCACTTCCGCAGTTCAAGGTTCTTGGTCATCGACAACGTGCTATGGAAATCTCCCTTACGACAGGTACTTGAATTGGGAAAAGTCGACTAAGAGACGAATAAAATCATTACGTAACATGAAACACTGGGCATAAATACCACGAATCTGTTCACGTCCTGCTTTTGTATTTTTGCACTAGCAACACTGAGTGATTCTTTAGTATCACAGTGTATAAATATACATCAATGATGTTATTATTCAAATAATTATTATTTTAATACAGTTTATATTTATTTCACAACTGTATTATAATAGAGATATGTATCAACAACAATAGATTGGACATAATAATATACATTATACATCTAAGCCTTCATTAATTGTTATTAACATCTTTGCTACAACATTTTTTACAGGAAATTACTCAAGACTGGCATGTGAGATACAATTTGTGCGTTCAATGGGATATTATTTAATTCAAATATACATTCCATCGGGTCTCATTGTAATCATATCATGGGTTTCATTTTGGTTAAATCGCAACGCGACCCCTGCACGTGTAGCGTTAGGTGTGACTACGGTGCTAACAATGACAACCCTTATGTCCTCAACAAATGCTGCTTTACCAAAGATATCATACGTAAAATCCATTGATGTTTACCTTGGCACCTGCTTCGTTATGGTCTTCGCCAGTTTATTAGGTAATTATGATTTGTCGAATTATGCAAAGCGATATTTAATTCTTAGTTTATAAGGCCCGGCTATTGCAAAGGCGACTAATTACCGTGCTACAGGATTAATGAACCCTTACTCGACACCATATAGTAAGAGTGTTCTCCGTCTTTCCAGAATATGCTACTGTGGGATATATGGCTAAAAGAATACAAATGAGAAAGCAAAGATTTATGACAATTCAAAAAATTGCTTCCGAGAAGAAAATGCCGGTAGATTGTCCAGCGGTTGATGCCCATACACTTTCTAAAATGAATACGCTTGGTAGATGTCCACCTGGACGACCATCGGTAATTAATTCATATTGAATAATTGATGTGTTTTAAATACTTGCACATTTAAAGAAGATATATCAATTGGGCTTCACAAATAGAGTTTTTTAGTTTCGTTTCTATTTATGACTTTTAACTACAATTTTAGGAAGTACGGTTTAAAGTGCACGATCCAAAAGTGCATTCTAAAGGGGGTATTTTAGAAAACACAATCAATGGTGGAAGAAACTCTGAGGACGATCCTTCGGCGCAGCCTCCTCAGCTCATACAGCCCGGGAAGGTAATAACTCTTGTTACGATAATTTTTATTTATCACATGTGCTGGCGTTTTGGCGTTCTATGCAGATATGCGAATGTGTGTGCAAAATACATATTGTTATAATATTGGACTAAATTAAGCTGATACTATTGTATTTATTGTATGCGTGCATTTACAAAGTACTGTCATAGATCTTTTTCCTTTTTAATGTCATAGACGCTAGCATTGTGTTGTTTCAGGATATCAGCAAGCTACTCGGAATGACGCCTTCTGACATCGACAAATACTCACGCATCGTTTTTCCCGTCTGTTTCGTCTGCTTCAATCTTATGTATTGGATCATTTACCTTCACGTATCCGACGTCGTGGCTGACGATCTGGTTCTTCTGGAAGAAGATAAATAGAGGGATCTCAAAGTACCACTTATTTTTCCACTCATAATTTATTTTGAATAATAATTTGAAACGTGCTAGGGTCAGACTTATCAGCAATTAAGTAGAATATGACGTAGTTGTTTAACATTAAAACGAAATGAAAATGAATTTGTAGACATAAATGCATTTAGCTTAGATGCTAGAATATCGCTATTAAAGTATAATGTATTTGTATATACTAAAAGACTTGATTGATACGAGTAGCGAAGAATAGTTCTAACAATAAGAATTAGTAATTCTGTTGTTAAGTCTGAAGAACAAGTGACTAACTGCTTTGTCAAAGGGTCTATTTGGATGATATTTACGTTTGGACAGTAATTTATGGCATTGGTAAATAAAAGCAAGCAAAGATTTGAATTTTGTATGGAATTACATTTGGTTTCAAATTATTATTACGTGGCAAAATGAGTGGACGTAATTATGTTCCGCTTTGGAAATTATTCTAATGCTCAAACTTTCTGCTTGAAGAGTTGATTAGTTCATTCATTATGTATATCAAATGTTTGGAACATAAAAAGTTTGCAAGTTGTATTCGTGTGATGATGTTAGTTTTTTGTTTTAAATGTAGTGGCAAATATCATATTGTTTATATTTATAGATTTAATTTTATCGTCATAGCTTTATATGGAAATGTGGATTTAGTGTTCATGGTTAATTGACTAAATATTTCAGCTTTAAATATTGATATAATGCATGGTAATTCTTAAATTTAAGTTTCAAAATATCATTAGGGCTTAAACTATCTATTGAACTTGGTAGTAATGTTGTGAAAATGAGTTGGTGTACTATAAGTAGGTGTGCTGATTTAAAAAAAGTCATTTTATTTTGTTGTTACTTTCATAATTTTTTTAGCGAAATAAAATTTGCTGCATGCATGCGCGTTAAAGTTTTTAATAGCATGATATATTATATAAATGTAACACATAAAGGTTTGGCTTTTAGCTTCACATCGTCTCATACAAATTTTGATGGTTGAAATAATCGAATGCAGGAATATTAATTGCTTTTGTAAGTAATGTTATTATAATATATACAAACATTATATTGCTGTCGTGTTTAAATGATTTCTTTACAGACGCTGTAAAAGGTTTTAATTGAAATGCTGTTATTTCCGTTAAAATGATAGTTGATAAATTGAATAGCATTTATTCAAAGTCGTGACAACACAGCGATCGCAATAAATTCCGTAATGTCTTTAAAACAAAGTGAAAATATTTTACAAGGAGACTGAGTGATTTTATATGGCGATGATACAGTTGATATTTGACGTTTTCGCTTTCGTCTAGTCAATGCACTGATAATTTTAGTAATCGGACTTATCTTTAAGGAATCGATTGTAAATACGATTAGCTGTTAGCTCTTATGATATTAATTATTTTTCTATTTATCCCCTCGCAGTTGGTTAGACTCTTTAATCGATTATATCGATTTATTCGATTATATAAACCTAAGCATCTGTGAGGGTTCATCCCGCAGTATCGGCAGTCTGCAGATTTAATAACCTCGGCTTACAGCTAAAATACGCTTACGTTTCCTCCATTCGTACCATTCTAACACAATTCCTGCTGGTTTCCACAGTACCGTTGTATCATCTTATTGAATTGTGTTTCATAAAATAGTTTAGATATCGCACCGTAGTCCGACACAACGCTTTGAATAGTGTAGTTATTTCTTTCGCCCATGTCTGTTGAAAGCTCCATGTAGTCGACAATTGAGCATTAGATCCGTTGTTATAGTGGGAATCGAGACCGCGCAGGCACTCGCGTTCTTTGCCCGAAAGAACACGATAGCTTCGATTGACAATTCCTTCCTTAACAACACCACAAACCCTCGACTATCTGACATGCAGAGCTCCTGTCTTCAGCTATGACGTGAATGTACGCCTTTACAAACGGGTTCCTTGCTAGTTAAAAGTAATCTTAATAAGTATCACTGCCCCATCAAACACCGAATAATTTAGTTCTACCGATCTCAATAATTTAGTAAATAAAGCAATATATTATGTAGCACTGTAATTGTACGTGTTGTTTTACGTAATAACGATAGATGCCTTATAGAATTCTGATATCGATATTTACATCGCAATAACATGATTACACGTTTATTCGTATTTATATTGATGTTGTCGAAGCGATACTGTTATGTACGCGAGTTTATACAAATTCTGCCTTAGCTAAGGTCGGATTGAGATATGGGAGTGCATATAGGAATCACGAAGCTAAAGGAAAAAGAACGAAGCAAAGTAATGATTCTAACAAATTGTGTCAATTATTTTGACTAAATGTGAAAAGGGAAATAACAGTCGTGACCAACCCATTTAGAAGAAAAGAATCGGTTTTTGGTGTGTTTAATTGCAGGGGGAGCCTTAGTGGCGTCGTGAATTTTAGAGAAGAATAACCGAATAGAACGCTGCAATATTATCATGTAACCAAATAATTAGGTTAATTTATCTCTCGTTAGTTGATTTTAAAAATAATATATTTTTTAATATATTCTCTCGTCCTCTTATATGTGTAATCGGGTATTATTTATAATAACACATGATTTATCATTGTTAATACGGATTAGAATTAGTGTGGAAAATGTATTTAAAATAGCTAGTGATTAAAAATATATATATAAAAATATTAGATGATTAGGAAAAGAATTTTATTTAAAAGAAATTAACGTGATTGTGCGTGTCGTTTTATTTGTAATGTGTGAACTGTTTATTTTCACAATATCATAAACTTTTGAGACATTGACACATGGTTTAAGAGTATATTTTTTTATTATCAGATCTCTATTCATGGTTATTGTATATGAATGAATAGAATTAAAAGTTGTGTTCATTGTTTTTATAGTACATTACATTCGACGGCTGTTATAGGGATGATTAAATACTTAAACTAAAACTAAATATATAACACTATATATTATTACCATTATGTATGTAAAAATCTATTTTCACTCAAATATATCGCACCTTCTCATACACTTTTTTATTATTCTCGGATATTAATTAAAGAGGTAGGCGTAGCACTAATCATAGCGTATTACGACGTTTTCCATAATATAATAATGCGTCTTTCTGAAACGAAATTCTAAAATATATGTGTAGTATCTAGTTTATAAGTACGGTTATTGAATAAGTGATAGCTATAAGTGAGATGACATGTCACACGCACACAGCGACTTTTGGGGCTCACTTGTATCTGATACATACAAATTATTCCATATATTAAGTTTTAGATAGATTCATACGCCGCAATAACATTTTTGATGATATTTTTAAATGTTAACATTATATTCGATGTCGATAGATTGCATATTATTGTTATTCAGTGAAATATTATAAAATAGACTGACTTGCAACGTCACTAATAGTTTATTTGCCGTGTTCAAATAAATTAAAAGTTGGCAATGTGAAGCCCAATGTTTACGAGGGAATATTTAAATTTGTTTTCAATTGAAAAAAATGTCACTTTGATGAAGAAATCTAACCCAGTAGTTATGTTTTATCAATATATATTAAGTTGATTCTATTGAAAAATATAGTATTGTTAAAAATTTATTATTGAAGCAAACTTAACATTTTAATATTTATAAATGTTGTGTTTAAAGTATAATGCACTTCCTTTTCCTAAAGTCACAGTCAGTCAGTTACACTAGGCGTTCGAATTTGAAGAATTAGAAATCAAATGCTTTACTTATATAAGATTAAAATGATGGAATAATATACACATACATGATTTGACATTTTGTGCTATAAAATTACTTGGATATGCGCGGGTATGTCAATACAAACAGTTGCTCCTTGGTACATGGCAAGCACCTATGCATTCAGAACTTTCTAGTGATGAAATAGAGTAATTTAATTTTGGTGAATGTGGAATTTTCTATATCAGTGCTTTATTACAATTATTATGAACCGAAATTTAATGATTTATTCTAAATTTGAGAACATTAATGAATTCGTGGAATAATAGGAATGCGTGTTTAAAACAAGTGTATTTATAATCATGGAATCTTCAAATTAATGTCTAGTGTAAACGAGGATGTGTTTTTGTTAAATTATATAAGTTAAAGGTTAACCAAATGATAAATTGTTTTGGTATATATTCACAAGACATATAGATTTAAAAAATGGCATTCATAAAAACAATATGAAACATCATATGCATAAAAGTAACATTAAAACTCCATATATCATTCATAAAGAATAACCTACCCAATGGTATAGGGAGGCGGGCTGGCCTTTTCATTTTAGACAGATTTTTCAAGAAATTGCTCATTAATATACAATTTTATTAACGTATATTATAGTTAAGGTATTAGGAAGTAAACACATTATTGATAAAAAAGTAAAAAAAAAAACGAGTTATTTACAGAAATTGTTCATTAGAATTAAATTTAATCATTATTTTTTTATTTTCTTAAATTTCCTTTAAAGTTATCCAGAAGTGAAAATGCTTTTTGTCTATTTATATTTTTATCTTTTAAAACAACGGATCAAGGATTAAAACAAACTTTTGTTTATTGCATTTATTGAAGAAACAATAATTTTGATAAGATTGTGATAATATAATTTAATAGCAAATAGATTTCATTTCATTCAAGTCTTTATCTAGTAAAAACTACAAACGCTTATTATTGTAATAAAAATATATCAGTATAGTCATCAATAATTCGAAATACAATCATAGACATACTTAATGACTGATTTGAAAGCAATACGAAATCAAAAAATATGAAAATTTGTATTTGAAATGTGAGTAGATAGACCTACCAATTTGGTGAAATATCAAAAATATGCTTATTAACACTCTTGCATACAGGCACACAATTTAAATCAGTGGTAATGTATGTATGATCTACACACATTTCATATTATTTGTACACACTAAAGTGTGATTATTTTCGATGGCAAAAACACTTTTATTACAATTCCATTCGGCTTTAACGCGATTATAATATTGTTTTACTTTTACAATCATCATCAGCAGAGTACTAAATGCAATTGATGTTCCACTAATAATTGTAGTACACGTATATTAAATATCAAAAAAAGTCTACTGCGTTTTATTTCTGACACCCTATAATTTCCTTATTATATAAATACAGCATCATCATCAGCCCATATATGGACACACACCTCATTTGAAGGTTCACTCACTAATCCACCAGTTTGGCAGATGTCACATGTCGAACTTTAAAATCTCGAACATGCCAGTTTCCTCACGATGTATTCCTTCAGCGTTACGAGTAGTGATTATGACATCCATAAGCGCTGACAAATTGAAAACTCAATTTATTTCTTACCAAAATTTTTCATTATAATTCATATTCTTACATAGTAATTGGGTCCTTTTAAACTGCAGTTCAATTAAAATCAATTTATTTTATCACCATGTGGAACAATGTCAGTAAGCTTATTTCGTGACGTCACATAGGTATGTCACACTTTTGTTTTTTTTTATATTAGAAACTTGGTTTTTGGTTAGACATAAAAAGTGTGAAGTCCCGTGTCCCCTAGTGGGGTATGGGGCAGATGATGTACATCCGTTTCACTAATCGATTTTCTTTAGGGACAAGTAGGTGATCAGCCTTCTGTGTCCTGCCAGACCGGGACATTTTTTTTTTTTGCGTCCCCACCGGGAATTGAACCCAGAACCCCTCGGTTCTACGCTCACGCGTTAACCACTGTACCAAGGAGGCGGTCAAGTTAGACATGGCTTCAAATAAAAGAGAAATAAAACAAAAAAAAAGTTTATCTATTTATTGCATAACCAACTTTTGTTTAAAATCTCATTTAAGGTGGTACAACCATTGGATACAAACAACTGCAATTATTATGTGTGGTTTTGAGTTTGCCTTTGCATAGTAATAAGAGCTTAAAATTTACTACCTGACCCGATTAAACACATACATTGATCAGACATTACCCTGAGTGAAATATTATTAAGACACGTAATTTATATTCAAATATTAAAATCAACAATTTTAATGCCCCATTCGGTGCGTAAGAAAAAAATTGTGAAAAGCTAGCACGTGTTTCTTCATACGATTCTTTTAATCCATATTCCTAATCCTATCATGTCCCATCGTGTCTGCTTAAGGTTAAAATGTGTGTGAGTCCATAATATCTACACACACATTTTTACCTAAAGCTTTAGATAAGACAACGATACTTGCAAAAAAACAAGGCTCGCAACACAGTCGTACTACTGTAAAAAGTTGTGAGATCCATGTGTCACTCGTATTGTTTGCCCTACTTGACGATTAATTATTAATGTTATATGTAGTGCGTTCACAGAACGTGCTTTTGTGTATAAAAAATTATAACTAATCCATACATTATCAACCATAAGTGGCAAAATAAATAAACACAAACACACAAATGTTTTATTTCACACAAACACTTATACATTTAAAATTGGTGTAATACTTCTAATTGATCCAGAATTTTCTTTGACTTCTTTCCGGACGGACGTGTCATTCAGATCCTTAAACTGAAATTGACAAAAGGTAAATTTTAATATGTACCTATCTATTAAATTTCATTACATTTAACTGAAACACAATGTTAAATTCAATACATCTAAATTCATTTTTAATTCTTAATGTATTAAATATGTCTTGTTAATTAGTCACGTTATTATGACATAGAGATAATATCCAGTCTTCTGAAGTACAAAAGGCCTTTAAAAACTTCTTATGATTGATGGAAATTCTCATTCGATAACTCCATTTTCCTCGGGCTTCCAACATTAAAGTAAACTGCTCTATATTTATAGGTTTAAGAGAAATCATTAAATGGTGAATCACAATACATTGGATTGATTACTAATTCTCAATGATCATGATTTAATTAAGATTGTTTTTGTGGCGTGGTGTATATAAATAAATAATAATAGTATGCGTATTGTAGAAAACAGCCAGTCCCCAAAATAACAACTTGTTCAGCAATATTCAACAATGGCCAGCGAACTATAGAGGAAATTTTTCGTTTATACAAAATAAGGTTTTATTTACACTCCCAACAAAGTTTTATTAAATACCAGTCAATATTTTCAGCCCGTATAAGTGCATGATGTACCAAGGATGATGTAGCAACGATACAATTACCGAATCATTTAATACTAGCTGCGCCCTGCGGTTTCACCCGCATAAGTCCTTATCCCGTAAGAATATCGGGATGAAAAGTTGCCTACATTTTATTCCAGTTGTCCAGCTATCTACGTACGAGATATCAATGCAATCGATTCAGTAGTTTTTGCGTGAAAAAGCAAGAAACACACACACATCCTTACAAACTTTCGCATTTATAATATTAGTAGGATAGGATATAATATTAAGTACCTATACTATAAGAAAAAACATCAATTCACGTCAAAAGTCATTCCTAACCACCACCTTTATAGAAATAACAGATATAGAAAAGCAATAACCAGATCTGATTAATTGAGATATGTTTTCCGGATATAACCATAAAGCAGTGAAAGTTAAAAGTTATTTTTAAACAGACTGACTAAGCGCCATCTAGCGGTTGCTATTAATATGCGTCTTGTGACTTTCACTGTCACTTTGAAACACGTGCACTGAAACTACGTCATTTCTACATTTTCTTCGCCCTGAGCGACATCTATGGATATTGTTTGTAAAATAAAGTTTCGGTTTTGTTTCAGATTTCATGGGCGGCAAATACAAAGGTTTGTTCGTACTTCTTAAGTTATTGTACGTATTCATAAATATTTTGCTGTTCTATGTCTACAATGCATTTATATGCGAAAAAAATATGATAAATTCGTGATCTTAAATCATTTCATGTTTATTTTATCGGTGGAATAGTAACTATGTGTTGAATAATTACGGTCTTAGTCATAAAACTTTAACTAAAGTAAGTTTAAAACCTTCGATTTTGAACAACATTTTTTACAACATCTATTAAACTACTCGGATTTTACGCGTGCGAAGCCGCGGGCAAAAGCTAGTTTATGAATAAGACCGTTAGTTTGAAGTAGTTCCATAAACACTTACAAAGACCTGGTAATAAACCAGGTTAATCCGTACCCGCTGATATATGATCCGGGCTGCATCCATTTTCATAAAGCTCCCACATCTTAGTGTACAATGTTTCTAAACCTTCCGTGTAGTATTTACAATTGAACAGAGGGCTATCAATTCGAGCGTTGTATACTTTGGCTCGAATATACTTTCGACTGGAAAAATAATTAATATTAAATTAGTACTCGGAATCAGTTTGTATAAATAACATAAATAAAAAAATATCCAGTGACCCAATGGTTTCAGCTTTATATACTAAGTATACATTCTTTCTTTTTATAATTGTACATAATCTCTTGTCCTTTGTGATACGCTGTATCTAACAAGTTTCAAATTTAAAAGTCATTTTAAATGATAATATATCTAGGTAAGCGCCTATATGATAAAGGTTGCTTCTACGGTATTGAGATGTTTCACCGTAGTAAAAAGAGGCCCATATTCCCCAGCTACCTATCTCCAAATTTATCTCCAAAATTAAAAGTCTTGTTATATAATGTAATTTTATTGATGTAAAAAAGACAAAAAAGAAACTACAACAATCTTGGGTTATAATATTAGCATTATAAACTGATAATTCTTCCAAACAAAATGTTTTTGTCCATTATCTCTTACTAGATTGGATCTACTTTATTTTGAAACTTTTAATAAATATGCTTTCTGTTTGATTAATTCAGGAAACTTTCCCCGCGGCAAAAATAGGAAGCTTGTCCACGTGAAGACAACTTCAGGGGGTGTTTGTAAGGTTATGTTGATATGAAACTAGATGGCGCTATATCCAAAATAAAAGAGTATTATTGAAAATTTATTAAACCGTGACGTCTTAAAGCAGTACTAATCCCAGTGTGGGATAGTGATGGCGCTATTATATTCTGTCTGTTCTCACACTATGTTATACACATATAGTAAAACGTAACATAATATATTTAATTTATAAAATTCCTTATAAGTGAAGAAGCAGAAATCGCTGAAAAGTTCACTGACATGTTTTGCCGTTGAAAGATAACATGTCGAAAACGAGATGAGTAATTAATGTTCGTTTAATTACGAACATAAATTGAGTGCGGTATCTAAACCAATATTAAACGTAATACTAAACAAATTCGTTATGATTTCTTACCAGTACCCTACTATTATTTATGTATCAATATAATTCAGATTTACGATTTATTTATTTGGTTCTCAAGAATAAGTTTAGTAAGCTACATGATTTAATAAGTGTAGAAGGTCTTCTGGGTTTCTGAGAAATATAATAAAGTTTTTGTTATTACATTTTTCTTGTAGTATATAATATCAATCTTTTGAATCGAGTGAAAAAGATGCCTTTTTTCAAGTCAATAATAATTCGCGCAGAATCGTCTTTGTGACCATGAAGGACTTATACCAAAAAACGTTTTCGTTTGTTAAACTGTCAGTAGCATATAATTTACACTACGGAAATTATTTAAGTAAAATCGTGACCGCCAATTTATCGCCAACCAAAACAATAAGTCCATCGTTCAAACAACTCATTACTACGTATCGCATAAATTCAATTCAGTAGCGGAACATAATAACATCCCTGTTTAGATCTTAATATTTCCTGGCTACTTATGCACATTTATCTTTTTATATAAATCGTCAGCATTTAGCGTTATCTGGCAGTGCAGTATGATAAATAAGTGTGGAAGGTTGTCAACCAAACGAATCACGAAGTAATTCATAGTACTTTTAGCCCTCATTGTTGTTGATATTTGTATGACCAGAGTGAGTTCTGTATTTACAGAGATTCTTATAGGATGGCTGATACTTAGGTTTCTCAATAAAATACGTAAAATTTGTCTTGAAATATTAACAGGTACAAATCCAATAATATTGTAATAGATACGCTAAATAAACACAATACAGAGTTTACATATACTTACTATTGAACGTCTAATCCCATTCTAACAGCGATGTCTTCGTAGTGACTCCTATCACGCGCTATTAGTTCGGGACATTTCAATGATATCAGTTGAGATGCGGCTACTCTGGAATTATTATTTTATAGTGATTAAGAATACCACCAAACAGTTAATACAAACACAATTCAAGGATCACCGGAGCAGTGACGTAGACCGGATGTACTGTTATAATTTTTCATCTATTTTATTCATCACATTCTTCATATCGCAAGTATTTCTGAATTGTGAACTTCCAATAAGGATTGCTATTGAATTACTGTTTGTAATGAATTTTTAGAAAATATGTACCTGGATGCCAGAGTATCTCCTGGGAGAGTGACAACAGGAGTGCCTGCCCATAAGACATCCATAGTTGTTGTATGACCATTACATAAAGGTGTGTCCAAACACACGTCAGCCAATTGACCTCGACGTACGTGCTCCTCCTTACTAGCTATTTTTGAAAAAATAATTCGACCAGGATCTAAACCTGAAAATATTATAGTTATCTTATAAATGTCTGCATTATATCAATAAAATGTATTGCAATATTTCATTCTCTTACCTAAAGCCTGAGAATATTTATGTATATTAGGTTCTCCTGCTAGTGGAAAACTTACGAGCCAAAGAATACTATTCGGCACCTTCTTGAGAATTTTTACCCACGATTTCAAAATATTTGGATCCGCTTTATACAACTGATTAAAATTACAATAAACGATAGCATCTTCTGGTAACCCATACTGATATCTTGATGTTATCACGATATTCTTGCAAATTTCTTCCCCATTTGCTACTTTTTCATCACAAGATACTATGCTAAGACCATTTTGTATTGATACATCACCAACATACACCTGTAAATTATTTGTTATTTATAAATTAAGTGCTTTGAATCTTCCAATAACTAGTAAGTTAATAATAAATTATTATTACTTGTCTTTCAGTAGAATCCTTTGTTGATTCAATCACATATTTCGGAATGTTTATTATTTGTTCTAATACTTCTATTGGGTTTAAATCATCATAATGTAAATTCAGTTTATTTGTTTCAACACTGAAATATTTTTCTAAATCCTCATGGTAATTTACGAGTGCTACAATTTCACCCAGGGTCTCATTTTCAATTCTTAATTTATACCGCTTTTGTAAATGGGGAAACATTTGCATATGATCTCCAACAAAGTACGTAAACGGCATGTAAGCAAATTTTTCACTAAAATCACGCTCCGCTTGAATCGGACAAGAAATTCTATCACATATTATATAATCCATATATTTAGCACCACTAGTACCAGGATAACCAAGCCACATAACTTGGATGGGCGCTGGTTTTAAAGCAAATAATTCATTTCTGGACCCTTTTGTGTAACCATTCATATTTACTAATATGTGGATACCATCACTAACTATTCTATTCCCAGCATCAGTATTAGACGCAACTTGAGACAAATCAACAAAATGTTCTGATTCTCTAACTATTTTACTACGGAATGTTGAGCCATCGTTTGCATTTAATGCATAACAAAAAATTTCAACTTTTGATTGGTCGTGAAGTCCTGGTACTGATTGCATCAAATGCGATGTCGGATGATTTCCGAAATCGCTACTGACGTAACCAATACGTAATCGGCCGATTCTCTCGATACTTTTTGCATTGCGTACTACGTTTAATCCTTTAACTTTTTCTAAATACAATAATGCATGCTTCGCAGCTATTTCCCTTCTACACTTATTCGTTAACGGATATAAAATGGAATGATGTGGATGGACTGATGATAGTTTTTCACTATTTAATTGACTCTCGACTATAGAAACTATTTTACTCATACGCTCGTCGTAATCACGCCAATCACAAACAATTTGCAGACAATGTGTTAAATTACAGTAAGCATCCGGGAAATCCTCTCTTAATGAAAGAGCCTTCTTGTATGCTTCAATAGCTTCAGTAATATTACCCGTATCTTTATAAATACTAGCTAAGTTACAATGGGCGTCGGCAAATGAGGGATTGATTTCGATCGCTTTTTTAAAACATTTTAAAGCCCCCGATACATCTTGTAATTCACGTAACGTGTTTCCCATATTGCTGTAGGCATCCGCAAACTTTGGTTGAATATTAATTGCTTGTTCATAATGCATTAGCGCTTCGTAGTATTTTCCTGAAAAAGAGATAATTATCACAATTGTGTATTGTACTCTTGTGATAATCGAATAATTAAGGAACGCAAGTATTGGCATAATTAATGTACGCTGTAAACATTAATTGTTTCGCAAGGCAAATCATTCGCATAAAATTTATTACAATTACATAATTATATTATTATTATACATAAATAACACAATCATTTAAGTAAAATTATAATGCGAATTATATTGATATTATTTATCAATACAACGTTAATTAGAAAATTCCTGGCTTGAATGCTGAAACTAATATATATCTTTAGAGAGTTACATCAAAATGTTTTACGAGCTGCTGCGCTAATGAAGGAAGTATTTCTATATTATTTTCACATAGATAACATTTCTTAATACAATGATAAAATATTTACCTTGTTGTTGCAAAAGAGATGCTAAGTTGCTATGAGTGACAGCAAAATTAGGGAAAACCTCCAACGCTTTCATGTACAACTTAGTGGCTTCTTCGATTTTCCCCAGTTCTCTTTTAACATTTCCGAGGTTATTAAGTGAATCGACATGCGAAGGGCACAAATGTAACGCCTTGCTGTAGCATTCTTCTGCTTCATTAACGAGGCCTTTTTCTTTCAGTGCATTAGCTAAATTGCAGTAAGCGTCAGGGAAATTGGGATGTAATTCAATGGCGCGTCTATAGGTATCTATAGCTAAGTCAATGAAACCTTGTTTGTAATATAGACATGCCAAATTTCCGTATATAATCCCATTGTTTGGAGTAAGCTTCAGCGATTGGAGATATACTGCTACCGCTCTGGAATTATAAACAGAATTCAATCGATTTGATGTGTTAACAATCAATCAGGTTTTGGCGTATGATTCAGAACGTGGTAACATTTAGTTCTAGGAAAATTAGTATATTATTTTGGAAATAGTAATAAATTTACTCAACTACATTCACTTTGCGTATGCAATGAATTTTGTTGTTTATTGCGATAAAGAAATCGGTGGAAGTAATATTTTCTCTAAAATTATGTTTATAATTAAAATGTTGATACGTTGTAAAAACCACATGATTTATTGTATGATTATTATTGAGATAGCTAGCAATGGATATTTTAAGGTGTATTATATTAAATTGCGAAGATATTTTGTCTAATAATCTGAACAGTTTTAGCAATAAATATAATTCCTTTTATTATTATTATAATAGTATAAAGAATTGTTATAATCTATACATCAGGTTTATTTTTAGCTGTGAGTGGTTCTAATGAAAGAGATATAAAATTTAGCCGAACAAAGTGGTCGGTAGAAGGCTAGACAGAATTAATTAAATTGTATGAACTTTTCCAGCAAAATTTTCCAGGAATTCAATGAAAGCTAGGCACAAAAATAGGTACGTAGATAAATGCGATTAATAAAGTCTTTATTTTCTGCCATTAATGTTCTATTCTTAACTTTATTAGAAAGTAGCTTTCTAAGAAGGAAAATATATACAGTCCCGGGGTTTTCCATGCAAAGCTGCCACTCCCGTGTGTTTTCTGGGATAAAACTATCTTAAGTTCTTTTTCGGGTCTCTAATTATATCTCTAGCATATTTCATTCAATGGTTTCGAAGATTTTGATGTGAAAATGACTCAGAAAGATACATAGACAAGCATAGCTACTTTCGCAATTATAGAATTTGTAGAGAAACTGCTCGCCCCAGCTCTACCCGGGCGGCCGTCTACATTAATTAAATCATTTTCAAATGTTTAATAGATATTATCCTAATGCAAGATAATCCAATTAAACTAAATCATCGAAATTCGTTTAGCCATTCTTGAGTTATAAGTGGGGTAACTCTCACAATATATGTATGTACTAAAGTAAAGTTTTTTACTACCTTTTGCCCACGGCTTTGCTCGCGTATATTAAAAATATTGGTGTTTCGTGAATTTTCATAGAGGATGTATTATGACACTTTTAACGAATTAAGATATAATTCGGGGGTCGATATTATATTGCAATGCAATTACTCTTTTAAAAAGTCTTTTAATGTATGAACAATTGTGAGATTCATATTATATTATATGTCTGTACATATTTATTATATATATTAAGACACATAATAATTATAAAATAAGTTGTTTACATTGGGGATATAGAAATCATTTCCTTTTATTAGACGACGTACGTTGCGTAACGTATGATGTAATATTTTAGCATAAAAACCTTCATTTTTCAATATTACGATCGTAAATATTTTATCTTACATTATTTCTACGACTAAACGCTTTACTAGAGGCCTTTGTATCCTCGGATGAAATAGCTCAATCAGTATCTATCCTTTTTCGGACAGAAAATAAATTGGCGGTAAAAAATGGGAATAGAAATTTGACACTTTCCCGCCAAATAATAATCTATCCCATCTATAAATGTGTTGCTAAGCGTAAAACTCGACAACGGTTCCACCAGTCGGCAATTTTTTCTTTTTTTGTTATCGAACAACAGCTTTTTACGGAGAGAACAAACGTACCACGGGTGAGGCCGAAGCGGATTGCTAGTATTTATAAGAAAACGTAACATATAATTTGTCGCTTACAAGGACAGCGTATCAGACGGTAGGAAAATTATGTAACTTGATATAATGCTAGACGTAGGTATCTACAAAGCATAAAATATCATATCTTCTTGGTTTTATTCCAGCTACAGCCGCATGGAAATATGTGAATAAAATGCGATGAACTTTTTCTATTTGAAATGGGATCAATCTCGAACTCATTACCTGAACTCGAGTTGAATTGAAATGTAAAATGCATTTTTCAGCCGAAGCGCTTGGGACTCATATATAGGTATCTTTAAATAATTTAGTAAATAATTCTTTCTGGATATCGAATGAAATAAATGAGTGGACGAAAATAGCAAAAATCATAATAAGTTATTTTATCCCCTCCCAATTAGCTGATGCCCGCGGCATTTTTCCGCGTGTTTATATAAATTTTAATACAGCAAATGGTTAAAAACCAACACAAGTTTATTGGGTCCATCAACAATCCTACTAATATTATAAATGCGAAAGTTTGTAACGATGTGTGTGTGTTTGTTACTCTTTCACGCAAAAACTACTGAACCGATTGCAATGAAATGTGGTACGTAGACAGATGGACAACTGGAATAACACATAGGCAACTTTTTATCCCGACATTTCTACGGGATACGGACTTACGCGGGTGAAACCGCGGGGTGCAGCTAGTATTTAATAATTTCGTAGTTTTGTTTAAGAATACATTTGATTGTTTACCTGACAATGGTTCGCCAGATAGTAAGCGATCATAAAAACCCATGAACATATTTTGCAGAGGTAAGTCAATGCAATTGCGTTGCCCGCTTTTAAAGGGTAAAGAATACACATTGGCGACGTGAAAAACAGAATGATATGGAAAAGGTGAGGAACCTGATAAGGGCCTGCGGCTCCCTCACTCACCATACGAAACACAGCATCATTCACGTGCTACTTTACGCCCTTCTGTGGACAGTAGTAGCTTTCCCAGTGCACGCTGACCCAATTCGAACCATACTTTAGAAATAAAAAATGATTATGACAGCGTTCTACTGAAAACCATATTATACATATTATACGTTGTCCGCAACGTATTTATACTAATACAACAACACTACATTAAAGTTCCGATAAATACAAAAAAGCAATTCATAAAATCTAACAAAATTATTAACCATCATTCTATAAGGTTTTAAATTTGTAGCACTTAAATCGCTCTCATACCAACTGGCGAGAGCCCTAGACGCCTTATATGCATCGCAGCAAAACCCATTGTCAGAGGAAGTCTATCTATATTTCTACAGACTATCTCATTATGTCTAGTAGTTTTCGAGATTTTGTGATGAGTCAGTGAGCTTCAGCTTTTATATAAATAGATGATTATTAAATACCTATTTTAGTTTAAGTAAATATTTGCTTCATTTTGCAAAAATAATAACTCAATATAGAATTAGTTTAGGATTACAATAATTTTAGTTTATTAAAATCATAAGGCTTGTCGATGAAGAATAAGGACAAGTGGTTAATTTAATAGAAAAATAAAGTGTTATTTTCATCTAGCCATGACCCACGGTTATTTAGACGCAAGCAGTACTTCCCAAAAATTATGAATATCAAAATCACGACTATTTTATTCGAAAAAATATACTAAACAGAACCACCATGACGTTTTAATATAATTTAGGAACAATTTAATTAATTTGCCTATATTAATATCAAAACCAGTAAAAATACCAACAATTGTGGAATATGATCATGTAATTTGGTACACAAGGTACCTTAAATTGAAATGTAATTGGTTTTTAGGACAAGAATATTTCCTAATAGACAATACATATTATGTTATGAGTCTGTTTTTGGTATAAGTAAGAGGCACCTTATTTTTAGATGAAATCTGGCCATGATACAATTCGGACGTCCCTATACTTCAACGTATTTATTAATTCAAATACTATATTCATACCTTGATATACTTTATGTTGCTCCATTAAAAAAAAAGCTATGAACTATATTCAAGTTCACAGTTCATAGTTATATAAGCCAAATCTAACGCCAGTAGACCGGTCTCCGACTATGATCATGGACTGAGATTTATGAAAGCCTCGATAGTTATTGTTCTTCACTTTTGCACGAACAAGGACCGCGATATAAAAAAACAAATCCAGAGCACAGAGCATTTTGGAATGGCGTTTCAATTTGTCCACAAATTTACTCTCACGAAGCACAGGGACTTTGATTTCGCGATAAATAGATTTTCATTTTTACGAAGGTGCCCAAATGTTATTCGTATTTCTGAAACGTATATTTGAATATGTTTTTCATCAATTTAACTCCTTTGTGAGGATTTTGTTGACTGATGGCAAAATATCAGTAATTTTAATTTTTTCCGTCTGTATAACTTTGATCCACCTAATAATAATCAGATAATCTTATTCCATCACCTGAAAAGTTTCAGCAGGTGGAGGCCAATAAGCAAATATTATATTGAAACTTTTTCTGTCATACATAAAGATGTGAATATAAACATGCGGTATTCATATAGTTCAAGGTTGCAACACATTCAATTGTTAACATGTCGCGAATTCTCATGAATGGTATAACTTATTCATAGATCGGCTATGTACGAGTACTCGCAAGCCTGGGGGATTGCTGCGCTGGGTTAAAAATTGTGCTTGAAAAGTTACAAATAATACATTCTGTAATATTATATGCCACTTTTTCTATTTAATTCAATGAATACATACAGGAACGTCTGTCTTCCAATATTGATATCGTTGAACCATCGAATTTTAAAATAAAATCAGAACGTGAAAGAGATCTATTTCAAATTTTAAATGACTATCCGAACTGAATCCGTCTTTTCCTTTAGAAGTTCGGAACAAATACAATCTAGTCACATTGTTGCAAAATATGTCTTATACAGTTGCAATAAGTATGTTAATATATAATGATTTTCTTCTTTTATTAAAAACTATTATTTATTTTTAAAGATATGTTATAGAGAGCTGATTTGATAGATTTGTTCGACATGAATAAGCTCCGAAACCACTGGACCGATTGGAAATAATATTTCACCAGCAGAAAGGTACATTGCTTCCGAGTTACGAACGTTGTGATTTATTTTATTTTTATCACAAGTCAACCTGGGAGGAGACGGGACATGTGGCTTGTATTTCATATACAGGGAAGAAAAATACTATATTATATGAGTATCCATTCTATTTTACAATTTTTACCAAGTTGTCTGTTTGTTGTAGACAAGAAAAAGGTGCGAGAATTATGAAGTACTTATAAACTCATAGAAATATATTATATTTACTCAAAATATTGTTTTATGTGTAAATTTAGGTATAATTAGTATGACATTGCCTGTTTTTCATTTTGATTCTCTATATCCGTATTCAATCTAAGTTGCAATCATCGAGTGATAATTTTACTATAAAAAAGACAATATTCATTTTCAAAAGGATCTCTATACATATAAAATTATTTTAAATATATATATAGAGATATAATATAATTATTTACGTGTCTCAGTGTTAGTAACCATACTCTTCCGAAGCGGCTGGACCGGTGTTTTTTTTTTTGTATGCATATCAGGTAGGTCTGAGAATCAGCAACGTCTATTTTTCATACCCCTAAATAATAAGAGTAAGATAGATAGTGTTTGGCGGGTCAGCTAGTAATATATAAAAAAAAAGTTATGAGAATTATGTAAAGGTAATAAACGAATGTCCAGTAGTGACAAGTAAAATGCAATTAGCCTTTAAAAGTCGTTTCGATAACGACTTGCTTTTTAAAGGACATTATATTTTTCAAGAAACAAATACATTTTCTGGTATATATTGGTACTTTCGATGTATCGATTAGGTAATGGCCTTATGCAATTATTTATCCATAGCATACTTGATCGCAATCGCCTGTTATATTCACATATTTTATTCACACGAAGTTGTCGGTTTACCAACGTTTTAAATGCAGTTATAGAAAGACATTGATCAATAAAATAAATTAATCTATCTTCATCGATAGCATGTTCCTTTATCGACATGTGTTATTGAATCCTACCAATATTATAAACGAAGAAGTTTGTAAGAATGTTACTCTTTCATAGTATGAAATTTGGTAGGAGAGATAGATTATAGCCTGAATTAATACATAGACTACATTTAAGCCAGGCTACATACGCGAACGAAGCTAAGGTTCCTGCTGGTCAAATATTAATTAAATACATAGATGGATATTAATGAAATTTTTAGTTTTACTTGTTTAGTCTACAAATATTTTCCGAAAATATAACGTAAGAATTATTCCCTTGACGAGTCAGTAAAAATCAAAATAAATAAAAAGTCAACTAATGAAACCGGACAAATCCTTTGATCGGACGAAAAATGAATACCTACCTTTTGATTTTATTTTTAATCCAGTCGACGCAGCCATCAGAGAATGACGCTGTTTCGGACGCGAGTTTTGGCGGTGCGATATTGATGACCGTATACACGACAACGCATTGGTAATCCATAACACGGTCATGTCCTCAGTGCTCCGCTCTCTAACTGACTTCGCGTCGACACGACGCGCCCGCGCAGTTTGCCAAGCGACGCGACGCAATCGGTGACCTTCACGCACGCATGATACAAACCGCGGGAATCTTTGAAATTAAAGACTAGAGATCAATCAAATTTGTATTTAGAATGGCGTAACGACATATCGAGGTGGGTTTCGATTGTGAATTTGGAAATTTTATTTCATTTTTTCTTTGTCTAGAAATGTTGTTGTTTCATTAATGGAAATAGCAAATGAGATAGTAGCGTGATGAATAAAAAAAACTCGCTAATACAAAAACTCTAATTCAAAGTAAAACAAAAACCCACCACTCGTCTGGGGATGCGTGCGTCATTAATATTCAAAAACTTATTCGAAATTCAAATAATAGAGCGTCAGTTGCTCGCGCCATTTGAATTTTACGCTGTCACAATATGGAAGACATGTTGTATTTCAATCATGGAGATACGGAGCTGTAAAACTCAAAAACAGTCGTCAAATGTTTACGTGTTTATAAAAGCGTGTATTCGCGAATATCGAATGTGAGTCAAAGCGGCTAGACGCGGCGGGATCTGAGCACGACTGCTGCTGGTTACGAACGCTACGAGCTTTCAGAAATCCCTCTAAGTGTACTTCCCTTCACGACTGTACTCTGCGCAACCGTCGAAACTATTAAATTTATACTCTACACCTTACAGATAAGACGCAGATTTCAAGAAACTTTTATATTATTAAAATTGTAAGTCCAATATTAAAATCAAATTTGAAACTGCTGAAATTGCAACGTACTAATGGTCGGAGTGCTCATTGAGGCAAATAATTTGCCCATGTATCGTATTTAATTACACGTTTTTACTATTATTGGAGTGAATTATTGTTGAATGTCTTTTAAGAGATGTTTGTGATTTCAATTCATTTATTATTTGAAGTAATGATATTTGTAACATTATTTTATATTTGATATTTATGACATTTTCATCACGTTGTCCAAATTGTTTGACATATTCATACTTTATTTATCAACAATAATAATTAAATTCATGGCTTCTATGGCTAATTCAGATTTAGACGTGATATTGATGTATCCGTATTGTAAAAATTGACCTATTATTGTTGTATCAAATAAATATATGCACCAATAAGGTCTCTAGAAGGTTTATGAATACAAAAGAACACATGATATTAAAAATAATGTTTGTAGGTTGTATACTCTTTATAATTCTAATTAAATAGTTCAATAATTTAGTACTAACAAGGTATTACAGCGTGGCTTCCCATATTCTGAATACTATCTGAATACGATCAAGATTAAGTATACATATGTCTGTTTATATCAAAGGCCATTCAATTTAAGTTAGGGTATCTATACTATAGTGTATTCATTACGTAATAGCGTCTAAGTAATTTTAGAAGCGCGTGATTCAATTAGTGTCAATAAAGGCAAAATACCTGATACAATTTGCTTCGGATCCAAATATAGAGCTTCTATTCTGTTATAAAATCTATTTTTCTAATACTGAAAATGTTCTGAGTATTCTTCGCTATGCTGAAATGCAAGTTCAATATTGCAATCGACAATCCCAACAAAAGGGTCTATCGTACCGTAAACACAGGGGTAAGCTGAAATTTTAGAACGAATAATACAGCAGATGTAATAGCTTGCAACGGTCTCTGTATAGTGGTCCAAGTGGCAGGTAAGATAATAAATGAACAGCAGTATCTGTTAGATGCTCACGTAACTACACTGTATCAGAAGAAAATACTAAGTAAGGTGTAAAAGTTTCACGGATTATGAATGTTCTAGAAAGAAACTCCGGGCGCGGCTAAATAAAACTCATTACAGAAAATAGGTAGGGCGTATAATAACATCAATTAATTGTGTTTTAACATGAAAATGTATACGTATAAAGCCATTGTCCAAAGACCATGTCCCTACACACGATTGCTTTGACAAGTGTAAAATGTACGAACTCCTGGTGACCTACTGACCTACTAAATGTTAACCAAACCATGGAATTGTAGCTTTAAATTTGTAATGAATGCGGTTACATGTAACAAGAGTTTTGTCTACAGTTTTATTACGCTGAAGTGTGATTGTTGTTTTGTCAATCTAAACTACCGATATGTTTTTATTAATTTCGTATTATTGGTTATGTCTACAGTGAGGTAAAGACCAATGGAAGAAGGAGGACTTCTAATGCCCGCTATATTAATCTATAATTTTTCAGCAATAACCTACATTCCCCCTTTAATATAAAAACACTCCAAAATATTCTGTATTTTGAAAAAAAAAACCTAGTTGCCAGATTTCTCATAACTTATTTTATGTTGTTCGTGTATTTTATAAGAATCAATGTCAATAAGAAGGAAACAGGCTCTTATTGGCGTCAATTTTAAAATATTTAAGTTCAAAAATAAAAAAATCGGTCAACGCCCCACTAACCCGCTTTACCGAAACTAATTTATTCTGGACTTCTCACTGCCCCCTCTAGACCTTCTACAAGAGACTGAGAAAGACTGACAGACAAACAAATGTATATATGCAATCATGTATATTTTTTTTATTAATTTAAATTCATATTTATAACAATAGGTTTTGTAAAAAACCAAAACGCATTCAATTCGAAAAACTATCGAAATATATTTTTAATCAATAGTCCCTCATATGATATAAAACGTCTATTTTATACATTATATATTAAAAAACCAGGGGAAAGAGTGTTTTTATGAACATTTTCAAGGGAAAATCGTTTATTGGAAAACACGTGCCGATGGAACAGAAATGAAATTATGCGCTGATGCAAATGCTAAAACATCTACCGTGTTTTGAAGAGCATTCGTTGGCATCATAATTCAATAGCTTTAGGCATTTGCTTTGATACACTTTACTTTGAAGTGACACAGATTTCATAGTTTGAAGGTGTATGAATATTAATACTAATCTTCTGGTATTCGTGTTATTCTGAAACCTATAAATGATATAAAATACAAAATAATTGCATATATTTAAAAGTTTAATTACGTGTACTGGGGCATAAAGTAACCCGTGACCGTGTGGAATGGGGCGGATAAATGATGTAGGAGTCGAGCACGCTTCGGCATGAATTGGGCCAGCTCGTACCGGGAAATTACCCCACAGAAAACTGGAGTGAAATAGTAGCATGCTACTTTCGTACGGCGAGTGGGGGAGGCTTACGTCCGTTTCGTTTTTCCTCACCCATCCCATTCCTCTCCTTCTTTCGTACTAGAAATCTAGTACTATTACTATATAGTAGTAGTATAGTACTCCTTGTAGTCTGACAATGCTCATGGGCGGTAGAGACCGCTTACTATCAGGCGAGCCACCAGTTCAGTTGCCCGCTTATGACATAAAAAAACACTTTCAAGGGTAAATTTCTGATACGAGTAATAAACCTTCTAAGTTCCGTCCAATCGGTACTTTATTGTACCTGACCAGAATTCATACCCAGGAGCCTATGGTTCTATAATCACGCACAAACTTCAATAACATTATTTAAATATGCAATATGCTTATATGTATGCATGTATGTTTATTCTTCTGACTGGCAATCCTGCAAAAGGCTACTGAAAATCGGCGCTCCGCATTACGCGTAGCACATGCCGAGTAGTTACCCTTTTTAGCAACACACCGATAAGTTATAAGTCCACCTTTTTTTATACGCTCGTTAACATTAGGTGGTGATAATAAACATTCTCTCTTTCTTCATTAGAAAGTCTAAAAGATACAAAAAATAATATTGACTGTAAAGGTAATACGATATTGTATCATAACTTTAAAACAGATGAAAAGTTGGGTATTATAATCGGCAATTGAGAGGCAGATTAAAACTCTTTCAAACTGTAAGTTATCGAAACTTGCTCAGGTTTTGCATTCTTTTGTGTTTGACTGAGTGAACTTTCCTCGCGATACATTTGATGCCACTTTGTGCTTCTTTAGAATACATTTTAATGTTGCTCTGGATTAAATATGACGTTTTCGAATTCGTGCGTACTTTTGATCGCGTTCTTACACATTTTAATAAGGAAGTGATGGACGAGGAACTATGTATTAGCATCTGTGGATTTTGGGTTGAGATCGAGTACGGATCGAATGTTAGTATATACTTTTTCGGTTGTTTAAGAAATTTTATTTTGAGCTCAGGTGCAAAAAGTAAAAAAAGTTATTGCCATAAAAGTATTTTATGATGAAGCGGAAATTTACACTATAAATACTGGAATAGAATAATGTATAATGGTATCTAGTGTGTGTGTGAACGTGCGATGTGTGTAAATGTGTGGTGTGATTATAGTGAAATAGAATTTATTATTGAGAAATTATTATTATTAATTACTCATATGAGTAACTAAACCTCGATCACTTTACTGAAGTAAAAGAATATTTGCTAGAATTATGTTGTTTGTCCTTTTCACAGTAATACTAGTACATACAATACAGGTTTTTATATTTCCAATTAAGAGCGCTGACATTGTAGTTGAACTTTCATAATGTATTCCAGTATTAATTATTCAATAACGTCGAAAGGAATGAATATTTAATAATTCATGGAAGTTGATCGATCGAGCTTAAATAAGTTTTGTTCTTTCAAAATGTTAAAGCGTGAAACTCAAGTAATTATGTCGGATTCTATACCGAATGAAGAATTACTCGTATTGCTTTAGCTATAACGACTGAAGCAGAAGGATTTAGATACGCGAAAAAAAGGTTTTGTGTAAATGGAAGTATTCCTTGTTCTTAATACGTAATCTTTGATATCTATTTTGTTATTTTTCTCTATGTTTCTACAAAGAAATTTTGCTATATCATTTCTCAATACTTACGTTGGTTTATAATCGATTGTCGAAGCGTTTGTCATACATTTTATTTTACGTTCTATTATTATCTGTCGACACATCGATGGATAAACAAACAGTAACAAAACAAATTGCAATAAATATTTAACTAGGTACTTTTCAATAGTCTTAGATCCGTGATTTTTCATCTAGACGAGGATACAAATATAGATAAACACATATTAATTAAGATTTTAATTTTAAAATACTTCAAGCGTGTACTTTGAACATCCCTTACTGAACTTAATTAATATCAAAGTGATACGCTATTCAATGTAATTTAAAAGATATTTGAAGTAGAATCTTGGCATAAACAAAATTTAGCTTCTATAGTAGAAAGTTCTCGTCAATGCTGAAATATATTGGCATACATAAATTACATATACAGCGTTCAAACTATATCTTCTCTGCTTAACCTTTATTTGTTTAGTTCTAGAACTGGACAAATAAGCGTGAGAGGTCTTGTCTAGACATAGACCTCTCAATCTGTGGGATGCAATTTAATCCAACAGTTGGGTCTATGATATATTCTATGGTAAGTTATGCGTAAAAAGTATCATATCATCAGATAAAATTATTCTTTTCGCAATGTTACCAAAGACAAATAAGTATATACACATTATCAGTCGAGATAATCATATTATAATAATATAATATAAAATTGAAACTTTGATCAATCTACCAGTGAATTCTCTTAGAAGTTAAACGGCCTAAAATATACACACTAGCCTGAGAGAAATATACATACTCGCTAATACTGATTTTGCATAATGTATTCAGTGCATTCGTTTGTTTGTTTTTAAATTTAATCTTTGGTTTAAAATTAATTTAACTATAGGAGATTGTATAGTTTGTTTAAATCGAAAATAGCTTTGTTCTTGAAGGAGTAAATTTTTTTTCTTTCTTTTTTTATGTCATAGTCGGCTATGGAGCTGGTTGGTCGCCTGATGGTAAGCGCTACCACCGCCCATTAACATTTGGAGAGGCATATGGCCAATTGCAGACCTTACGCCTCTACAAATGGATTGCCGACTTTAATTATTTTACAAATAATAAATTGACAATGATGCTCTGCCTTCTGAACTAGGTTATAACCTGTATCTCAGAAGACAGTGCCTACCATTTAAATTCATATATATAGTATTTGTATTTTTATTTTAATAATAATAATTAATTAAATGAAATATGATGAACAAATTCATGGTCAATTGACCGACGTGAAAAAAATCATTACTTAGTTACAAACTAACAGTTGGAAACATCTTCTGTTTTGAACAACGTTATACAACGAATGTTATAATAATCACGCGTTCTTTTCTTGACTCAGATTGCAGTTAGCCCAAGGTTGCGGTGGTGGTGGGGTAAGGTGCGGTTTATATAGCATTAAGGATATAATGTGCGAACGCGGTGCAGAAGCAGAAGTAGCAAATGAGCGTCATTCCTACCGCATTAAAACTTTCAAATCATAAAAATTATATAATAATACATTAAGATACTCTTTAAAAAAACTCTTCTCCTCTATCTGTTGACGAAAAGTAAATACAGATAGACGCGGCGCGGTAATGTGTATTATAATATTTACTGAAAACGGTATTTCTAGTAGCATTACAAAACAGCGGAGTGGTTTTGTGACTATTAATTTATGAAGAAACTTACTAAAGAAATTACGTGTCCGCGCGATTTTGTGCTTGCTAAAGAAAAAGCTAGTTTGTAATAAAATATTTATATGATAGACGAACCAAGCGAAGCGCGACAGGCATTAGCTACCTTTACTCGAATTACTTTGACATAAGATTAAGTCAAAAATATCACGAAACATGAACAGATCCAGGTTTTTTACTTCAATTTTAAAAAAGATTCGAATTTTTAATTAATGATGGGTCTAAGTCACCTTGACCTACAAGTATGTATTTCGTTTTCAGAGTGAGATCTATTTACGCAATGATTAATATTCCGTAGCGGAACAAACACAAAAGCTACCCTTCTTTCACAGAAACCTATTTCTTTCTCATTAGTACACGGCTTAACGGTTTCCCTATTACTATTTCTTTATTATTTATTCGCTTTTATCTCTAGTTTTTAATGATGACATCATTTTATTTTTATTATTATAAAATTCTTTATTTATTCTTGACTCCTGTGTCATTAATCATGTCATATTAATTAAAATAATACACTAGCTTTTGGCCAGAAGAAAGGAAATTCCTATGGGAATGAGATTTTACCGCGGTAAAAAGAGATAGACTTTATCACACACAAAAATCATAATATTATCAATAATTTCCATAAATATATAATATATTGAATTTTGATCCACTTTGTTCTTTTTTTACCTAAGTTAGCCAATGTTTACAGTCAGTGTTTGTATGTTTTTATGGATATAAAAATGTTATTAATATAATAATATATGACTTAAACACTTATGCTTCAGGGTTAGTTCATTTTATTGTCGTCCCAAATATGTTGTAGGTACCTTCTTATTTTATTAGTCTTTTAATTTTTTTAAGTTTTAGAGAATTGGTATTAACGTTATAGATGTTTATACTTCCATAAGCTGCGCTTTCTATCTTTACTTCAGCGATACTAGCTTATCATATTATTATAAATTTAGAAGTGTTTGTTTGTTTTTTTTTTTGTTTGATTAATAATGTTCACACCTTCTGGATCAAAAAAATTATGTTCGTAAACTATAGAATAATTCTTATATTTTATAGTCAAGAAAGGCGTAAGACCTCTGCAATTGTTCACGGATGGTAGCGCCAACCATCAGGCGACCCAACACCTTTATTGTCGACTAGAACAAAAAATACAGGTATTTTTATACCTGTATTTTTTGTTCTATATCTCGCATACTGCAACCGTGTACATTATACACTTTCTAGCTAACATGCATTTAATTCAGCACTCGTTAATTTATTTCAGAAACGGCTCTGAAGCGAGGACACAATAATATGACCTATTTCAAAGTCCACGATATGCATTCAACTTTCCTCTATTTCAGGTTAATAAGGTTTTTATGTATTCTGCCGTTACTCTAAATATCTTGAGGGCATACACGATTACTATACAAACAATGGGCTACATGGGCCCCTTTGTTATGTTTTAGCAAGAATATTTTCCATCATTTTTCTCATTATTATGAAACTTGCTTTGCTTCAAACGTACCTTAATGGATAAAAATGTTTTTCAGCTTAATGTGTATGTTATTTGTGTAGAAACTATGCAATGAAATTCAAAGAAAAATGTTCAATGGAATCTCTATGTATATATAATATTCTCGTGTCACTATGTTAGTTACTATATATATCTTGGCTATAGCTGGACCGATTTTTTATTTTGTATATTGATGATAAGAGTAAGGCAGAACAGCATGCCGCGTCAGCTAGTTCTACATAGTTAATAATATCCTAAATAAGATACAGCAGAAAATTTTGTTTAAATTTTTATACGCGCTTCAGGATTTCTTAAATTCTTTTATTGTTGGTAGGTCCCACGGGGGGAGCCGGGGCGGATCGCTAGTTTCATATGTTTACACACACATAATTAATCTGATTTTTTCCTATAAATAATCTGAATTATATGATAAATCTGAATAATTATTAAGCCATTGGTTGCAGTTGCAAGAATAAATGTGATTCGTCGAATATACTTCAATTTTTTTTTCAAAATACCATTAAAATTTGTTCAGTAATTTTTTGAGTTATAAGCATGTTATAAATAGGTAAATTACACGGCACTATTATAAGCAAGGCTTAATAAACGATAACATTATAACGCTTCTCAAATTATTTGCATACCCTTTGATCATCAGGTTGCCAAAAGATACGGCGCATCCAAGTCCCCTTATCTCTCACAGTGATGACATTGAAATCTAGTACTATATTGTTATTCTTACATATCTATGGTCTTGCGCAAGAAGTACGCCTTTAGCGTGCATGTAATTACTATATCTAGAACTATATCTGGATTACTGTAATTGATCGTTACCTTGTGTTGGGATTATTCAGAATTCTAACGATACTTACACATTTTACATAAGTTCTTGTATTTACATACTTAGAAGAGTAGTACGATCTGTATTTGACAAATGGACGAATAAATTTAGCGCCGCAGTTTTAAATACTCTTAAAATAAGCAGACATATTTTATTGCCACATTTATAAACAAACGACTTGGCTCAAAGCCCTAGTCTCCGTAATGTTTTCCAACGTGGACTGACGGAATGATGCTTTGTTATACGATTTCTCGGTTTTTAAGTACGGGTGTTGTGTGTGTGACATATTTTGACAACACGTCGACCGATACCAAGTATAATGAGAACTCGATGTATAAATGTATATCCAAATTAGAGCAATAATTTTTCGCCGCCAATCTCATTAACGAACGTCACAAAATTTTTCAATGTCCCAGTTATTTATAACGTGAAGCGGTGGATCGCTCACTTGCCAACATTCATACGTTTTTGACAGAAACGTTGGTAGTTATAATTAAATTGAAGAAGCACTGCCAAGGACAGTTTAAACCCTGGCTTAAACTGTTATTTTCTACGGAATATTTTTATTTGATATCACCCGAACTTACCTGGCAAGAAAATCTTATAAGTAGATTTTACCAATTACAAATGTTTCTATAACTGTTAATATAAGATATGAAATCATTGAATTCAGTATTGTCACTATCATAACAAATAAGTTAAAACATATTTTTATATATATTTTAAATACCCATGTATGAATTATATGTACTTTGTTCTGCTGTATATTTATTATTTATGTCATTCACCTGAGTTTTACGAACAAATATATATATATATGACTACAATTCATATTATTAATTAAATCCATCGTTTGCTGAAAACCTATTTGTTAGTAGAGTTTCCAATTATTAATTACTTACTTATATAGGTACAGATTCGAAGCTGTTGGTTAATTTCGTCGCAAATTTGTATTTCTGCGAGATAAAGACGTAAAGACGAATTTAATTTATAGCTTCATGCGAGCAAAGGAGATTTAATGGGATTTAGGATTAATTTTTTTTTTAATTTAACACAGTTATATCTTCAACTTAACAGCCAGTTTTATTTACGGACAATGAAATAATTTTACTCATAACCTGTTTTATTTATTTAATACTTTATTGTACAAACTTAAAAACAACAAGTGGAACAATATTACCAAAAAATATATCGTTTAAACGAGAGACGACCTTTGCTAAACAGCGAGCTCAGCCAGGCAACCCTATAGGAAAGGGATTGTAATTTAAATTGTTCTTCAAAATATTTTACCGTTTATATAATATATACAACATTGCGCAGATTTTACGATTGTAGTTTGACGAATCAGAGTATTATTAAATCCCTAAATAACCTGGTTAAGTAATGATTATTTCTTCATTTAGTTAAATGCTTTTTTGTATAAATGATGATGAGTTTTAACTAATAACACCTTCTTATTATCATAACTGGACAAAATTCAAATGACACTAAACGGGAGGAGAGCTTTCAAATAAAAAAGAATCATTAAATCAAATAACCCACTCGAAAATTCAAAATATCGAATCGAATAATCGAATTGGTTCTCAATTCGATTTTTTTGGGTTTTCTTTATTTTTTTGAGTCATTTTGGGTTTTCGGGTTGAATAAATTTTTAAATTAATACCTATATTCATATTTGGTACCATGTTAACAACAGATTTTAAATATGTAAAATATGCTTGAAAAAGTTATTATTATAACACATTTATTATTATTATTATAGAATGAAATAGAATCAGGGCAGCGAATTAAGTCTATACCACAATTTATACATTTCCTGGTATCTACACTTTACTTAAAGTATGTACTTAAAGTTTTGAAATAACATTTTTATTCATATCAAGATGTGATATTTAAAAAAAATCGTATCATATAAAAAAGAGTTAGACAATTTAGTTAGAAATCTTTCCGAGCCCTCTTAAAGCACCATTATGTTCTAGTTTCAATAAGATTACGTTAGTTAAAACCACATGTACCAGGTCTCGTTTGTTCAAAAATAATTCCAGCTTGCTGCATCACTGGCGTGTCATATACAACGGCGGAGTTAGTTTTTAACGATTCCGATGACACATTAAAACCCCGAAATTTGATTATGTTTCCGTTGCTCAGACGCCTATCATGGATGACCTTATTCCACTTGCATCACTTCTGATATAAAAAATAATGCGATATCTTGGCACGATGCCAACAAATTCAAACATCAACGTTAAAATGCACATCATCTGAAGGGTTTCATTAACGTTTTTACTGAATCATTATATAAATATGTTGCTTCAAAGTGTTCCAACCGCAATTATCGTAAAGTTTGATTGCATATGCTTTACATCTGTATGGGCATTGAGATAAGCTCTCTTAGGACCGCTCATTGATCAGAGACTGGATATAGCAATTACATTTGTAAACATCATCCTCTGTGTGTTTGTTTATTAATATAAGGATAATAATATGATGCAATACTATCGAATGCCTTATTCCAAAGTGTTTCAGAACTCTCATTCAAAATATATATTTTTTTTTATGTTAGAGTCGGCAATGTAGATGGTGGGACTTTTTGGGAAGGATTGAAGGATTGGGGACAGGAATAAACGAAACGACTGGGAAGGGTAAAGAAAAGGATATGGGCCTCCGGCTCCCCCACTCACCGAACGAAACACAGCAGATTGCTATTTCACGTCGGTATTCTGTGGGGGTGTGGTACTCCTCCGGCGCGAGCTGGCCCAATTCGTGCCGAAGCGTGCTCGAATACCACAATAATTAATACAGACCCTGCATTGATAGCTTACAAAACCTAGTTAGTTCTTTTATATTCAACATATTTGTTATTTGACGAAAAAGCATTGATTCAGCACAACTTTATTGTAATATTTGAAAACTTTACCTACACTTATAATATACTAGCTGCGCCCCGCGGTTTCACCCGCGTAAGTTCGTATTCCGTAGGAATATCGGGATAAAAAGTTGCCTATATGTTATTCCAATTGTCCAGCTGTCTACGTACCAAAATTTCATTGCAATCGGTTCAGTAGTTTTTGTGTGAAAAAGCAACAAACACACACACATCCTTACAAACTTTCGCATTTACAATATTAGTAGGATAGTTACTGTTGAACTTTTTCAAATTTGGATATCTCTGTAGGTATACATATTGTACCACTTATTTTAATTGTACTAAGAAAAACGATCGAAAATTTAGATATCTATTTAATAGATTGCATTCAAAATTATTTCAAGTACGATTCAAATTTCCCCGAATCGATTTAAACTTAAAAGAAACGAATAATTCTTTCACTGAGCTCACAATTTATCAATCAGCGTTTTAGTGATTCGATTAAATCGCGAACCGACAAATTGCACATCGGTTTCAAAGATAAAAGCACAACTCGATGTTTAAACATGTCAATATCGATTTTAAATTTAATTTCAAAGCAATTTCACGTAAGCAACGATACTGCTAGCGGCCATTATAAAACGAATGCTTGGAAATGATATTACAATTAACATTTTAACCTATGTCAATTTAAAAAGTTACATACAATATTTGTTAGTACTTAATATATCAGATTTAAATGGACATAGCGTAGAATATATTGTATCAAATTTATTGGTCAATTTTTAACGCGTTGCGAGCTATTAAATCATTTCTATTTCGGATTTCGTTCGTTTGTTTACAGGAAATCCAGTGGGTTGTTTAACGACGGTTTAGTTTACATTTGTGGTTTTATCCGTAATAATTGACAGTGTTACCACTAGCTTTTATTAAAGGTTTTTTGTGTTATGACAGGATATTTTTAGCTATTTTAACAGTAAAAGTTTCGGTGCTCAGGTAGGACAAATGAATACTAATAGATTGAAAAGGCGAATCTAATCTGGGTTTGGAACTGGAAGTTGTTAATTGATTGACCTATTTTTGCTGGTATTATACAGAATAAAACTTTTACACTTTTTTGACTGTAAAGATGAGACATTTGATGAGATATTTGAAATGAAATAATACTTTTTTACGCTTAATACTACAATACTAAGAATAAAACAGAAATCTACGTAATATTTACCATGTTTGAATTTTTATTTAGGTACGTACCTATGTGCATTTATTTTGTACGTAAAAACTTCCATATAAAATGATAACGATGATTGCTCGTGCGCTAATTAAATAAACTTATGAGAAAGTTAAGGTAATAATCTTACCCGTTAGAAATTAATGTAATATAGTTATTTCGTGGTATCTACAAACATCAAATTAATATGTTTATTATGACATACTGATGCTAATGAGCGCCATGTGTTTTTGGTCTAAGACCCGTCTAGAGTACAACATTAATTGGCTATTACCTTATCTTTACCGAATTCAGAGTTGAATTATGATTAACTTCGAATATTTATTACATTCTGAATAATGCTTATATAATGCCGGTTTGTTGTAGACTCAATTTATATATTGCCAAGGATCCAGTTTTCATTCATATTTTTTAACTAATTGTTCACACGCGGCTTTGCCCACATGGTCAAACAAAATTCAGATCGAAATTAAATCACTTTATTGGGACGTGAAAAAAAAGACAAATACGCAAACACTTTTGCATTTATAATATTATTGAGGACGGGAAAACCTGTCTGTTTGTTAGTTAGATTCTCACAAATACCAGTAAAATCATTATCGAATCGATTTGGTTTAATTTGTAATGAAATTAGTCAAGTCATTAGACTGTGGTTCAATCAAAGACAATTCCTTTATAAATGGAGTAGAGGTATTTGTTCATTGATTCATTCGCCATCGCAGTACATAGTAATCGAGGTGATTTGCTCATTTCATGATATTATCTATATTGAATTTTGTACGAGACATTTTTGCAGTCTTCTCAGACACCATAACACGAACATTGCTTTTTCTTTTCCATTGAGTTACCACTGGTATACACACTGATATCTTATTATGAAGTGCATATCACCAAATAACTCACAAATTATATACATTTTAGGGTCACGGTAGGGGTTGGGGGGCGCAAAAATCTGAATTTACACGAATTTACCATTATCGCTAAAAGGTTGACAGGGTTGCGTTCATCTGAATTATATTGACGGTATTTGGATGTATATATAAGTAATATAAGTTTGTGTATGTACTTTGTCAGTTATATTACTGCAAATATCAAATGTGAATCAATCATCCAAAAAAGTAATTAAATTCAGGAACTTAATAGAAAAGATTAGGTTAGGTTAGTTACTAAGTTGTTAGGCAATGTAATCATAATACAGGGATCCTCACTAATATTATAATGGCAAAAGTAATTCAGTGTGTTGACTCTACTTCAAGCCTAAACCACTGAACCGATTCTGAAACCTTAGTAAGGACATAGGTTACGTTCCATCACGAAATCCGGTCCCTTGTCCCGGAAATCAAACGGGAAAAGGAAGTATACGGGTTTCCCTTTAACGCGTAGTCAAAAAAAAGGGCGGAGAAAAGGAAACGGAAGAGGGAAAAAGTGCGCGCGGAAAGCTGTAGAAACATAAACGGTAAGACTTCCCTCCGCACTAGTCCACCGACCGACTGACTTTTTTTTTGTTTAACAAACTATCTCCACCACATTCAAAAATATATAACCTTCAAATTTTCTGCTTCCCCTGTATATGTTTACGATTGAACATGTTTATTACTGTTGTTATTACAAAAAATAACAAATAATAATAAATTAGAAAAATAATACGCAACATATGGGAATATTACAAAAGGAAAGAAAAATTCAGCCATTCCATATTAATAACTAAAAATAGACACCAAACCGTTTGATATTGATAAGTAATACGCCACACTCGTGCTATATAACGTGTCTGATTTTCCCAGGTTATTAGTGTGAAAAGTAAATAAAAAACCGGACGCTTTCATTTATCACGATGACTAATGTCGAACTCACTAGACTGGAACGGACGTACACATAGGATAATATATTATATTTAATTTATAATTATGATCGAGTGGAGTGACTGAGGCAACGCAGTAGCTTGAGGGACTATATCTGCGAATGCTCATGGGAGGGTCTGATCGCGTACCATCAAACCACCAGCTCAGTTGCGTGACTGGTCATTTCTTGACATTGATGAGTTAAATGTAACAAATTTAAGTACTGAATATCACAAACCCAGTTGCTTCGTGTATCCTGTTGTACTAGGAGTTATGCGTTGAGCTATCTACAAAGGGCCGGGTACGAACAATATCATTATAAAATAATTGAATATAAACATTGTAAAACAATTGAAGTTATATGAGATTTGCTAGTGCAAAATAAATAATACTAAGCGCAGAAGCTGTTGTGTTGATCTATAGAAATAATAACATAAAAAGCTTGTGTTGATCCTGAAAGAAAGCGATCCCACAAATTATTTTTCCATTGGAAGCTGCACTATCTTTAATTAATATCGGATGTATTTGTTCAAAGAGCGATGGCGAAAAGAAAAAAGACGAATATACGATTCGACATTTTGTGTGCATATCGGGAAGGTCTGAGAATAAGCCTACATTTATTTTCCATACCCCTAAGTGGTAAAAGTAGAAACATAACATTTATAGAAACATTTTATTAAAGGCAGGTGAGTAAAAATTAAGGTGATGGGAAAAATTTACTTCTATATAATTAATTGCATTATATGGATTGTAAAGGGTTTGCTTGCCATACTATATAAACAATATTGCAAAAAAATATATTTAAGCTTGTAACCTTTGGTTTTGATGGGAAGCGGAACGTTACTGCTTCCGTTCCTTCATAACAAAGGATAAATTAATCTTCTTGGTATCCACAAGGATGTCTAAAAGCATAATGCAGACATTAAATTATTAAAATTTGCTTCTTATTCACAGCTGCTGCTGTTTCTGGTAGTTAGACAATTGTAGTAACTGAGGATAAGGAACTGTGAGTAGGGAAAATATCAGACAATACCTCGCTTTTCAATCTCGTGTTTGGAATCATCACTCACTCACAAGCATACTTTCATTGCATATAATAAACTAGCGGTCCGCCCCGGCTTCGGTCGCGATAGATTTATAGCCTATAACCTTCTTCAATAAATGGGCTATTTAATAATGAAACAATTTTTCAAATCGGACCAGTACTTCCGGAGATTAGTGCGTTAAAACAAACTCTCCAGCTTTATAATATTAGTATAGATTTACGATGAATACACGACTGAATGTTTCTGGTGTCATAAATATTTATAATATAAATTACTTTTGGCAATAATATAGTGCTATCAAGTTAATCTGATGATGAAGTCAGAAAATAGATAGTTGTGTTCCTCAAAGGTGGAAAGCAAAGACAGGACAGTTCCAACGAGTACAATCTGGAGGTCTTCAAGCCAAAAGTGATCAGGTACTTTCTAGAGAAGCGCGCTTCATTTTAGACCACATCTCAGATTACCATCAGGCGAGATCGTGGTCAATCGCTGCCCTATTATAAAAAAACACAAAATTTGATAATTATAAAGAACTTGCTGCGCCCCGCGGTTTCACCCACGTAAGTCCGTATCCCGTAGGAATATCGGATTAAAAAGATGCCTATATGATATTCCGGTTGTCCAGCCGTCTATATGCTAAATTTCATTGCAATCGGTTCAGTAGTCTTTGAATGAAAGAGCAACAAACACACATACACACATCCTTACAAATTTTTGCATTTATAATATTGGTAGGATGTAGGATATTGACAATTAAACTATAATACTCGTATTGTTTGTTAAATACTCAATTATGGTATGGCTGTAAAGAGGACTGACTCGAGAGAACTTCTTAATGGTGTAGAGATGCAATATGTTTTAATGGTTTTAACCATTATAGCCTGTTTTAAGTTCCAGACGTCGAACGTACAGAAATAATTTAATTAAAACTATTTTGTACTACAATAATACTAATACAAAATTAATTACAACTGTAAATACTTGTAGATAGTACCTTCCTACTTCTGGTCTTGTCTGGCACCAACTTCAAATAAATGAGTGGGAAGCGCTTATAATTTTTCATAACGTTTGAGACTTTCTGTAGTCCTGAAGTCGGTTCAAATGCTTATTTTAAAAATAACTAATCGCATTCCTCATTGCAGTAATGATATTTAAAAGTATCTAATTTATGTTGTATTTTATGATTTATTGTACTTTAATCTTAGTTGAACTAGTGTCTTTTAGATCAGTGTAATCCTTATCATATTATTAAATTCACAAAAACAAGCTATAATAACAAGCTACTACGAACTCATTAGTATCTCTTTAGATTTCTAAAAGTATCACACTAATATAAATACTTAAATAATAAGCTATATAATAAACGATCGATTATCTCGGATGAATAATTCAAAGCTACAAATGAAGACCAATGTTTTATGGATGGTAAATCCAGAAGCCATTAATCTCCGTCAAAGATGGACAATATTATCGAATCGCTAACAATAGAGTAAGTGTTTTAGGTCAGGGAAACGGTGGAAACTTTAGCAAACATCGATTTGCTCTTAGCCTTTTGTAATATGCCTTGAGTTCTCGTATTATTCAGTGGTTTGTTCGCAGGAATTCATAGAAAATGTGTAAAAACTCATGCTACATTTTAAGGTCCTTCGTTAAATGTTATGCTATTAATATTTATGTTGTGACTTTATTCAGATTTGTGTTATTATTTATTTGATTGTATAAACTTTATTACAAAGGACATAAGAAGTGTCTTTGACTTTAAGACTAAGATGTACATCCAACTGTAGTTATACATGTACAAACTTGAGTAAATAATTCATATATTCAAAATTGTAATATGGACTTATCCTAGAATTATGAAAAATTAAACGAAAAACAATGAAATACAATCGAACCTATAAACTCTTTTTATATGTACAATGAGTTTATAAAACGAAAACCTCATTCAAAGGATTATTTTGTTATATTATTATACAACTTCACATTTCCATATTAATCGTCCAAATAGAAATCATATATGTATCGTAGATTAGCTTAACCAATTACAACACAAAGTTTATTATCGCTTTTTTCATTATGATCACTATAATATATAATCATTTGGAGTGTCCTTGACGATGAAATCATATGAAATATTAAGTTTATGTGAGAGATCAGAATTCATAGCCCGTCCGATAAATCGGACGTTATGCACGGCGGACACAATTGAATAGTTAAAATAAGAGAACGGGTTTTACGTAGAAATTTACTATAAAAAGCAAACAAATTATTTTACGACGTGGTTTTCCATATGGCATTTTGGGTGAAAGCCTACATATTAGAGTAAATTTCAATGTTTGAAATGTACAAATATTGAGATTTATTCTTCCCTCCACATTGGTTTACCCAACGACGTTCTGATTTATTGGGACCAGCCAATATTCATCGTATCGCATAGTACATAATGGTTTTGCTGGCTTGCGACATTATGTGGCTGTGTTTCATGTATGGAAATAAGCTTATTGCTATAAAGCGTCTTAAAAAGAATAACGACTCAGTCTCTCTTGTGCAGCCATTCTTCCGAGCAAGTAACCAGGCGTTTACTACCGAAACATCACCACCACTTCTGTGTACGCAACAGAATTCGTAAATTTAATAAAGCCTGGTCGCATTTGTCAACGCCAACCTCATACTTATTGTTATTTGAAATAAGTGATGGCTGAGAGACTTGAACTTTGTTTTTTTTATGTTTGACCAGCGGGTTGCAGATGTTATTGTAAGATTTTCAAAGTTAGTATCTACTGTGAAAACATTTTTATCATTCCGGCATACGAAGACATCATCAGCTAGTCGTAATAACCTCGCACCTCCTTCTTGAATTGTTAAACAGTTTCGACCGTGCAGTTCTCAGTGCGATTAGGTCTCAAGGTCTCTGTAGGCTTAGGCATAGACATCAGGCTCAAATATGTTAAATATTTCTTTGACAACTTAACGTAGCCTGACAATAGCATTGCTATAGTATTTTCTTGTGTTGTGATCTAATTTCTAAATAGCATCGCTTCTAAAATAACTTAAATTTCGGTTTCAAAATATAACAATTTAACTGGCGTCCGACTTATCGAACGTTATGCTGTAATGGGCTAATCAGTTTCTTATTGTGACATATATTAAGGGAATCGAAAAAAAATTCTATGAAACTTTATTCAAATGACGCATAAACGTATCGATAAAAGATTAATACTTTATTTTCCTAGGAACACCTGGTGTTAAAGTCATAAAAATGCGTTAAGACATGCCCATTACCACTGCTTTTACGCCTATTGACTAGAATTTATTCGGATTCTTACAACACATCTTAATCTTGTTTAACTGGTTATAAAATTTATGGTTCATCATTCACTTTGATAGACACTCACTAAAACATTTCTTGTGGACGTGAATGAAATCTTTTGTTGTGTTAAATAATATTATAGACGTCTGTAATTATATCAAATTTAGTCATTTATATAAATAAAAGTTAAGCATTAAGTTTGAGGTACTGGTCGTTCATGAGCAGTGTATATTTTTAAGTATATAAATTATATATCACTTTGTATGTTCACGATGTACTCCTAAACTACTTAACCGATTTTAATCAAATTGTACACGATGTGCAGTTTAATCCAACTTATAGAAAGGATAGTTTATATTATTTTAATTACGATAAACGACTGCCAGGCGGAGCCGGGGCGTGCAGCTAGTATAATGGAATAGGGGTACAATGTTATATACTTGGGTAATATCATTCTTTTGGGTTGGGTTTATTACTTTTTTTTAGGTTTGTATCAAATCAGACTCGTTGAAGTCTGAAAAGTATTGAAAATAAATGCCTTTACATTGACTCCACAAAATTACCATTTAAAAAAAACAATAAAATTTAGACAACACAATACAACAATGAAAACAAAACAGCATAATAAATAGGTACACAAGAATACAATTATAAACAAAGGAAAAAAAAGTAAATAAATTTAAAACGTGAAAAATACAGTGGAGCAAAATGGGGTACCCACTCAGCCTACGCAGCAACGCAGTTGCCACACTGATTTTCAGTGGCCCTTCTTTATAACAGCTGGAGAGGAAAGTCTTCAATGACTTATCAATAAATTAAAATAAATTAACGAAAGGTGATAAAGTCGTAAAACTTCCATGATACTCACTACATTTCTCTCCTAGAATTCATATAACTAAATTAATAGGTTGTGCTCAGAACACCACAAGAGAAACCGCCGTTGCGTCCAACCTTGTGGAACATCGGTTGTACGCAACTATTACCTGACCACATATAATAAATTGCGATGCGAAACAAATAAGTTAAAATCTAGAAATATTCTGATCCGATAAGTGCCAAGCTACACTAAACTCATTACGTGTTGACATCAGCTGTTAGAAGTATAAGTTCAAGACCTCTCTTTATACAAATAGCAACTATCTCAAAGCACTACGTCATTGCTTAAGAGTTTTATAAATAGCCTAAGCGGCTAAGCCATTATATTCTTTACGCGCTCATTCTATCAAACATTTAACGTATCAAAATCAAACTAACAAAAGATTATTTTAAAATAATGTTGGCGGTCGGTTTAGATAACAAATCTTACACAGGTGCATATCTAAAGTATTTTAGTATTGTCTAGCTCAGTATATTTTAAAATATTTGGCTAAATTCCATAAGCATGTACGTATAACAAATGCGACCTTATTCTATATTTCGCTGCCAACTTACTGATATCCGACGAAAGTAAATGAATGACAGGAGGTATTAAAAATTGGTGTTCTTATCGTGTTTCTACATAAAAATATATTATCTACTATGTTCATATACGCTGCTCGGGGCTCTGGTCAAAATCCACCACGATGGCCAAGTGCGGAATGGTAGATGTCGTCGTTTGATTCATGGACTTACCGGTTTTCTCACGAATTTTTCCTTCACCGTTTCGAGTAGTTGATAAGCAGATGGTCCTGGTCTCAAACCCCCAACTTATCGATTTAATTCCGAGATCTTCATCACTGAACCACTCGGTCCATACTCATAGCACAGCAAATGAGACTTTTGAATTAGGATAAAAACGTAAAAATTGTGAATGATAAAGCGATATACCTATACAAGGGAACTTATATCGATCCATGGAGACATAACAAAAGAAATATTTAAAACTTTCTTTCAAAATCTAAAGCTATGTTTGTAAATATGTTGTGTACGCTAAGTATCAACATGACAATATACATGATTTCATACGACAGTTAAATAAACCGAACTAAGAACGAAATACCCTTAAATCACAGAAAGGCGACGTAAGTTGACATGTTTTTAAATGGGATGGAATGACATACATTTTGAGGTGTAAGAAGACTACTTTCTCACCTACATAATAAATTTTTTGTGTACATTTTGCGTTACGGCATTTTATAATTTTTTTTTTCGTGAAGTGAAGTGAAGTCCTATGGAAAAGTTGTCATAACTAAAAAGAAATGTTTGTCTATGCCTATGCCTATGAATAAAATAGATATGTTTTTTAAATCGGCGGGTATTTTGTTCAACAGCGTTTCACAAAAATGCTACGAAATAACATGTACAGGAACAGGCCTCCAGGTGGTTCTGATTTATTATATATATAATATATATAATATAATATAAATTTACTTCTTATCAAATTACAAGATTTTTCTTAATTATAGACATTTACAATAAATGTGATAAGTGGCACCCGTTCTAGGCTGAGTTCAAAGAACTCGCCTGTGTGGACAGGCACCAACTTCTTTCCTTACTACAGTTATATTAGTATGCCTTTAATTAAAATACATCATAATATTTATAATTTTCTTGATATGATATAGACAAGAAGTAAAATAGATATTAATGAAATAAAATAAATAAAATAAAAACCTGAGTGTGTGTGAATGATTGTGTGGAAGGTGTGTGTGTATATGTGTATGTGTGGATGCTAGTGAGTGTGTGTGTTGATTGGTGTGCATCAGGAAGTGTTAGTAGTAAGTTTATGAATAGTAAGACTATGTTTATAGTTTAATTTTCAACAAGTTTTCAGTGGTATCATATGAAAATTCTTGCAGCCATTTACTGACGGTTGTTATTGGATTACTAGTTAATTAATGTACATTTATAGAATTTCTAAAAAGTGCTAACTAATTATGGCTATTTGAAACATTTATACTAAATCTCATGCACTATTTGTCATTTAAACTGATAGATAAGCTGATTACATTTATGTCACACACAAAAAAGGAAAAATTCAACACAAAACAAGTTCAAAATGTTTTAAACGCATTACACCCGTTTATAAGCAAAACAATATACACGATTTCAATGTAAATGTTAATTTCAATTACGTATGCGTTATTCAGGCTGCCTTGAACAATACCCAATTTAAAAGTTTTAGCTTCTACCTGTATATTTTATAATATTCCGTAAAGTCTTTCTTCTTCCTTTGTAACGCATAAAACGTACACGAAATTTGCTAAGTCGATTAAAAAAATTCTTTTAAAGTTTAGGCAGAGGATAACATTTGAGAAGGACATTTTGACATTCAATAACATTAAAATGCGGTGTTTGCTTCATTTCAAAATACAATTCATTGACTCCATAAGCTGTTATTTTTCTTTGGAAATTAATTCGTTTGTTACATAAATACTTTAATTTTTTAGAACTATTATTAAGACAACAAATTTCCTAAATAATAGGGTAGGTTACAATCTATGACAGTAGATGCAGGAGCTTTGTTGTTTTATCTTTACATTCCATATATATACTGTATTTCAGAAATTAGGATATTTTGAGTGTCTCAAAAGTTCTTATTATCGATTAAATATCGAAAAAATATAATCTGACTCATAATGAATAACATAAGAAGTTCAAATAAAAAATCAATAGCTTCATGATCTATTTATTGTCTCTTAAGTCTAAACATACATTTTTTTCATAGTCATTTTGATTAGCTCTACTAAAACAGCTTTAAAATCTAAGTATGTTCTTAACATATTAGAGATATATTAATATTTGGCTATATATCTATACGAATAAATATAAAGAAATATAAGTATTTAATATAAAATACTTTAAATATTATAAATTGATATCTTCATTATTATATTATTTGGAATAGAATATAATTTTATTAAAATGTATTTATAAAAACAAGGCTAACAATTCTCTGAGAAAGGGGGACTAGGGTCGTACAATATAACTTATCAATGGACTAGAAATATTAAATACATTTAATTTCCAAATGACTGTCAACTATTCAATAAGTTCATACGGTATATTTCAAGCATTTATAACGATAAACTCTGAAGCCTATGTTGCTTTAATTCTATAAATATAAATCCTCTTTCAGATAATTTTATATGACACTTTTATAGTAGTTCAAGAGCCGTTAGTGATAATCCCGATTTCAAATGCAATATAGATTTACTTAGAGTTTTCTGGTCGAGGTGATTGACCCCTCTCAGAATTAGGTGAGCTTCCTCCAGATGCACTTTGGGGACTTCTATCAGATACCTAGAAAAATGTCATTTGTTAAGTACTTATTGTCTAACATCCTTCCTTATTCCTATCCTTCTTTCTTACTCCTTTTTTCAGTTATGAACCTTATTCTAATTGTATTATTGATTATTTTCGAAATTAATGTTTTATGTGTAATATAATGTATATTACTTTAATATGGAAAACATTATAAATAGTATAAATTGCTCAGGAAATGTGTTAAAAGATAAGACGGAAAATAACTTATTTTATATCATCATCATCATCAGCCCATATATTATGTTCCCACTGCTGGGGCACAGGCCTCTTAAGAGGGTTTAGACCATAATCCACCACGATGGCCAAGTGCAGGTTGATAAATGTCGAATTTTTTATTCTCAAACATGCCGATTTCCTCATGATGTTTTCCTTCACTGTTTCGAGCAGTGGTGATGTTATTCACGTGTGCAGATAATTTGAAAAATCTATATATTTCCCACGCACTCGCCTGGTCTCGAACCCCAACTCAGTCAAGTCCGGGGTCCTCCCCACTGAGCCACCACTGATATAACTTCCTATATATATAGGCATATATATAGGAAGTTATATCAGTATCCTATATGTCTAGGTATGTCTTTCCAAATAATTACTATTCACATTTTCTTTTGTAATGCTCTAACAAAGCGTCGTTCTCGCATTAATGACGCCATTATCAAATTAAGAACCTGACTATATAGTTAAGCTTCATGCTTCTTATAACTCATTTCTTATGATAACGATATAAGATTGTTTTTGTATATAAGATTATTTATTATTTTAGTTATTGTAAGTATATAAGATCGTTTTCAATGACGTCAGTATTACCTATATATTTAATAATACTTATAAAATATCTTAGCCGAAATGTACAAGTGTCTATCGATATCACAATACCGTTGCAGTCAAAATAGTCCTCAGAACACTTCTACATGCCTAACGTAGAAGATGTATCAGTAAAATAGATGTTCAGTGTCAATTCTAGTCAGAAATAGTACCTGCAAGCCAGTGTGAAGCATATTCGCGATAGTCTCAACATCCAACGTCGAATCCTGGGCCGATATTTTCTTTATAGCAGACGATACGATGCAGATGTCGCCTCTCAGTTCACTGACTAGAGCGGTTATCTTCTGCGCGTTGCTCAACACCTCCACGCTTTGAGTGTACGGGTTATAGCGGACACCGAAAGGACGCTGAATGCTCTCCGCGAATGCCCTGTTGATTTATTATTTGGAAATAAAAAGTCAACCATAGCTGGTTCTTTAACCACAACATTCACTACATTAGACGTAGTACATGTAGACGAATGCATTGCAATGCATTTGTGTGCCAGTTTGTACAGGATTTACGACTGTATCTTATCATCATTATTATTTTATTCAGACGTAAAAGGGTGTTATGTATTTTATCAAAACAGAATTTATGTTCCAGTACGTATTGTAATATTGTCCCAGTAATATTGTATTAACAGATAATTATTCAAGTAAATAAGTCAGTCTTATAATACCTCATCTTTTCTTTAGCCTCTTCAAAAGAGTCAGTGTAATAGTAAGCGTTTTGATACGCCGTGATGATGCATTCTTCGTTAACCGTGACTTCTGGGTCAAACCTCTTGATCTTATCGGGAGTGGATATCGCATGTTTCAGCTCTGCTACAGAAGAAAGTAGACCAGCACCATATACTCTGAATGTACCGTCGGCTTGACGGCAAAGACCAAATTCCACGGTGAAGAAGTAAAGCTAAAAATTTCAAAATGCATGAAGATTTGGTACTTTCATTGATTACAAAAGCAAGGAATAAATACTTTAATACGAAAAAAATATATCTTGGTTTATCTATAACTATGTGTACATGAGGTCTCAAATGCATTATTAATTAACAAATATTTTACTGTAGCTAATTTGTCGATATCTTCGTCAGAAGCGCCGAGTGATGCCAGACCTAGTTCTTGAGAGAACTGGGCGAAACTAGGATTCGCAAGAAGCGGCATGTGGCCTAGCAGCTCGTGACAGCAATCGCTGTAAAAGAGTATTATAATTAATGTGTAGTTATCTTCAAATCAAATTGAATATTTAAATACAGTCACAATTTTCGAAGCTATATATGTAAATATAAGTAAATGTTAATATTAATTTCAAACTTACGGTTCTGGCGTATAAAAGGGATCCGAAGAATGCCTTATGTATTGCGTGCAATGGAACACGCGGAACGCTAACCCAGAAAGGAAATCTCTGGGAGATAAATATCCAGCGACAGGGCGCAACTGAAACCCTGTCTTGCGCTTCAAAAACGCACTCACGTCTTCCAGCTGAACAGAGTAATTCATTTATATATCAATTTTAAACTTTATGCTAGAACACATTGTATCTGAATCGAATTACAGAAATTTCGAGATCCATTTATTTTAAAACATTTGCACCAGTTATCTGGTGACAATGTACGATGTGTGTGTTCTTATTATTGTGTATGTAATTTAAAATGTATGTAATTATGACTCATCTGAATTAAATAACGTTTTCTTCACTGAAATAAAAAATATAAGGAAATTCATGCATCTGTACAAACTGCACAGAACCAACAATCAAGATTATCTAATATATAAAATTCTCGTGTCACAGTTTTCGTTGCCATACTCCTCCGAAACGGCTTGACCCATTTTGATGAATTTTTTTGTGCTTATCCGGTATCTATGAGAATCGGACAACATCTATTTTTCATACCCCTAAATGATAAGAGTAAGGCAGAACAGCGTTTGCCGGGTGCAGCTAGTATATGTATAATAAAGATTATAAATGTACAAAAACTTAAATGCGTACATCTTAATCTATTGTCAAAGGTAAACAAAAACAAACAGCCTCAAGCTATAACCTGATCTTGGAGCTTTTCACCGAAACCTTGAATCTGTGTAATTAATTCTGCGAGCAAGAGAAAGTGCTCTAGACTGAATAAGACACTGTAAAACAAACTGTATGTCTAACTAATAAAGTCGTTATTGTTTTTGCACTATGTATATGCGCTGATAATATTAAAAACATTTTATACTTATCTAGGTCATGTTTGGTGTTTTCCCAACAAGTATATTATGTTGAAAGTTTGCTCGATATAAAGTCATTTGTAGTTTGGAATGAGTATAACTTTTATCTGTAGGAATGAGATGTATACATTTTTCAATAGCATTTGTACAATTATAAAAATGTTTATATACATTCTTCATCAAAATATGTCGCAGACAGCTTTTGTATTTGAACACAATAATAGAATGGTTTATAAAACGACTTTAAAAAGGAGGAGGGTAACAGTTCGACTTTTTTGTGTTTGTGACGTCACAACTTTATACACGATGAGTTTTTAATGATAATTTATAATTTATTTATTTATTTTCTCATCACAAATGCGTATCTGTACAATATATTGTTAAATCTATTGCTTATAACTAATATTTGTGAGAGACTGGTGCCCGAGATAAGTATAAAATACTTGTGTTACGGGTCACCATCGTTCGCATGCGCAATGATTTTTTTTTTCATTGAAAGCTATTCCTTCCATATGATCTCATTTAAATTTGGTCTAATTCTAACATTTTGAAGGCTGTTTGTTTTTTTGTTCGGTATTATTTACAATACAGTACCTAATTATGATGAGTTTTGCCTTCCTACTACCTGCATTTATGATGCAAAACATGTGCCAAGATGAAAATTATTCCCTCTTGACTATGAGAGTATCACAATAAATCATTCAAGCTATTTATTACAAGCAGACACATCGGCCAATAATTATATTATGTTCTATAAACAATTTCCTCTATATTTGCATTTCGAGAATAGTTGGATAGACAAACGAAAAGAAATACTATCTACGACTAATTTATCTCACCATAACCGAAATATTAGAATTAAATATGATACTCATAGTTGATTAAGCATAAAGCATTTTATTTAATAACAAAACCATTATACATTTTATTAGATTATATTTTTTTTATTATCATATCTAACTAAATTTATTTTACTTTTTCAGTTCATATTGCAATACCTAATTTCAGCCACGGATGAAACTGCTAATTCTACACGAGTGTACATAAGCATTCTTTCAGACATTAAATAGAAATTAATCGCCAGATTAAAAAACTATCTGAAATAGAAACTAAGTATAAAACCAATAACTCTCAACAGAATACAATGTAATCCATCGATTAAATCGACCACATCAAATACATACTCTTTAACATACAGAAAATAACAACCAAACACACCTGAGGTAGATTGTCCTCTCTATAGCCACAGTATTTGACAAGCTGAGGCCAGTTCTGCAAGTATTCCTCACACGCATGCTTTTGATACAGCTTGTGCAGCTCACGAAACACAATACCCCTGTTGATTGAAGGATATTTTAAGGCATGGGAGCGATACATCGAATTACGATGCTGTAGATATCCTTATTGGACCTATAGAGACATTTTATCATAATTTCCTTAGATCCTATTATACCGTAAAGTTGCGATCGAAGAATACTTCTCATTATAAAGTTCTCCTTGATTGACCGCATCTTTGTTTCAGTGATTTAAGCGTAAAATCTAAAAGTGTTTAAGCACTAGGGTACATACTAATAAAACAAAGCTGTATTTAATTGTTTTTGCACTTGTTCTCATAGAAAATTGAATAATTACGTTTGTTAATGAATCATACTGCAGAAACAATACTAGAAAGAGAAAGAATCCACTTTTCTTTTTACTTTGCTATCCTTTCTAGCTAACATCCTCATGCTTTGCGTATGCACATGAATATGATCATTTAATAACGTGTTGCCTTTTTGTATCTAAAATTACTTTCTTATTTAAAGTTACCGTTTATGTTTCGCCATCATTTTTGTTAATTAAACCATATTGTGAATATTTTTGCCCTACATACTATTATGTTATGTATTAGTTTATTAGGAACTAAATAGCAGTTATACCCACAAATACAAATTGACAAAGAGAATATCATAAATCTTACGATAGAGATATAAACTGTTAAGAGGATATAATATAAGATAGAAAACCGTTAAGAGGATATATAATAATGAATATCTTGATGTATCACTCGAAGACACTTCAAAGCTGTTAAACATCAATCGAAAACTGAGCCAAAGCACAAGTTCTAAAATAAGCACCTAACACAGTTTAAACTCCAAGTTGCAAACTCGTCGGAGTAAGTTCTTGCTCCACATCCTTCGAGCTTAAATTAATCTCGGTGTAATTGACACAACAATATAATGTTTAAAAGTTTTTAGTTTCAATAGCGTTGACGGCAAAGCTTTTTGTCGACTTTCCTCTGTTGAAACTGTTTTGCGAACTGGTGGTAAATGTTAAATTGTGTATTTTGATAGTTCTAAAACGCTTCTGGAGGATAATATATTATACTAATATAAAGCATAAGCTTACATGAGTTGGGTGTAAAATGTTTTTTATTTATTGGTTAACAAACGATATTAATTCAGAAACTTGTACAAAAAAAGCTTTTTTAATATTACAATAGGTCAATGGAAGTTGATTTAACATAAAATAAAAATTGAGATGGAAGGGTTTCTATGAATATTAAATGAAATTTGGAAATATTAGGAATGTTTTAATTTTTTTAAAGAGTTCCCTGTGTTCCCTGTTCAATTTAACTTACCAAGTTTTGATTTCCACTTCAGTGTATTGTACACGAGGTATCGGATGTCCACTTGAAAAAAAAACATCGTTTTGAAATAAGCGATTATAATTTACAGTTAAATGCAAAATATAATGCCAATTGTTTGGAGATGACGCTATATGGAGATGAGCTATTTTAATACCAGTTAGATAATATTTTACGTCCAAGTGAGATATAGCATATATCAAGTTTTTTTATACATGGGCGTATCCATATTCCATAGTAAGTGGCGCTTGACTTTTTGTATGTCTAAAGAAAATTGGTCTCTGTATTCAGCAAGCTTTATTTATATTCAATTTAAACGCTCAATTAAAGTAAACTCAAGAAAATTTTGATAAAAAATTAAGTGCATATTCCATTATTGTCAAATTTGATTAAAGATAAACATTTCAGAGCTTAACGTAATGCTTACTCATTATTCATTAACGCAAACTGTTTGAGAGACTTCACTTACTATTTATAGTTGTTTGCTATAGCAGCAAATTGTTCACGACGCTTTCTATAAACGGGGTCTTTGAATCCTGGATGATCAGCGTCTAGCTCAGAACCGTACATTAGAACATTCTGAGCCCGGTCCAGATCAGATATCTTACGAGGGAACCACGGCATTTCACCGAAATCTGCGAAAAAGTTGCCTATATAACTAACGTTTTTTTGTTCGTAATTAACGTAGGACACCTTGTGAGAAATCAATTTTTTTTTATGTCATAGCGGGCAACTGAGCTGGTGGTTCGCCGGATGGTAAGCGATCACCACAGCCCATAAACATTCGCTAAAGTTGGTACCTCTGCAAAAGCGCTGCCCGCTTTTATGGGGTAAGGGAAAAGGAAAGGATTAACGACTGGAAAGAAGGAATGGACTAGGATGGGGGAGGAAAAGGAAACGGGCCTCCGGCTCCCCCACTCATCGGACGAAACACAGTGGCATGCCACTATTTCACGCCGGTTTTCTGTGAGGGTGTGGTACTTCCCCGGTGCGAGCTGACCCAATTCGTGCGCAAGCGTGCTCGACTCCCACATACGAAAATACCACCACTAACTAAATAATACCACCACTAGCTTCTTCCTTAGTTTTTCGTTATCACGGGACAGTTGTCCAAATACAGCTTTTTATCAGTGGTTTTTTGCCATGTTTGATGAAAATCGGCCAAACACGGCGGCCACCAGATAATGTTGGTATAACTATTCCCAACTCCCTCAATATGGTGTGTCTATATTATTATAATAGTTACTTATATTTTAATATGAAAGGGGATGACTCGCAAAATATCAAACTACTATAAAACACTGCCCAATTTTAAATTCAATATGACCATAATCATTATGTTTTTCCTTTTAATAATTAATTCTATATAAAGCTTTTCCCAAAAGAAATTCATACCAAAACTAGCAGCAGCCGACAATGGCGTTGGTGGTGGGAACTCATCCCCAGTATTTGTGGCAACCAGCTCGAAATCTTGAACTTCCCGTTTTAGCATTCTTTTCAACTGCTCCATTAGCCTTGGATCACACTCCACGTCAACCAGAATGTCAGACTAAGATCAGAGATATAATATAAAGGGATTGTATTGTGACGGAGGATAATCAAATTAACATTTCGCACTTTGACCGGAATGAAATGAGTTGCTATCTCATTCTTTTATCATGATTGTTTGAACTATTGAAAAGTATAAGATATTTGCAAATTGTATCGCACAAATTACGTTTATTTTCAGATAAGGAGAAAATTAATTACGTGTTGAAAACAAGATTATGTGAAAAAACATTCAACTACCCACAAAAAATATGAACTTTATGAAATAAAAGTTGATCCTTTACACAGGCATTTTACAAGACTTACAGTAAACGGCGTGGCATTACATTATTAAAAAATGGGTAAATAAAATCCACATTCATTAAATTGGTAAAACACATTAAGTTTATGAAACGATTTAACTTTACACTTATATACGCTTTGCGCTTGTATCTTAAGAGGGCGTTAAATATTTTCGCCATTGTTTTAAGTCGAATAAAGAAAAGTTTTACAGTACTCTTTTATAAAATATTTTCCTCTGTCGGTATTTAAATAATGGAAGCATATTTTGCTCAACAAATTACAATGAAATCGCCGAATATCGGTCGCTCTTGTTAGTACATTAAATAGTTGCTTATATCACGAGAATGTGATCAGAGAACATTTGTATTTCTTCTGTTTGGCAATATTTTACGGTTTTAATAATAACAATATTTGCCTTTCAGAACAAAATTAAATCAAGATTTTAAATAAAAAAATTCAAATAATATTCGCTGTCTTAATGCTTTTTTTTTAAATTTGCCAGTATTATTAATAGAACCATGAAGGTTGACCATTGAAATAATTGGTTCTAAAAAAGCAAACAGCACAGATTATTGTCTATTCAAAGAGTGTGTGTATAGACGATAACTGGATAAAATCGCAGACAGCATAGCATTATTAGGTACATCATGAACTTACAGCGGACATTTCGGTTGCAGATTTCCTCGATTCAATATGAAGTACATTGATTCCAAGGTCTTGGAATACCGTCAGCACCCGCACCAGGCCACCAACTTGATTCTTAATAGTGAACATTACGGAAATTCTCTCGCCCTCTTGCTGGTCGTGGGTTTGCGGCCGCATCTCCCCAAGCTTCGGATGATGGGGCGCTTCCTTTTTGACTTCCCAATCCGAGCCATTTCTATACAACCACAAGCCAAGTAGACCTTTGCCCGATCCACTCATTTTAAATCAAAGGAGGATGATTTAAATTACTGGACACTACTGAGCTGTTTTGGTGGGGCCTTAAGAGGTTTGATAGGTAAGGGTGACTGTGATATACTGCGGCGTGTCTTGTCCTGTGCGCTCTTTATAAAGAGATGAGGCGCGGGAGCTGAACAGGAGGGTGGGTATATTTGATTGGCTGAATCAAGTGTTCACTGTAACTTGGAAAATCTTTTCACACCGTTAAGTCACGGACACACTTCGCTTGTTATTTTTCGGAGATATTTACAAATTTCTGGAACGTGTACAATCTTAAGGTTTGGTTTTTTGATTTCCATGATTGTTTCACGACACGTGATTTCTAAAATGTTTAATAATCATGTATGATTTATGTCGTTAATTTAAATATAGATATCTAGAAAATACTAGTTATTACATTTAGTTTGTTGAATGTTGATTATTCATAGTTCGTCTATTAGTCTGTTATCACATAGCGTTTGATTGAATATAAATATAGCCCAAAAAATTATAAAGTAAGAACGAAACCATACAACTTTAATTGTACACGTAAAACACCACCTTACATTCTAATGCTCTATAGCAACTTAAAACGCCTGTTGGATTATTAAAATAAACATTGATATTCATATTTTTGCTAAGAATTTTATTTCAGGCATCATAAATTTTTTACTAAAAGTTGTCTAGTATGTTCTAGGGCTATTAACACACACAGATGCAACCACCCCCTTTCGGACTAGTCTCCGATAACGGTGGGCTTGCTGTATTTATTACCATTGTTTAGCGGAAAGAGGATTCGCTGTCATTCATTATCAAATAGCCCTGCGTATACCTACCTACGTGCTGATACATTATTTGTTCCTTGAACTACATTATAATATAAATGATATTGTTGTATTTTAAGGATACTTTTTATTATTTCATTGTAACATAATGAAGACTTTTATTAAAATATAACATATCATCTATCACCATCACCTATTAATTTAAAAATATTCGAAGCATTTTGTGTAGTTGTGGTCTCAATATAGCAAATAGATTGATATATAAATAGAATAATTAGTTGCATATTTTTATAAACCTTTAAAGCATTACCCATATTTAATATACATACATATGTATATAACCAAAAATGAAAAAAAAAAAATCGCATTATGTACTTAAAATTTTATTTTACATGCAATCAATTTAAATCGTTCACAACATAAAAATGACAAATCTCTTTCATTGTCATCTCTGCCAAACATTTAAATATAGAATGCAATATTTTCCATAAAATATTAACGATCGTTTTATTTGCAGAGCTGTTTTATGCATCAAAGTGAAAGTCCTCTAACAATTTTAACCGAAGAGTTCAGACAACCCACATGTAACGTATGACTATGATAATCCTTTCATGTCATCCACAGATAATACTGGTTTCAGTTACAGTTCGTTAGCGTTGATTGCTGAAACATGTAATTTGTATGGTCCATATTTTATTTTACAAACACAATGTTAATCTTTGTAAACGTAGTAGGAATCGTGATGAAATTGTTGTATAGCTATCATGCTTTATGTTTTTTTTATATTTTCCTATTGCTGCATTTCTCAAATTACATGCTATTGTATAAAATATGTCTTATGTGTGTTATCGAGGGATAAGTACTTGGTGATCAAAAGAAGTTATCTATTTTTCTTGTTTAGTCCATACTGAAGTATGTTCTTAAAATATAAGAGTAAACTATTAATTTTGATAATGGTCCGTATAATACTTTGACCAAAAATTAACAATTAACTTTTACCCATTCGTAGAATGGAAATTCCACATATAGCACAAGCGAAGCCTTGAGCGAAGAGCTTGTCAATTTCGTTGTAATGTGTCTTGAATAAATATTTACGGTAGAAATTAAGTAAGGAGGTATACAACACTACCTAATTCAGTATGATGTATTAAATATGACAAAGTTATAGATATATTATTATATATTCAGCATTCCCACATAATAATATATTAGATATCGGGTACATCCCGCGCTTAATTACGCAAGTTCCGATTATAAAAGGCACATACAGTTCCTATAATCTCCTAATGTACAAATGGGAAATAAGTTAAATTTTTTTTTCAAAACATTTGTTCTTGTTATAAATGTTTCAATAATTTCAGATTCAGTTACGATACCAAATAATTATTATGAGTTTAGTCAATACTTATTTTATTCTGCAGCCCATGGCTTATATTCCTAATGAAATGAAACAATCATTAGTTACGATAATCTCAAGAAAATGAGATATAGGAAAATACAGTACTGTATATCAAAATACTCGAGTTATCTCCTATGCCTACACTTTCAAACCCACGTCATACAATGTTTGTCACAAAGCAATGATTATATCGGAGTATTATAACAATATCCTTCGGGGAAAAAGTGATAACTAATTGTATACAGAAATAGAAACACGATAAAACATTTCATTCGCAGAGCGGAGCTTTTAATTTGATTCCCTAAGAGACGTAGCGTTTATTCGATTTCTAGTTATTCAGAGCTTGTTAGATCTGATTTCTTTAATCATCGCTTATTGTGATTTCAATATTCATGGAAATATATATTTTGGTAATCGAAATTTATATTTAATATAAATTGTTTTCAATATCTCATCGTTATTTTATTCGCTACACTTCTTGGTAATTTCATGACCTCGATAGTCGCAAACAAAATTAATTTACATCTAGCTTTCCGCCCATGATTTCCCTCGCGTAGATCACAGTTTTTTTTTACTTCGTGCATTTCCGAAGAGGCCGTATAATATTTTTTTACGATTGTATATGCGTGTATCTCGTCAACTATTAATTTTTGAATGAGAAATTTTGAAAGAATAGAAAAAATTTGATCACGAGGCGGGATTCGAACCCGCGTTTTTTGACTAACCGTTGCAACGGTGGATAAGTTAAGAGTAACTTATCCACCGTTGCAACGCGTTGGGATAGAGATCCCAACGCGGTAACCTTTTGTAGCAAAGATTTATTGGTGCAATAATGTGAACTGATAAAACTGATAATTAAATATAATAACATTTAGAAACTAGTAAAAGTATATCTTATAATGACTGTAATGAAGAATGAAGGGCTCCCTTACAATTTTTTATTTTATCATAAAAAATATATGTCTTGTGGCATAACAAATGACACGCTGTACATTTTCTTTATAGACTTGCGTAGCTTAGTTAAATAGTCCAAAGACAAATAATTCTTTTTAAACCCTGTCCAAGCTTTACCACAGAATCGTATAAAAATTTCATTACTCGTGAAGTATTCTTTCATCCCATAGACCGAGAGAGGCGCACGTCTAAGAGTACTGTCAACACTTCAGGTCAGTATCCCGACAAACACTTGAAACTGGCTTTGAATTAAAAAGGATTTATGTTATAATTACATCATTCGTTTGAGCTCATTTGGTTTATTTAGTTGAGGGAAGTACTATTAAATTTTTTGAAAGGACTGCTTCCCTTTTATAGATTAATGTTGTTTTATTAAATAATGTATAAAGAAGTATTGCTTTAAATTAAACAAGGTGATAGATTAGAAATTTTGAAAGAGTAAATCATGATATAGAATAGAGAAATTTGATCACGAGGCGGTTTCGAACCCGTGTCTTTATGCCAAACCGTAGCAACGCCCAGCCTCTCGCCCACCCGTGATCCCATCTCAGAAATAGAATTTGTTCTACTCCTTCGGTTTTATGTGCCTAAGGGACACCCCACCTCGTGACCCAAAAAGAAAAATTAAGGTGTAGATATTATAAGAGAGATTTATGTAATAATTGCTAGTAGGTATTTATTAATAATTCATTATAGCATCCATTTACATTGTCAACTGTTATGTATGTTATTTTAATTATTGATTTTAGGGGATAACATTCCCACACTGGAATTAGTACTGCTTTAATACATCAGGGTAACGCCCTCGTGATTTAATGAATATTATTTGTAACTAATAGGTATTATAGCTACCTAGCTAACACAATATGCCAAAATGTAATTTGATTCGTCATCTGCTAGAAAATATGAAAACTGTAAAGTTTTTAATTTTTTTATGTATCAATTAATCAAAAGAAAAAATCATCTATATTTAAGGTAGCCTGACTGGATGATAGCGTCAATGATAGCCTATTAAACACTTTAATAATAAATAACTAAAAGTGTCCGGTAGTTAATCCATTTTAGTCCTTTAATCAATATGCCTTTGTGATACACTGGCTAAATATCCTTTTGGTACCTTTTGCTTACTTGATTGTCTATGTATATTGTTATATTGTTTAAGATATATTAGATGTACGAGATTCAAGAAAAGCTTATTTCATCGCGTAGAATTAAAGAACCTTTCGTGAGTTCGCTATGGCCTTATAATATAAGTTCACACAATTTCAGTTCAGAATTTAATTGATCAAAGCGACATCTGCCTTGAGATGAGTGAACTCAGATTCCACCTACGAAACAGTTAAAATTACATGGCGCCATCTTTCTAATAAATAAGTACTAATATTAAGAAACACCTCGCATTTGAATATGTCTTTTATTTAAGTGACATCTACTGAATAGTAAAATTTAACGCACAAAATCTTTTAGTGAAACTTCGCTTTTCGTACGGCATAAGTTTCTTTATTAAACTCTACAGAGATTGATTGTGTTTGTACTAGATTGAGCCCTTAGAAATTGCTTTTAAAATCATAGTTGAACGATTAAAGACTCGTTTCACTCCTTATGTAGATGAATTAATATTGGAATAGTTTTATATAATCTAAAAAAAAATGTGCATTATAATATGATACGTATGCCAGTATAAAAAAATCTAAATTTACCCGTGAATCTAAACTTAACAAACATTTTCTCTTTTTTTTCTGTTTTTTAATGCATTGAATTCTTTACTTTATATGCATACTAGCTACGCCTCGCGGTTTCACCCGCGTAAGTCCGTATCTCGTAGGAATATCGGGATAAAAAGTTGCCTATATGTTATTCCAGTTGTCCAGCTATCTACGAATCAAATTTCATGGCAATCGGTTCAGTAGTTTGTGCGTGAAAGAGCAACAAACACACACACATCCTTACAAACTTTCGCATTTATAATATTAGTAGGATACTTTGGCCTTAAGAATACGTCTTGTTTAGTGAGCTCAACTGTAAACTAAGGGTAACCCGTTACAAACTAATTCTATGATTGCACTTCCCATAAAGCGGGTCCACACGGCACACACTAAGTGTGCACAAATATGCTTGAAACAACATGATTGCATAAATTGTGTACGTGTGTACGTTAAAATTGAGCTAGTTATACTAATTTGTATTTCGCATACAGTATTACGTTATCTGTGATTTAACATCAAAACTGCAGTAAAGTGTGTGGATAAATGTTCAAATTTCTTTAGGATATAATGAATGATTTACGTTATTATTCTAAGCAGTTCATATTTGAATTAATAATATTTTCTATGACATTTGAAAATTTCAGTCGAAATAATGTTTTCGTCTTTTTTCTTTAATTACCGATTTACTGATAATGTAGTTTCTGCTAATATATACTAATATTATAAAACTGAAGAAATTCTTTGTTTTTAACGCACTAATCCCGGAAAAACTACTGGTCCGATTTGAAAAATTCTTTCAGTATTAGATAGCCCATTTATTGAGGAATGCTATAAGCTATATATGTACCACGGGCGAAGCCGGGGCGGACCGCACGTATGTTAATAAATGTCTATGTATATTCTTTCCATTGTATTACATTAACATTTCAAAAGTACATTACTCCGCGGCAGCCAGCGTTCATTTGATTTACAAAAGGCGTGTAACGTAGCGTAGAGGTTGCGAATCGTACAGAATTTTCTTTGCGCAAACTTTTGCGCAGCATAAGTTTACTTTTTGTGTAATGTGGACCCGCTATGACATATAGCGTTTAATTAATAACGTTTGCATAATATATTTATTTATTAAGATACCATGTTTTAAACCATTTTTGAAACGTCACGTGATAAAACTTAATTTAGGGGTGTCTTTTATAACAACTAAGGATGAAAAATGATTTGGATATGGGGTATATCGCAGAGGTGTTTTAGTTTTATTTAAAATATTAAATTCATTAACATTAATTACGTTATTTCAGTTCAGTTAAAATGATCCTGGATTATAAAATTAGCACAAAATTAAGAAATTTCAACTCTTAAAATGAGGTGTAAAAATAGATTTTATTTGTTTTTTAGGTAGGGAACTTCGTTCCAAATTTGTAGGAAAGTTTTATTTTTAAATCGAGAAACTAGAACACAGTTTCAAACCAGCAGATAATGCTGCCCAAAATAAACCAGTCTATTTATAAATTTGTCATCAAGTTCGGGTTAACCCGCTGATTCATAACAAAGGTCCATAAAGACCCCTATATTATCAAGACCAAAATGAAGGGTTAACATGCGCGCGCAATAGCCGGAGTCATGCGCAGTGCTAACCTACCCTTGGCATTAGGGTCGATACAGGGTCTAGAATAGGTTTCGCGCATGCGACTCCCTCTATGTCGGACAATCAGGTGTAGCGATATGGCCGACAGCGAGTTTGAAGAATTTCGCCGTGTATTTGACAAATTACCACAACACATTAAGGCCCCGACGCCTTTTTACTCGTAAGTTTACGCTCACATATAAATCACCGGCCACCTCGCTGCCTTTTTCGAACTCGCCGCGACATTGTCTCGAATGACTCCATATTTTCCACCTAGTGTTCAAGGACTGAAGTGATGTTTTGTTTTAGATTAGTGCCAAATGTCGGATTTGAAGATGAATCGCCCTCTTCAAAGAGCGAGGAATCACCTGAAGAAGAGAAAGTGTGTGTGGGAGACACGGATGGGATAAAGGCGAGCTCAGATGCATCGCCTGTCGCTCAATCTGATGTAACAGATGCACAACGCAGCCCCCGACATCAAACATTCACAATCGGTGAAAGAAGGCGAAGAAAACTGCCCGAAATACCGAAGAATAGGAAACGTAAGTAAATTGATGTTATCAACGACAATTTTTGGCATAAAATCGAAGCTAGCGATTAAGTTTTAGCACCTGCGCTCTAGCAATTGTATTTTATTATTTATGGCATCTATGTTTCATATAATCGCAACGCAATGTCTTTTAAATATATGTTTTGGAGATGATAGAGATATGACTAGACAATTTGGGAGCAAAAAATATGATTTTTGATAGTCAAAAAAAAAAAATGTTTAAAAAAATAATGACATGTATAGATAGATGCATAGACAAGATAAAATTTATTGCCAGTACCAAAATTTCATATAGGGATAGGCAAAATCAATACATGCAATGGCCAGTAATGACCGACCCGTCGCGATGCACTTATATGTGGGACGCCTATAAGGATCTTTATCCTTATTTTACAAGAATAGTAATGTGAACGCATTGAACTTATGATATAAAAGGACAGTATGGACAGTATACAGTGTTTGTGTAATAACATTAACGGTATTAACAATCTTCATCAAAACACTTCAGAATTTTTTCAAAATGGATTCCCATATAGCTCAACTTCTCATGCTTCAGGTAGGCTGCAGTTTGTATTAAGGAGTTATTAAATTGCTTAACGAGGCTTGAAAAGCAACACAGTAATATATTATGTAAAGATAATTATGCAGTTCTTAATCTATTATGCAATAATCTATCTGACTTGAAGGCTAACACTTCATCTCCTATAAGATGCCCATCGCGATGAGTTATCGATAGCCATCTGATTGCAAATAAATAGCCTAGATTACGCATTGTTTTGTTTTGTTCAATATTCCAGTTATGTGAGTAATTTTGGAGAGATATTTAGAATTATCAACAAGTCATTATATTTTGTGTAAGTTGGTTTCTTGCATAAGAAATCTAAAAAGATTGTGTCTAGGATAGTAAGAAACATATTATGAAAAGTGTGGACTTTAGATAGATATTCTGGAATTCATTGGCTCTGAGTAAATGCCCTATAAGGTCTGCTTTAATTAAAAATCAATGCAATTGAAATCGTCCAACCTGAAGTTTGATTTGCATACAACTTCCGACATTAAATTTGCAGTTTGATATGCGCCATTTTGCTTCCGATGTAATATCGATTCACGCCCACTTGTTGAATGTTCTGGGAGCGTTATCATAGCAGATTGATATCTCATCTTCGTAGTGTCTCTCGTTTATATAAGACGTTCGATAGTTATTCCAATATTTGTTAGTACTGTTTTGGAGCCATTATTGTTACAAGTTTAGATTTTCTTATCAAAATGTTGATCATGGTGGTGCCATTTTGTTTTGTGAAGCTACGCAACTAAAGATATGATGCAAAAGGGTATGACTTAATAAATTACTTAGATCTAACAGTAAATCTTAATGAAATCATTACTATTTCAAAAATAACACGAAGAACTCACAAATATGACAAAGAATTAGTACATATAACTTAATCAATGGATAACAGATTGCAAAAAAAACAATATTTCACATTGTCCCTTGTCCAGTGCATTTCTTGATAATATTTTGATTTTTCAGCGAACATAGTGCCAGGTAACCAACCGGCTTCGCTTGCTGACGAACTGGGAGCATTAACTGGTCTTCTTGTACGACCAGGGTGCCAAGGGCGTCCCCTGCTGGTGCTCAAGTGTGGCTATCTCTTGGATGAAGACTCCAGTCCTGATTCCGAAAGACTACAGAGTCTCGGCGATGTGGACAGCGGGCACAGTACAGCTCATTCACCCATTGACACGGGACCAAAGAGCCTGTCGCCGACGCCGTTACAACAAAACGGTAAGTACTGGAAGTTTCTTTCACAGAAGCAGAGAATCTTTCAGAATTCATCTTACTGCGGGACTTTTACAATCCCTTCGAATGAAAATCAAGATGCAAATTACTCGGATAACATTTTCACTTGAAGTCATAAGGAATTCTAACATTTAAAAATTTGATAATTATAGAGATAATGTACAAACATAAAACATCATAGCATACGAACAAGCAAACATAATAAGCTGCAAACATAGGAGTATCATAATGCCCAGAATTTACATTCATACAAAAACATATGGACACAGAAATAAAAAAATTATATAACCTTACAAACAAGCTTGCTTACAAATAAACGATGTACAAGCATGCTATTGTTTATTCATTACATTTACATGTACTGAGTTACATAATCATACAACAATGTTATTATAAACATAATATTCTAGTTTTTCCCTGCACCATAAAGCATCTACTCGTAAATAGCAGGAATGCAATGATACAACGGTACACTTATACACGCATAGATTTAATGTAAGAGTCGAGTACGCTTTTCGCGAATTGGCCAGCTCGCTCCGGGGAAGTACCAAATCCCCACAGAGGACCGATGTAAAATAGAAGCATGCTAGTGTTACGTACGGCAAGTGGGCGAGCCGGAGATCCGTTTCCTTTACCGCTTCCCAGTCCATTTCTTCTTTTCAGTCGTCTACGCTTTTCTTATCCCTTTAAAATATGGCAGGGTATTCGAAGAGGCTTACTTCTACGAATATCCAAGGGTGGTGGTGATCGCTTACCATTAGGCAAACCACCAAAGCAGTTGCTCCCTATGATATTAGGGAAAATAGAAAAATTAAAGTACAAATAAGTAACCTTTTATGTAATGGTAGGTGCTACCTCGTATATTCCGTGCTATACTCATTTAATTTTTCATAGGATGCATAAAAATTTGCTAGATTAAAATTGTGGTATCTTTCGGATATTATTATATCATTCGGGTTTCCGTTTCTTGTACTCATGAAATAAACATTCTCACAGTCTTGGTCCGAAAAAAAAACTCAACATAAAATACTCACAACCGAAGTATTAATTGACTTAATCATTCTAAGTGATTAACTTGGTGTCATAAAGCGATTGGAGAAATCGTAGTTGTGTAATTACTGTCACCGGCAGTAATATGAAATAGTAAATCCATCAGCATTTGGAGGTGAAGTACTAATAACAGCGGTTATTTACATATCCAGGTTGGTATTTCTCATATTTTGACAACATCACTTTCAACTTCAAGATCTATTAACGTAACGATCACCAGTATTGCCAGCGAATAATAAAAAAATTCGCTTTTCCTTAAACACAAAAACAGGGATGATCAATTTCAACTCTTGTTCATCAAAATTTAAATTTAAATGAAAAACCAAACCGAGTCTATAACCAGCACTATAATGGACAGAATAAATGAAAAATTACAACCAATACTAGAAAAAAACAGAAATTTAAAGATACAGGAGCAAAACTTGGAAAATAAAATTGAATATTCGGAAATAGACAAGAAAAGCGACAACATAATAATATATGGATTGAAAGAATCAACAAAAGAACTTATCAATTATATGAATCAAAAATTCCAAGAAGAATTAAATATTACCCTGGGAGATTATGACATCAACAAAATATATAGCGTTGGAAAAACAACAAACAAAGAAGAGCCGAGACCAGTGCACCTTTATTTTACTAATGGTTGGAAGAAGAGTGATGTATTTTAGAGAGAACACCGAACGTGTTATATAGGTAATATGTAACAGAAGATTACTCGAAAGAAACTCTAAAACAAAGGAAGGCTTTGATACTGAAACTAAAAAAAGAGCATAACAAAGCAAACATTGCCTTTTTAAGATACGACGTAATTATAATTAAAGAGAATTCAACTTCTAACGTAAAAAGAAAACGGGAGACATCGGCCTCTCCATACGCAAACTCTCATCCGAAAAAGCAACAGATAACGTCATTCTCATCCAAGAACAACAGAACTAAAGCATTTGAATTGATGAGATGTCGATTTAATTGTCTTATCATACACCCGTCACGAAAAGAACAATAACAACTAATAATCGACGAACGGAGAAAAAAACAAATAATGGATTAAAGTATACAACAAAAATAAACCTCGCACAAGCTGAAACTGGTTCTCGTGCAGGAAATTGACCAAGATGTCATTTATAGAAAAATTATCGATATACATATAGCAAATTTTATTACCAGATTACTTAGGACACCGGAGAGACTTCAAGAGCTTGAAATGACCTGACAGAATTAAAATGAGATATAATTGGAACAAGCGAAATGAGAAATGAAGAGAACAATAAATGACTATGGAAAGTACATTGTACACTACATAGGCGAGACACCGGGACTGTACAGAAAAGGCTTCTTAATAAAAGATAAACTAACTGAAAGGTTTATTGAAATTAAAGGCGTAACTGAAAGGATAGCTATAATTAATATAATACTGCCTGTCAACAAAGAAGAATGCTCTATCATCCAAGCATATTTACCATCAGAATCGAGTAATACACAAGATATGCAAGAATAGATAAAATGTACTTCGACTTACAGGAAACGATTCAAAATGCTCATAAATAGATCATAGTGATGGGAGACTTTAATGGGTAGATCGGAATATGTGACAACCCAGGTGAAGAATACATAATAGGCAAACATGGTAAAAGAACAAAGAATGGCGCAAGGCTTGTTTAATTTGCACTACAAAATAAACCAAGGATTCTTAATAGCTTCTTTAAGAAAAAGGAAACAAAGAAATAGACATGGATCTACCCAAATCGTGCCTATAGAAACGAAATAGATTTTATTTTGTCCAATAACACCAAAACGTTTAAACACGTCTCTGTTGTACAGAACCCGAATTTCAATTCACATTACAAAATGGTTTGTGCTACATTGACAGGTAAGCTTGATGTGTACTGAAAATTGTGGCATGCTAAAAAGCAACTTAAAAATGTTGGTAGGAATATTCAGAGAAAAACACCACACCTGTTAAAGAAAACTATGGACAGATTTTAAACGTTCTTAAAACAGTAACTCGAAAGCTACTTGAAGAAAGGAGAAAACTGTTACAATCAAAGAAAAGCAACCGAGAAGAAAGAATCAAGATAAGAGAAGTTAATAAAAATACAAACAAAATCATTAGAAGGGATAGTAAAATCAAAAGAATAAAAAACATACAATGGAAAGAGCTGAGATAATTAAGGTGGCACACACATACGGAATATTATAGAAAATTATTTCAAAGCAAGAGCAAGCACTGGAACAATATACATTCATTTCTGAACCTATAACAAAAAAAAAATTAGAAGAAGGAACTGCAAAAGCTATAAACACACAAAAAGCAGACAGAACACCCGGATCCGATTAATTACTTCCATTTTGACAGATTTATTTAATTAAATTATTGAAACCGAAAGCATTCCACAAGACTGGACTAAATCAACAATCACTCTGCTACACAAGAAAGAAGATACTGAGGAAATTCGGAAACTACCGCACGATCAGTTTAATGTTCAACGTTTGCATTCTTTTCAAAAACTATTTTGTCCAGAATTGCCACAGTACTCGACGAAAATCATACAATTGAAGAAGCAGTCTATAATAAGGCTTTTGACTCCCTGGAATAAAGATACAACTGGGAAGCTTTACGATGTCAAAATATACAGGACGGATATATAAGAATCTGAAAGAATATATACTCCAAAAGTACAGCACAAGTCATATTGGAAAATACAGGCGAGGAATTCTATATAGAGCGAGGGGTTCGATCCTATCTCACCTAAATTATTCTCGGTTGTTTTTGAGATGATAATTAGGATCCTGGAATGAAAAGAGCAAGGGCTCAATAAAAACGCAGAATCTAAGTCATCTACGTTTTGCATATGATCTAATACTGTTCTCCAAATGTCCTAGATCATTACAACAAATGCTACAACAGCTAGCAGACCAGAGTGCAGTAGCAGATCTAACAATGAACATCACGAAATCAAAAATGATGACCAATTCCTCAGAGACACAAAAGATCACATCATTATCATCAGAGTAAACGTGCAGGAAGTACAATACGTGGATTAATATATTAACTTGGGACAGTTAGTATCGCCCATTAACACCATGCATACGGAAGTCGATAGGAGCATAGCTAATACATGGAGTACTGGTCACTAAACGAAGTTATGAAGGAAACGGGTAGGCTAAGAGGAAAAAGTGAACATAAAGTACATTCTTCCATGTTTAAAAGAGAAGAAGAAATTCGATTGCTGAAGCGGTATTAGGGGTGACCGAAAGGTACGATACGGCTGTCAAAGTTGGGCATTAACAGAAATTTTAAAAAATAAAATTAACGTCTGCTAAAATAGTATACATAGGAGTCAAGAGAAAAGATAAAGTTAAATTATCAGAAATTAAAAACAAAACATAATTCACACAGGCAAATTTATTATATCCAACACTGAAATGGCGATGGACAGGACACATGCTAAGGGTACTTATTACATATATGGAAGCCTAAAATAATGACAAAATACAATTGCGCATAGGGCTTTGTTAATAAGATATATCGTATAAGCAAACAAACAAAAACACTTTATTGTGCACCAAATGATAATAAAAGTAACAAAAAATATATACATTACTAGCAAACCCCGCGAACTCCGTTTCGCCACCAGATGGCTTCGTTTTTCCCGCTTTTCTGTTGAAATTTTTCCGGAATTTTCTTTGCTATAAACCTCACGACGCCCGAGACCTTTCCAACGAATGCAAAACCGTGGAAATTGGTTCGTGCGTTTTGGAGTTATAGCGTCAGGAAGGAAAACCCGACTTAATTTTATATAGTAGATATCGTTAACATTCACGAGCACAACAGGCGGTCTTATCGCTAAAGCAGCGATCTCTTCCACAACCTGGTGGTCAAGGAGAAGCTGTGGAAAATATAAATATAATATGGGCAATAGGTGCGATTACAAAATTTAAATACATATATATAATAGATATACATAAAAACATACAAAAATAGAAGTAAAAATTACATAATCATAGAAATACATACATATTTACCTACATACATACATAAATAAGACATATGTAAAAAAAAACAGTAATAATTTAACGTTTAAACATCCTGCTAAAATACCAGTGAATAAGCTGTATAGAAGCTAGCGTACAGGTGTACAAGCTTTTAAACTAAGGCTCTAGACATACAATTATGTACTGTAAATACATATTATGCTAGAAACTGCAGTTATGAGTATACCCAATACACTCTTGAAAGTATGGAATCACAAGGACATGCAAAACCTCCAGGTAATCATGCCATGAATAACTATGCAACCAACGTGAATGTGTAGGCATTTAAACATACAGAAACTCTTCTAGAATACAAGTTTATTTAGAATGTTTTAAATCATGTAGAAGATAGGTATATAGTGAGTTACTATTTGCGATACTATGTAGTGGGAAGGTAGTTTATATTATCCACCCTAGATCTTTAGACTTGGCTGGTAACAATTTTGAATAGATGAGTGGGTAGCGCTTATAGAAATTATATTCATTTATTTTCCTCTTTTAGTGGTTTGAACAATGTTTTTATATTCACAGTTATATTCACTATCGATGTGGATTACTGCCACGATTTACCGTAAAATAATTGACTACACGTAATAAAATAGCGTTACATTTTTACCCCCCCGCTACACCGCGGAGCATTCTGTCCGCGCCACATAGCTTTTCATGTATTGATTAATTGCTTTCGTAGTCTCCTGAATTCCTTTTCAGCAGTTATTTTTTAACCTGGCTTTAGACGAATCGTTTGCATGATGACTATCGATTTAGACGGTATTTATCTAGGATTGGCTGGCTATGCTTGGATGAGTTGATCAGCATTCAAGAGTTTCCTAGCCGGAAGCCAACCCTGGGTGCAGCAGAAATGTTACGACGAAATTTATAACAGTACACATTACTGTTAAATTTTATTACAAAATTTCGTCGTAACTCTTACTCCATTATCAGATCAGTTCGATAATAGCAGATTTTGCATTTAGCTAAACATGAGCTTAATCGGAAACCAAGTAGTGTGTTAAAATTTACTTCTAATATTTAATTTTACTGTGAAATAGTTGGTTTTTCCTCGATTTTGTTAGTTTCCCTCATAGGTAAAATAGGACCACCAGCAGAGTATACTCTTTCAAACTATCTAAAAATGTCTTAAATCGGTTCAAAATCGGCGAAAATGTCGCCTAACATTAAAAAATATACATTCAGAGGAATATAGAACCTCCTCGTTATCGTTTTAGAAAGTCGATTAGAAAAAAATCTGTACAATGTCCTCTTGAAATTGTCGTTTAACATTATAAAGTGCTACAGGAATACTTAGTCAAAAACAAATTAAATCAATTCCTTCGTTTGGAGTCTTACTACCAGAAGGAGTGGCAAAAGATTGAATTATTTCATGTTTTTAGAAATTTCGAGGGACTTTTACTCCTCACAAAATAACAGCACGTAGAGGAAAAATTCCTCTACGTGCTGTTAGCGTATTAGCCATTCATAACACCACAGCCTACAAATAAAGTAATTACAAAGATAATTATGCTTTACATAGCTTCAAATGTGATATCAGTAACTCATAGTTATTCATTATTCAAAACAATTCATCAAATAGGCAGTTGTTAAAAAAAATTGTTAATAGATTATTCGCTATCTTCATGTTTCACGAAAGACTGCCCGAATTGCCTGTATAGCTTATTGCCACAGAGTGCTTGTTTCATCAGGAAACATAGCAAGAATACAATTAGGACAAATTCAATTTTCATTTTTTTTGTGACATTACAAATTAGTTTGTTTGAGTCAAACGGTGATTAATAAATTTAGAGATTACAATATTCAAAAAGGTATTTACAAACCTCATTATTGTGGGCACCTTTATGATTTCGACGATAGAACGTAATTCCCTTTAAAATTTTACTTTTCCTCCTTAAGAATAACGACTTCTTCTTAGTATGAACATCACCAGATTCAATTAAAGAAAAGCCCATAATTATCATTTATATAATAAAGGTTCAACTTTACTACCACTCCAAAAATGATTTTCTAAATCATTTGATATAATTTTTTCCGAAGAAAAGGTCAGTAAGTGGTGTTATGGTAAGTACATTTGCGTTAGGAGAAAAAAATCTCTGAGATCTGAAGATTGTTATAGGAAAACGCCCTTGTAGCATGCTATCCATGCTTGGAGACTTAATCAGTCTGACATACGATGTGATTATAAGATTGGCATTGATTGAGTAAGAAAGAAGAACTGTTAGGTAAATAATGGGTGGAATTAAGAGGTAGGAGGTGAAGATTAGGAGTCAAAAATAACAAGTAATTTATGAAGTCATCAATAATTATGGTATGGTACGAAGGATAAAAAATTACTAGAAAGTCGTTTATTAAAGTAGGAAAATAATATATATATATATATATATATATATATATATATATATATATATATATATATATATATGAGGAAGGACTGAAGATGATGCGTAGAAGATATTTTGTAGTTGTGCAGAGCTCTAGAAAAATATATTATAGAAAGAAATGGCGAATCCACCTCTGTATAATCTAAACTTTTTCGACGATTGTATCAATAATTTAGAAGAATTGCATATTGTAGTATGTAGTGATTATATAAAATGTCTTGAAATTATAAAAACGTTTTTTTATATGGCATCTATTGTAGATACCTTAGAAAGACTTTTCACTCCTGCACTTCATTTGTTGTAAATATTTCAACTTATAATAAAATTGTAGGAAATATTCTATAGTTTTATCTTATATGCAAATATATACCGAGGGTAAATGTCAAAACGGTGTTATGAATTTTCAAAAGCACTATAAGAAGTCTAATTGAATAATTAACTGAGTTTAAGACGCTACTGAAGGAAATTATTTCACACTATGAAAAAACCAACACATCCTTACCCTATTGATTTCAAAAAATTATTTAAACATCGGCACATTTGTCATAAGCGTTCTAATATTTGAAACGGACTGTGTCATAAAATAGAATTTTTCTGTATGTGGGTCTAAATATTTTAAAATGAATACTATACAGTGTAATGTATAAAATATAATGTTAAATGATTTTATTAACATTTCGTCTGAGTCAACAGTTGTTTAAGCAATTATAATATAGGAAAATCCTATAAGCACCACCGATTTCTGTTCAAATTATGATTAAAAAGACGTATGAAATTTAAAAGACGTAACCATTTGTAAAGAAATCGTTTTCCTTTATTAATTTTATCATGGAAAATCAATAACTTCATATATTTACTAAGTCAAGTGAATTATAATTATTGTTGTTCTATTTATTTAAAAACCCCGCTGGTTTTTAAACACAAATTTTAATATGTAAATATTTTAATTTAATCGAAAACAGCACCCGATTTGCCGATACATTCATTAAAAACTGTATTTCTCCGTTTTTAATTCTTGTTAGATATAATTTTTTCATCATCGATCATCCCTTGGTTAGAAGCACTTTAAATATCTATGTTCGATTGGAAAGATCACAACTATTCAGATCCACTTTTCGTACATTAAGTCCTAGTTTCCAGAACATAGAAAGCTTCCAAGTCGAACTTCATAATAAATTTGAAGTGCTACAAGACTTAGATACCGTCGACAAACTAAATAACTGATTTGACCATAGCTGAAAAGTAAAAACAAAAAGATCTCGGAAACCACTCTTAATTTCTTGGAAGAACGTCGCCAAATGACGTTACAAATGTCGACGGACAAAGAACATTACTCACAACTTAACAAGCGGATCTCCAAATCTCTGAGATATGATATGCGTGAAGCTAACACAATCCACATAAAAGATACAATAGAGCGAAATAAAGGCCCCAAAGTATTTACAAGAGATCTCTTTATCGGACACAGCCAGATGACTCAGCTACAAACCGAAAGTAATGTTCTTGTCTCATCGAAATCAGAGATGCTAGAAGTAATCGAAAGGTTTTACAGCAATATATATATTCTTCAAAGGTTGACCCGCTGATTAATGATAAAGACAAAAGAGCCAAGCTTACTCGCCATCAAACAAAGGATGTCCCGATGTTAGTTTGTATGAAATTAGATCAGCTCTCAAACAAATGGAAAACAACAAAGCCCCAAGGGAAGACGGGATCACTACCGACTTACTTAAGGCTGGTGGTAAGCCAAATACTACAAGTCCTGCAAAGGTTATTTAATTCTTTTATTCTGAATGCTATCCCACCAGAGGCGTGGAGCAAAAGCGTGGTGGTTTAATTTTTCAAGAAGGGTGATAAGACCCTCTTCAAGAATTATAGACCAATCTCACTTTTGAAATCGCATAACACGTAAGTTGGATGACTCTCAACGCAAGCCGGTTTCAGTAAATCTTTTAGTACAATGGACCATATACACACATTACGGCAGATTATACAGAAATATGAAGAATATAATCTGCCACTCTGTTAACATTAGTGGACAATAAGAAGGCATTTGATTCGGTAGAAACCTGGGCTGTGCTTGAGGTACGAAGGTAACTGATAAGGCTCTCAGAATCTCAAAATTGAAATGGCAGTGGGCAGGCTACATAGCTCGCAAGACGGATGCTTGTTGGAGTACACAGGTCCTAGAATGGCGACCACGAACCGGCCGGCGCGCTGTTGGATTCGATGTTGCTAGTTGGATATAGCGAGGATGCTATGGACGCAAATGGATGAACAAAGCCAATGACGAGCAACTGTAGCACATTTTGGGGGAGGCCTATGTCTAACTGTGGACTAATTAGGGCTGAATGGATGGATTGATGGATGGATAACTTTTTATCATGGGGGCAGAATAAGACACGGTTTAATCGAAAAATGGTCTTCCTATACCCCTAATATTAACTTTTTCAAAGACCATACGCTATGATGAATACGAAATAAAAGATATGACTGTCTCCACTATTGAAACATACACCTTAAAAATATATTTGAGCTAAGCCTTGGATACACAGATAGATATATAGAAACCAAACATATGGAAAACGTAAGGGTTCCTTATTAACTATGGAACCCTCAAAGCTGCTTTACAACGCTTTATTCCCATAAGGTGTAAGTGGAAAATTGAAAATTGGCAAAAAACCCCTCAAATTCTGTAAGCAACACATTTTCTCACACAAACTCCTCGAAAACTATCCAGGTACAGCTTTTTAACTAACAACCTAACACATAATATAAAATTTACATCATTAGTTTTATACCAAATGCTTATACAAATTGAGAAATTTAAACGAATCTAGAATCCACATCATTCGCTACATTTGAGCGAATGATGCGGGTACGAATCCGCCCCGCGATCAATTTTTTCCACACTTAAAAATTTCTAAATAAATGTTTCCATTCCCTATTTAATCATACCACTTTTTTATTTAATGAACACTACTCTTACCGATCACCATCAAAATTAAATTAGAACAAATATTTGTAATGAAATTGTAAGTAGGTAAATGTATTATCAGAGTATACATAAGCAAGCTATAGAGCGCGACACTTAGTGTATAAATCCCAAAAAATCCCACTAAATAAGGTTTAGCATTAAAACAATAAATAGAGACCGTACCAATCGTGTATTCGTCATTCACAGCAGCAATAACATTACTTAGCATAATTAACTTTCGTAACGCGTTTTAGACGATTTAGGGCGACATTTGTAAGGGGTTTTAATTCACTATAAATAACATACATTAACACTAAGTATTAACTAAAAGCACAAGTAAGAACATGCACCTCTTTTTCTGGAAACACTCACTGTGAAAAAAAGATGTGTGTGCGATTACACACACGATAGAAGTGAAACTTCAGTAAATCGACAAAAGAATGAGATGAATATATGTAAAATATAAAATAGTATGTATATTTCTGTTTCATTCTTTGCCGGCTCCATTCTACACATTTATGTATTTGTGTTTTTTTACCTGTCGTTTTTTTCGTTGCATCAGGTTTGAAATCACAACGATTCTAAAGAAGTTACACTTCAACAATACTTGGCACACACAATCAGTGTGAAAAGCAGTCACAAAGAGTTGGCGAGAAATATTTTGTTTGTTTTTATATAAATGATGGAAAGTCCGGAGCCGTGTTGTAAAAATGGTTCCGTAAGCAAAGTAAAGGACATAATAACATTTCTTTTCATCGGTTAATAGTATTTAATTAGTAATTTAATTCCTTTTAAAGGGTCTGAATAGAGGATGCAAAAGATGCGAGGCGAGCGACAATATTGTTTATCGTTTTTATAATTTTTATACATATTATAATTTTTATATATTATTGTGCGAGTCGAGCACGCTTCGGCACGAATTGGGCCAGCTCGCACCGGGGAAGTACCACACCCCCACAGAAAACCGGCGTGAAATAGTGGCATGCCACTGTGTTTCGTACGGTGAGTGGGGGAGCCGGAGGCCCGTTTCCTTTTCCTCACCCATCCGAGTCCATTCCTCCTTTCCAGTCGTTAATCCTTTCCTTTTCCCTTACCCCATAAAAGCGGGTAGCACATTCACGGAGGTACTACCTTTGCGAATGTGCGGTGGTGATCGCTTACCATCAGGGGAACCAACCAGCTCAGTTGACCGCTATGACATAAAAAAGTATATATATATATATATATATATATATATATATGAATATATATAAATCATAAGATAAATTTAAAGATTATATTTTTTGACCCTTTAACAATACAACACATTTTAAAACAACCGCCACGCAGTAATCACTTGGTATATTTGATACGTAATGTGGTGAAAACATGTACATACAAGAATAATGTAAATAATACGCAAATGTAATATTATGATAAGGAAAAGGCAAGTTTTACATTAAATAACACTTTTTATGGAACAATGACAATCTCTTCACTCTAAACTATAAAGTTAAAACTAGTTACTGTTTTTTCAATAAATCATTTTTAAATTCTTTTTTACAAATATTATTAAACCAGAAAAATCCAAAATTCATTATTTCGACTTATCGATATCATGTATCGTGCATGGAACGTCACTATCACACCCTTTTAAACAAATCTGCTTACGATAACAGCTCGAGGTGACACCCGCGCTTTATGGCTTGCTTGTATTCTCTAAGTTTCCATAATACATATAATATTAGTAGTTTTGAATTTCGAATTTTCTCAAACCCCAAACTAAAACCTATCCAAAGAGGTCCTATTAGAGGCCTACAAAATCTTATACAGACAAGATAATATCTTTGGACAGGACAAGATAATTTAATATCTAATTAGATATTATCTTGTAAGTAAGTCAGTTACTATATTATCTGTAGTATCTACAAGGGATAATGGATCTTAATGAGTTAAAATTTTGAATAAACAGCTATGCATATATTGTCATGATCATCGTCTATTTTCAGTGTCACCATCCTCCAGTTGTAGTATTAGCGGCATCAACTTCGCTGGAAACGTGAGCACTGTCCCACACAGTCAACTAGAAATGCTCGAAGCTACGCACAGAGGCCTACATAAGTTCAACCCGAGACATCATGACGAAATTGAGGTTGAAATCGGCGATCCTATTTACGTTCAGAAAGAAGCAGAAGACCTATGGTGTGAAGGTAATAGTTGTTCAGATAATTCACTTGTAAACCTTTATAATTGTGAAATATTAGTGACTGTTTCTAAGCTTGAATAATTCGGACCGTTATTGAAGGTATTTTGTTGTATAGGATGTGGCGTAATAAATGGATAATAAGGTAACTTCGGGTGAGGACGTTGTGGCGATTCAGTAATATACGTTTTAAGAGAGGTCATGGGTCTGCATGCGCATAGTTTTTTTAACAAATATGTAAGTTCCTAAATGTGTCATAAAGGTGACAGTATTTTTTTACACAAAACGTGACATTTGGTTTCAAACCTTGTTAAAAAAACTATGTATCCTATCGCAGTATGCATACGCCTGTTGAAGTCATGGCTTAATATTCGATAGAGCATCTATCAAGGGATAATGTTCTCCCAAGAAGCATACCTATATCCCATGACAGCAAAGGCCAAGGAAATTGAAAAAATAAAACTATTTTAAATATTACTCGCAGAAAAAGTGTGTATTTATTTTATTATATAAAATGTGGGATATCTCGAAAACCGAGGGACTTGTACTTTTCACAAAATATGAATTTCCAGATCGCCTCAACGTTCTCTACTCTCAATTACCATAATATTACGCATTTAGTACGCCACACCCTGAATATTATGACACAGTGATTGCCTACACTAAAAATTTCGGGACTTGAAGGAGTTCGCGCTAAATGAAAATTCAGTTATATTCAAATTGGTAAAAAAAATTCAATTAAACGTCGCGTTGTAATAAAAAACTTAAATTTTATACAACTCACAAAATACGGATGTATATAAGAAAGTTATTTAGTACAAGTATTTCAATAATTATACCATCCCCGCTCGGCTCTTACATTGTAAAAAAAAAACAAATATGAAAAAAATTCAACGCGTTCCAAATTAAAATATAAATTTTATTTAAGTGAATTCAATTAAATTTCAATTCTTCTTCATTTTCTAGAATCTTTATAATAATGGGGATATTTATCAATAAAAACCACTTTAATTATCACAATTCTAAAATAATGTTAATTATAATATATAATAATACAAATAACATCAGTTTTAATTTAATCGATGAAAATTCATAACTTTTGCAATGACAAAGCAAAAGGGCACCAATATTAATTGTCGATCTTATATAGTTCATGCGTTCTTTTGACTCCTTATTAGGCTGTATATTTCAGTTAGCACCGGACCCTACAAAAAAAACAATTCTAAAGACTTAAAACTCTTTTCTAGAGTTTTATTTGATAGCCATATCGGATTGGTTGTGCAAAATCTATGCCTTTTTGAAATGGCAGCCATCTTAGATTCTAATTCCATTTCATCGTGTATACACATCAACAAAATCCGTCTAAAAGTCTCAAGCATATTTTTACTACATCAAATATGTAAAAATCCATGAAGATACATCTCATATACTAAATATTGCGATGGCGGTCGGTGGCTTAGTGGCTGTTGTTTACCAATGAATTCGGTTTTAGTCGGGATCACAACAAATACTAGTTTTAAGAACGCCAGGTAGACGTCTACGGCACAGGAGGACTCACATATATAAATACAAGACGACTGTATTATAATAATTAATAATAAATTATTTATTTGAGAACAACAAGGACCCAATATCAATTTTAAAAACAATTATACAAAAAGAAATTCACCAATAATCACAAAAATTAAGATTAAAATAATATGTATTATAATAATGTATGTATATTGTGGGTAGGAATTCATCTTGTGTTCAGGTTTTTGTATTTAACATCGCCAGACAAAAAACACTTATTTATTTTTAATTAAAGACTCTTGCTATGAAAGAAAATTAGTTACAGATTTCAATATATTTCACGAAATAAGAAATATCCCTAGATTGTATTGATGTGTGTATTTCCATGTCAGCTGTTATTATATCTCTAATTTGGGAATGGTTAATATATTAACGTCTGACGTTTTGTTACGGTGATTATTTTAGAATATCTACAATACGGATTACACTTATTTGACTAATTTTCAGAACTATATTTCTGACCGAAAGCTAGTTTAGAGCTCCTTATTATACGTTCTAGTTTACAGCTCATTATTATACGTATTTATTATCCCCCGTTGCATTTGTGGAGATTGGCTATCCCGTTGCATTTGTGGAGATTAGCTACCCCGAAAAATTTTTATTGAAATAAAATGGAGTCTATACATCGATTGCATTAAAGTCGAACCGAACGGTCTACTACTTTATAAAATTTTGTTAAAAAATGTTTGTCTGATTCTTATTGTATGTATAGATTTCACCTCAATCGAGATTTTGAAAGCGAATCCAATTTTGCACAATACACATTAGATATATTTTTTAAATAAAATGTAATAAAAGCACAAATTGAAGGACTCATAAGTATTTAGTGGTAGCTCAAACTGTTATATTAGGTTTAAAACCGTAAATATGAAATAATGTTGAACCAATCGAAAATCTAATCGAATTCGTGAATGCAATATGCAAGGGTTAAAAGCTTTGGATTGATGCAAATATTTTTCATATAAACACTCATACTTGCATTTGAGAAGTATTTTATCGTCCATCGAACCATCTTGGAATAAAAGGTGTAGCTAGTATCTTCACATTAATGATCTAGTATGACTCCGAATAATAAATGTGAAGAAAATAATAAATATCTCCCAAGATACGCAAAATTATGAACGTATTTTGAGCAATGCGCAATTTCTAGGAGTCAATCTAAGAACTGGTCAGCAAGGCATCTTTCCATCTGCATATGCTGTCGACATGGACTACAATGACTTCGATCCAGCTAATGCCAAAGTGAAACGCGAGAGATATTTATTGGGGTACGTATATTTTTAGTTTGTGATAATAATGTTTAAAACATTAGATAAAGCTTTAGTTCAATTACTGAGATATTCCGATGACACACCAAAATAACTCCAAGCTTTTACTACATATTAAATTAGCAATTCTCAAGTCCTGGTTCTTCAGTATTGTTGTATGGAAACAAATATTTTGACTAAAGTCTTAACTCTTCTGTGTATCAGGAATACATTTTTATATCGCAACAGTACAATCAATAATTGAAACTATAAGGAATGTCTCATAACATAATATATAATAACATAATAAACATAACGATTCGTTATTATACACATTCTAAAACTATCTGACCAAACAAAAATCTCTTCAACGTAAACGTGAATCTTTAAGATGTATTCTCCCGGTAACCAGATAACATGACATCCGCATTTTTAATATATTAATATTAAATAGAAAATAAGTAAAAATTAGCAATTATTACACAGAAGGGAAAAGTTATCAATCTGCTATATCGTCACAGTGATTCTTAAAGCTTTGTTTCAATATAATATAATTAAAAATACTAAATATCTAATATAACAGTATCTTTCGACTTTCATCTACTACCGGCAGTTGTTTGCCGAATAATATAAATATCTCATTTAATTTGAAATACTCAGATGCCACAATTTACAAATATAAATATACATTTGAATTCAAGTAGTTAGTCAAATCACACCCTTGTTCTGAAATCAATATCTACAGTAACTAAGGAGTAATATTTGGCTTTAAAACGGTTTCACTGGCGATGTCATCAAATGAATGCCATATTGCACGAAAATAATGATGTTAAACAATAATGTCCATTTATTTATATTCCTATATTGATATGTAAATCTGAAGAGATTGTTTGTTTGTTTGTTGGGACGCGGTAATCATAGGAACTGCTGAGCTAATTTGGAAGGATAAGTTAAATAATACATAGCTTAACTATGTGGGGAAGCCCTAGGAACTGTCTATCTTTTTCTCCGACTTCGCGGGCAAAGCCACGAAAGGGAAGCTAGTTGTAAATTTTTAAAAGGTTATTTCTGGTTTTTTCGCCTTTTTGTTCTAGTCAGGAGGCTGTAGAAATCTGCCTGCTTTTTGTTAAAGGGGAAGAAATCTTCAAAAGGATCTTTGGGAATATGCCTCGGTCTTTTATTAACTCATTAAGTTTTAAACACAACAGAACAGGTAATGAAACAATATTTCGAGATACGAAGGAGTTAATTGGGACAATATTCCTTGTAAGGTCCACTGTCTAAAAATGACAAATATCGTCCTGATATTGCCTTCTAGACCGTCGTCCGACAATACGTCGTTCCATCCCTTTTCGCTGTCTCCATTTGAAGCCTAATAATGGATAAACCCTGGATATCTCGAAGATGCCTTCAAATTCTAAAGGTTTAGGTTACTCTTATAGGTACATGGGATCTGTTGAAACTCTCGCTCATAAGGGGACCGGTGTAGTGTGTCAAGCAGTGAAAAAAATAGTTGGTGATTCGAATGGTGATATTGGCGCTCAAGCTTGCATTCTAGAAGTTTCGGATCAAGGTCTCCGCATGGTCGACAGATCTAAACCAGACGTGAGTAATATCTCATAGTTTCTATTCGATGTTTTAATATGTATGTGTACGATCATAACAACTATTGCCAAAAATATAACTACGTAAAAATTTCTCCGACAATTTTTAAGTATCTACAAATTTGATGTGTGTATACCGTTTAAAAAGAAACAAAAAAAAATTGAATTACATCGATAAGCCGTTTGTGAATCGTGCGTCGTTTTAAAACGTAATATGGTGTTGAAATTATAAACTGACTCTTAATTTGATTCGATCATTTTTGTTTATTTAAAATTATAATTTATGATTTATATTGTTTTTTTTTAACTGCCGATACATAAAAATTATCAATAAAAGATCCGAATGACTGCACACTACACACCATCTTAGTTTCTTTTTTTTTTTTTTTTAATTTTCCTTTTTTTGCCTTACATGATCTTTTAACAGAGGAGTCGGAACACACCTTGCATCGATTACTTCTATTCGTTGAAAAATGTTTCGTTCTGCGCCTTCCACCCGCGTGACCATCGGTATCTTGGCTTTATTACAAAACATCCTACGTTGCAAAGGTTCGCATGTCACGTTTTTCGCGGTCAGGAATCCACAAGACCAGTCGCCGAAGCTGTGGGGTAAATGTTTATTTAATTTTATATTATTCTAACTGTGTGCTTCAATTTGCTGCGAAGGATTATGTGTAGCATTTTGCTTTGTACAGGAAAAACCAGCTGCATGTAAATAAATTATTTCATATTTATAGCTGAGTGGGTTGGTACAGATCGCGGTGTTATTGAAATTATTTCTAAAATCAGCTTTGATCGTGTGTGATGTATTAAATTATTAAAATCAGTCGAATGGTCAATAAAATTGGCATCTTAAAATCGCTACCACTAACCTATTCACTCGGTTAAACTTAGCAAACAATTAAAATATTTCGGTAGATGATCACCAAAAATATTTGCATAAATTTTACAACGGTCAATCAACTCAAAAATACTGACCTAAACAGCTACTGTTTTATCGGGAGACAGTAAGGTGGCTTCGCGAAATCAGCACTTCTTCAAGTAAGTGTAAGAAATTTTCGAGATACCTTAATGCTAGTCATAAAATGCTAATTTTATGACTAATTATTTGAAGCTCTCTCTTAGGCCTTAGCTTACCATCAGGCGAGATCGTGGTCAAACTCTTCCCTATTGATCCAAAAAAAATAGAAAAAGACTTGCTACCTAGAAACAAGAGTATATAGATTATTAGATTTCAATATTTTAACAATCGATTGAGCTTTCAGAATAAATTGAGCCTAGCTCGCAATAGGGAATTGACCACATCCCAACAGATCAGGAGTATTGCTGTATTTCATGCTATGATTGCGGACTTCGGACCTACATTTTGTTAGACAAAGGATTTTGATTGACCATTGAAAATCCATCGCCAATCCCCTTTTTATTTCTTTTTTTACCACTTTAATAAAAAGGGCATGGGAATTTATCGTTACCACCAGGTATTGAACTGGTTTGTTCGATCTTCTATGTTAAAAGTAAGGTAAATTAAAAGAGCAAGTAAGTGATTTTTTCTAAGGTCCAATTGTAGCACCTTAGCACTCAGTAGTGTATATATATTAGCTATTAGCCTACGGCCTGCTCGCATAGCCTAGACAGCCTATTTTACCCCTTAGGGGACATATTCCATAAACGGTAATTAATACTCATTTACATCATATGAGAATTCTACATGCGAAATTCCAAATTCTGCGCTGTGCGTTTACATTCAGCCAGCTTTATATTTAGTTTAAGATGACGACACCATCGCAATTTTAATACACGATAAATTTTATATTTTTGACTCTCTCTCCACTATTACTTGCGAAATATGATATCACAGAGCCAATTTCACTGGCTTAGGCCACATAATTTTTTGGCTTTTATTTTCTTGCGTATTATTCACCTATTTAGCATCTAATTATCAATTATTCATTTAGATAGATAGAATAAAAGTAATATGAATTAATTTTTCATTAATAGTAATTTTTAGAACTAAGAAGCATGAAAAATAATTGCACTCTTAGTTACTACCTAATTAGTAATAGCTACAAAGGGTTTGTATTTTTAATTACATTTCATAAAGTTACGATATATTTTTATATAAATTATATCGTATTATAAGTATTTTCGACCCAGAGACTACTGGCGTTTAATATAAAAAGACTTAGTAATTGAAAAAATATATGTAAAATGTTCATTTCATTTCAAATTTCATAAAATATGGAGTTGTAAGGACCTCCTAGTAACAAGAGAAAACCTGTTACAGGAGGACCTGCTCTTCCCTAACTTGAAGTATTTTAACTTATTAAAAATTATATGACAATATAAATACTTTTAAAAGTTACATAAAAACTTCAATAAATTCGTTTATAACTGAGTTAGTTAAGAGGGGAATGTACGAATGTGTGTTTGTGCATGTGTCAGTTTATGTATGTGTTGAGTGTTGAGCGGAAGATTGGGAGTCATTGTTAAATTGTGATGTAAATCCCTGCGAGCGAATTTATATGAATGTAATCAAAGAATTTACTACTATTGTTATGACTGTGTATATAAATTTGGTAAAGAAGGTTTTTGTTAGACAAAGGAAATTCCGCATAGCTCCTGATCTCCTGTTGGATTATTATCAAGCAATTCCGGAACAAAATTTCATCCAAATCGTTTAAAAGGTTTAGACGTGAATACGAGACAGACTGACAAAGTTACTTTTTCATTTCTAATATAATTTATCTACATTGTTAGCATTCAAATTTTTGTTCATGAACGATTTGAATTTAGATGGAAGATAGCAAATTTCGTATCTATGGGCTGCAGTATCAAATGTTATAATGTAAGATGCCTATAACCCTTTACAACCGGGAGCAAAAATTTTGTCAAAACCAGTTAAAATCTTATTCTGTCCTTTCCTTATGTTCCTTAT